>NW_004955446.1:8333635-8436894 GCF_000276665.1 Chinchilla lanigera | reverse complement strand
GGTTTTTCTCTGGTACACGGGAACCGAACTCACGACCTTGCACTTGCCAGGCAGGCGCTTTTGCCACTGAGCTAAATCCCCAGCCCTAAATCCCTTTTGATTGCCTCTTGCTAACCCTGCCTACCAACTTGGAGCACTTTGTACTCCTTCAACTTCAACCCATTCAACCCCAAACAAAAACAGTGGCATGGTTTTGTATGGTGCCTTTCTAGATCTCTCCTTTTTATGAACTCATATAATTTATTTTTCATACTATTCATAAGGCACATCATAAACTGCCTATGCTGCCTCAATTACCATTTGATTTTTGTATGCTTGATTGTGCATCTCAATTGTGACGTTCCTGAGGATAAGAACATTGTGTATCCAACTATGCTTTCAGCATACCTGTGAACAATAAATAAATACTTTTGACTAAATGAATAAAGACTGACTAAGTCTCATGTAACCAATTTTTTGGCTGATAGAGTTGATAGTTTTTGAACTGAATTACATATTCTGCTGTAACAAAAACAAATTCCTTTATTTTATGAGATTGTATCTCTCTAATATTCACATGCCAAAGAGCTAACCTCTATTCGTGACTATTGAATTGATCCTGGGCCAGATGAAATATCTACAGTGGGAGCAGCAGCTACTATAGTCTAAATATTTATGAAGATCTTGTTGGCTGATGTAACTAGGGAGAAAGTTTAAAGTTCCTAATTTCAATTTTCACACTTGATAGCCACCAACACAGTCACAAAGTGCCCCACTTCTCAGGTGCTGCTCTCAGTGTGATGCCCATAATTTGGGTTGTATAACTCCCTCATCACCAGAGACACTATGTTCCCCACGATTAACATAGGAGCATTTGTTGACGTAAAACACTGGGTTTATCTGCTTCCTAGAATCTAGTGTCCACCATATTAAAAATTGTAAGGGAATTAGAGTAATCTTAATGAGAACACTTTGGACAATAACTGATAAATTTTATATCTGAACAATCTTTTGACTGGGTCTAATTTTTGAATCTTGTCTCTGCACAGTCATTTAATTAGGTCTAATTTATATCTTGATGCACTCTGCAGTTGGCTGCAGTAATATAAAACGGTAGTGTATATTGTACTTAGCTTGTGTGAACAAAATATATAGTTCATTTATCTATGGGATACATAGTTCTTTACATAAGTTATAATTATTTTAAGTATTTAGAAAATTTAATTTTGTTATTAAATTTTTGTTTCTTTTTCATGAGTATATTTTTACAATACATGGTAATTATATTCATCTTGGGGGATTGATACATACTCATATCAAATCTTAATCATTTTTACTTCCCTCCCTCAGCCCGCCTCTATCTCTTACCATATCCAGAATCTCCTCTCATCTCCACAAAGTATACATCCCTATTTTCTGTTATGTACTTTTATTTTTCTCTTTAAATTATTTATATGTTGGATTTCTAAGATAAGAGAAACCATAGTTATGTTTTATACAATATTGTTTTCCAGATGTTAAAATATAATCGGAGAATGTTTTAGAGTAATAAAACTTGTGTTCAAATCCCAACTCTACTACTACCAACATGAGTTTGGGTATATTGTATTACTGCTCCGAGCTTAATTTTCTAACATGTAAAAAAGGAAAAAGGTGATTCCAAATCCAAGAATTATGGTAAGACTATAGTAACACAAAGATAGATTGAAGACAGAACAGAATCATTGCTTGTTATTTGTGCTCTCTCCCAATGAGAAAAGAACCCAGTACCTAGTAGGTTGAAAATTCATTGGTTAAAAAATATAACTGACATATTTTTCTTCCCTTTTTAATAAGTGAATATTAAAATTTAGTTTTCTGTATTTTAATACAACACATCTGAAATACTTGACTAAAACATTTCTCAGAAAGGGAAACATCCAGGGGTATAATAAATCAGTGTTTTCTCTCTTCTTGCAGATGCAAGAAAGGAAGACTGTGCTTGATAAATGAGATATGTATCACTGGAAAACTAATAAACAAAACCTGATTAACATGTTTATGACAGAGTAGTCTGACAACACTGAAAACACCTAGACATGTTACCTTAACCTGCGAAGAACAGGTCAGTTAATTTTGTGATTTGTTTGTGATCCCTGTAAGGCTGGAAAAGTCTGTATCAGTTGGGTTCTCCACTCTTAGCCACTGGAGTCTTTTCAATCATGAGAGCAAAGATGATAAGTAATAGGGATTACATCATTCACTTATTGAATAAATAAGTATTGAGCATCAGAAAATGTTTCACTAGGGATACAGTGAACAAAACAATTCAGGCTGCTTCTGTCTGTATTTCATGTGGTGAGATGAACAACAAACATGTAATAAATATAGAAGCAAACCCTCCAGAAAGAAGACAGTGAGGCAGGCTATGATGAGACTTAAAATAGGGAATGCGCTGGCAGGTGACTGAGGCTGCTTTAGGTTGGGTCACCAGGAAGACCTCTCTGAATAAGTGACCTTTACACTGAGATTTGAATGACAAGGAGGAGATAGGAATATAATCAGCAGGGGAAAACATTATTAAGAAAACAACAGAATGAATTCAGCAGCCTTGAAGAGTGGAGTGGCCATTTTGAATGACCAGATAGCAAGGCACTGTAGGTAAGAGGAAATTAAGCCAGTAATTATGCAAAGCATGAGGAATATTTTAACTTTTCACTGTTATATGAGTAGTGTTGCGTGAGATAATTGCCAAGGACTATTTTCTACTAAAAGAAATTCCAAAATTCTATGATGAAGATGCTTCTGTGAATCCCAAGTTACCACTTTATGTCACATTGAATCTTTGAAGTCCTTTAGTAGAAAATTCCCAAAGTGTGCACCTCTGGCCCCACAAGGCTGTAGATGTGGCAATGGTTACAATCTTTTGTGTGTAGAAGGCTGAAAGCAACACCTTTTCATGAATGTGAGAGAGCCAGACAAGCACTTCCATTGGAGAGAGAAAACAGAGATGTACAAATTTCAGTAGCTAAAAAGTAACGTTTATTTGCTATCATTGTACTCTAAAATTTTATAGATATTAGAGCTTTTTTGACTACAATTCAGGTAATTAATTCCTATGGCATTAGAGATCTTAAACTGTCAGAGAACTACAGTAAGGATAAAATATTTGATTTTCTCATTAGGTATAATGAGTATATTTTCTCATAGAAATTCCAAGTTAGAATTGACATAGTGATTCTCACTATGTGCAAATTAGCTATAAAAATAGTTGTGTGCTTTAAATATTTCATATGTAGAAATAAAATTTAGTGAAACTAACATGAAATGCCACTGCTAGAATCAAGAATAATAACAGCCTTAAAGATGATCAGAGCAATGACAGGACATTTTGGAATGAAATTGCAGCTCTTTTTTGTTTTAGTTTTGGTTTTCTTCTGGTACAAGGAATCGAACTCACGCTGTTGCGCTTGCCAGGCAGGCACTGTGCCGCTGAGCTAAATCCCCAGCCCCAGAAATTGCAGCTTTTAAGAGACATACTTTGTCCGCTGTTACATCCAGTATTAAAAACTATAATAATAAATTCCATCAAATAATATCCCTATTATATTTCAGTTTCTTAAATATATGGTAGTGTGGGAGTAGCCTGAGCTACAATGTATATCATATACAGATTTTTCTTCATGAATTTTGAGTTAAAACTGCCACACTGACTCCCGCTTGTGTAAATCAGCTAAAAATAGTTTACTTAACATAAAAACATATTTACTTAATAGGCATACATATGACATGCTCTAGATACTGGAGTGTGAATATGTAACAAAGTCTTTGAAGCAGATAATTATCATTAAAATAGATATATGCTATTAGACAATGCTAAGTTCTGTGGAGAACAATAAAGGTATGGGACTAAGGGGATGTAGGAAAGTGGACCGTGCAGTTTTATGCATTATCAGGAAAGTCCTCTCTGATGAGGTGGTGTTTGATCAGAGACCCAAAGGAAGCCAGGGAAAGTACTTTAAGCAGAGAGGATTGTCAGGACAAAAGGCCCGGGGCAGGGTAGGAAAGCACAGAGGCATGGGGTGGCTGGAGCAAACTGAGGGACTGAGGGCCATAGAAGATAAACTTGGGAGGGAGAAAGGGGTGTGTGTGTGTGTGTGTGTGTGTGTGTGTGTACGCATTCATGTACACATGCGTATGTGTGTGTTGGGAAAAAATGTTTTCGCTTTGACTTAGAATGAAAAGAAAGTCTTTGGTAGGTTCTGAGCAGAAGAGTAGCATGGCCTGAGTTACATCTTACGAGAATCATATTTTGGCTGCCATGCTGCGAACGGAAAGAAGAATGGCAAATGTAGAGTTTGACATAGCAGACGGGAATTGTTTTTATTGTCTGAGGCCTCACTGGCTTGGGCCTGGGTAGAAGAAGTACAAAGAAGGAAAGTGTAACTATATTAGGACTTGTGGGTATGGCACAAAAATGAAAAGAAAACAAAACAAAAAAAGGAAGAAAAGAAGCCAAATATGTTTAGCCTTAGCAATGGAAACTATGATACTGTTAAACTAATAGAAGTTCTAGGAGGGAAGTAGGTATGGCAATTGTAAATCCAGTGTTTGTCTTACGGCAAGTTAGTTTTGAGACACTTATTAGAGCTCCAAGTGGAAAATAAAAATACAGTGTATATATGTTTGTTTACCTTGGGTTTAAAAATGTAAATTTCTGTATATCAGTTCTGAGTTAGGATGGACATAATGACTCTTATGGTTGGGGCTATAGAAACATATATGTGATATATATATATATATATATATATGACGTCATTCAATGAATGAACAATGTAGAAAATACTATGGCAAAACGGAGGAAATGCATGATGACTTATTTGGGAAAATTGAAAGGAATCAGAAAAGGACATTGAAAAAGGGATGCAGACAGGTGACTGAGAAATGGTGCTAAAAACAACCGGCAGTAACTAGTCGCTGAAAAGGACTTATTAAGCACACATCTTCTAGAACATAGAGTAAGCTTCATAGAAGTGACTGTTTATATAGCCCTTGGAAAAGAAAAATCATTCACCTTAGTGTTAGGATAGTTTGTTTTGGGAAAAAAGACTGTATTATTGCATTATTTCTGGGTTGCAGCATAAATAATTGGCATTGTTCCTGTATTCCTCATGGCAGTATGAATTGAACACCATCTATTCATACATTTTGCCTTATAAAGGACTATGACTTTGCATTGTTAGGACTGTATTGATTTCTGCCCTCATTTTGTGTTGTTAACTCTTAATAGGAGATATGACTAAATCTGATATTTCTCTGAAGGTAATGTTTGTTTTTTAAAATGCATTTCTTTTTGTTGGCATAAATTATCTGGAATATTACCATTCTAGAGAAACAAAGTGGGAGCTGTCTTGAACATAATGATTTAAAAATCCCATCAGTCTAAATGTGAAATATATAATATTTATTTCTCTAAAATTCTTCTACAGAAGTATTTTTCCTCATACATCTTATTTTGCCTTTAAGCTCCTTTCCATATAGCTCTGTTACCATGTGTGTTCTGTTCTTTACATATATTTATCATTGCACACCCTTCCTGAATTATGAGTACTCAGTTGCAAAGTGTGACCCATCACAGAGATTTTTTCCCTTCAACATTTATATTTCAAGTAGAGAAGGACAATAACAGACCCTAAAACCCTGATTTTCAACTAGTCTGCTCCAGCAAACTTAAGTTAAATGAACTATGCAACAAGCTCACAGGACTACCTAGAAATACTAATTGGCAATATCTGCAGCCATAAAACAAAAGTATGTATCTATGAAATAACATTACAGAAATGAGCTACTCTACCTTCAGGACACTTTTACCAAAAGGTTTCTTAATAGGAGAAAAATTTAGTTCATGCAGACCAATTCAAGAAAAAAATAATTAGTAAAAAGGTCCAGACACACAGTGAATAACAAAACATAGTAATTCTGGTCAAAATATTGTTGCCAACTGCACTTATCAAAATGTAAACTGTAGAGAAGTGAAGGTTTTTCCAGTGTGAAATCAATGCATTTAATAAGTAGACTCACTCTGGCAAGCCAATTCAATGCATATGTGATTTGGCTTAAAAATTTGCTTAAAGGAACATTTAATTGCATTGTTTCACTTTAAATTAGTCAACATTGATGTTGCAATAAAGATAATTTTAAAGGATGACTTACATATTATCAACATTTAATAAATATTTTCAAGAATCCTTGCTTGTAGACTGGGAATAGAATTTTTTAAGAACCTATGAGACTAAATAAACAAATTGCTTCTTAAAGATGTCTTTCATTACATGTTATTCCCCAGAATGGGGTGAAGGTCAAAGGAGAAGAAGAACCACCAATGTGTTGACTGAATTCTGTACTGATGTCTGTGACTAGCTAGCACAATTAGATAGAGCATGGTGCTAATGAGGCCCAACGCTCAGGCTTGATTTTGATATGTGTCAATTAGCCTCATTCTGTTTCATATTTCCAGGCTGAACTCTAACCATTGCTAGCTGACTCATAGCTTAACTGTTTTCAGTGAAGGCCAGGCCAGAGATTTTGTACGGACCAACATGAAGCTTTACTTACAAAATAACAATTTTAAAGCATGCTGCGTTTACAGCAGGTCATTAATCACCTTCACTGGAAACAAAGTTGGTTTACTACCTGGAAGTCACAAGACATTTGGAAAGGGCATTATACTGTGACACAGAAGACCTGGGTTCCAGCCCCAATTCTAGGGTAACTTACTATGTAACAATTTTTTTTGTACTGGGAATCGAACTCAGGACCTTGCACTTGCCAGGCAGGCTCTTGTACCATTCAGCTATATCCCTGCCCCTATGTAACAATGAAATTTTCTGACTTTAAGTGCCTTCATTCATTATTTCATATTAACATCCTCCCAGCTTAGACTTGAACATCAAGAGCATCAAATAGGAAGGGACTAGATCACTATTGTGTTTCAAGCTTCTAGAACATAGTTGGTGCTTGCTTAATATTTGCTGGATAAATTTCCAGTATGAATTTGGAAGATATTTCAATGTAATTTACTTATCCTAGATTACTCTTCATAGACAATTATTGTGACCCATACATTTGAAAATGTTATAGACTTTGTTATATAAAAATGCTCATAATATTTATTAAAATCATACAAAGTAAAAAATTTACCACAACTCATTTTACAAACTACTATAGTTAATATAATTAAGGTATGCTTGTGTTGAAAATCAAAATATATAACAAGTCTTCTGAATTTAATCAATTGCTAACATACTAATCTGATGATCCAGGGGTTTTTAAGGCATATAATCAGTTCTACAAAAAAAAATTGTGGAACAAATTTGAGAAAAATATTGTATATAATACTGAAAATAATATATAATTATTTGAAAAAAAGGTTTTCCAATATAATCTGGAAAATGAAACCAACCTTTAAAAAGTTTCACAGTCAAGCCAATAAAGCATACTTAGTTTTGGTTGTAAAATATAAGTATTTTTTGAAAGAGGCACTTACTAATGCAGCAGTTAAAAGCCATTCAAACAACTGATTGTTTAAATGGGATCACCTGAAAATTATCAAAATGCTGATTAAGGCTGGAATAATTTTCTTCTTAGAAATGTAGCAGATAGACAAGAGGTGGTCCTCAGTATCCCTACATTTGGTATTCACAGTTTTCCCTACATTTCCTCATCTTGCATATGGGCAGGAACTCTGGCTGGCTTCTCACAAAATGTGACAGAAAGCATAGCCTGCCACTCCCAAGCTTATATCATGTTATATAAAACCCAGTCATGCCACCACACCCTCTGTCTTTCTTCCTTGCTGGATTTGGAGAAATAAGCTGCCATGTTGTAAAGGGTCTATTGAGATGCAACATAGCAACAAACCCAGGATAGCCTCTAGGAGCTAATCATGACCTTTGACCAACAGCTACCAAGAAGCCAGATTCTTAGTCTCACAGTTGCAAAGAAATTAATCTTGTGATTAACATAAGGGAGCTCAGAAGTGGATCCATCACCATTTGAGCCTCCAGTGAAAACAGTGCTCATTTACACTTAGCAGGCTTGAGGAGGATTAGTTAGTACTGTCTGGGTCCCCTACCCCCTATGGATTAGTTAGCTATGCCTGGACACCAAACTACAAGGATCAGCCAATCAAGCTTGGACTCCTGTCTTCTGAGGATCAGCTAGCCACACCTGGACACCAGACCTTCAGGGACAACTAGCTATGCCTGGACTCCTGACCCCTGAACCTCAGAAACTCTGAGGTAGTAAATGTATATTTCTTTAAACTACTAATTATTTGAATATATGGGATAGCTGAGGAAGTGAGATTATTGGGACAAAACTGTCAGACTCAAAAACATATTCATATAGTATGAAGGTACACAAATAGGAAAATGTCACAATAACAACATGTAAAAGACTGATTCAATTTAAATTAAAAATTTCTCCCTGTTTACATATGAATAGATTCAATGAAGTACTTACAGAGCTGACCAATAAGGCCCATAGTCTATTTATTTTATATTGCTGTGTCACATAATTGCCAAGGCCAACCTAAGAGTTTTAGCCTAGCTTTATGATGTGTTTTTAGAATAAGGTTATAGACTAATCTTTAATTTTAAGCAGGGCTATACTACTGAGTTTCCCCTTCCCTTCTCCAACTCTAGTTGTTCCCAGGGACCAATTAAAATCTGCCTCGTACAATCTACATAGATTTTTCTGGGAGATTTATTCTTTCATTAACTGTGCCAGGCTCTCAATATCAAACTAATTGGATAAACAAATAGCAATACCTTCCACAAATACCCTTCTTCATTTAGCCAGCTAGTACTCTTTCTTAAATTTAGGCCAGATTCGCATCTGCAGAAAGCCATCTAACCACGTTCCAGCTAGTCAGATTTAGATACTTTCATTTTTATGTTAAAATATTTTTATTTTACTTTATTACATACTCAAATTGTACATATTACTCAGTTCAGAGGGATAGTGCAACATATTCTTACAGCTGGAGCTAATTAAATGCAGTTTCCCTTTATCTACCCTCCTTCTTGCCCCTTGCAAGCCCCCAGTGATCACTGTTTATTCAGGTCAGTTCTTGTAGTTTTGTACTTGTCTGTGTCCAACATATTTTACTTAGCATAAGGTTCTCCAGTTCCACCCATTTTGCTGCAAGTGACAGGATTTCTTTCTTCTTTATGGCTAAATATGACTATTCAATTTTGGATATACACTGCATTTTCTTTATCCATTCTCCTGTTGATGGATACCTATTTTTATTCCACATCTTAGCTATTGTAAATAGTGCTGCAATAAACATGGGTGTGCAGGTACACTTTGGTATGCTGATTTCATATCTCTTGGATATATATCCAGAAGAAGGGTAGCTGGATTATATAGTAAATCTGCTCTTAGGTTTTTGAGGGACTTCAATAGTGCTCTTGATAATGACAATATTAATCTACATTTCCACCAACAGTGTATGAGAGTTTGTTTTTAGCCAGCATTTGTTATTTTTTTGTTTGTTTTAATAATAGCCATTCTGGCTGGGATGAGATGCTATCTAATTGTACTTTGCATCTGCATTATCTTTTTATCTGTACTCAAAAAGCACTCCCTGCAAACCAGTGGACCTAATAATCCTACATTTCTGTCTCTGTTCCTTTTTTCTTTGTTTTGTTTAGGTTTTTTTTTTTTTTTTTTTTTTTTTTGGTGTTTTTGAGACAGGGTCTCACTAGGCAGTTCAGGCTGGCCTTGAGCTCACTTTGTAGCCAAGGCTGGTATCAACTTTGCAACAATCTTCCTGCCTCAGCCTACTGAGTGCTGGGATTACAGGTGTGTGCCACTACCCCCGGCTGTTCCTTCCTTCTTCAGGGGCAGATTCTGCTCATATTTTTCTGCTCCCAGCCCAGTGTTTGTGATAAATAGTCTGACTCTCAATTTGATTGCTTGATAGATGTCTAGAAGATTAGTAAGACATATTTCTGGGTGTGTCTAAGTGGATCATAAGACATGACTCCAAAAACTATATCTGGCCCCCAGGCTGTTTCTCTATGGCTCATCCTCTGTTGTCTGCTTCTGGAACACCATGAGTTGCATGTTTTTCCTTTGCACACCTTTCTACCATGTTTCTACATTGGAGCCCACTAACCACAGACTGAACTTCTCATATTATAAGCCAAAATATACTTTCCCTTCTTTAAATTACAGATGTCAGGTGTTTTGTCTCAGCAAGAAGCAGAAAAATATAGTACTTGCCATATAGTGGACCTTTAATAAACATTTGGAAACTTTTATTTTCTAGGAACAATTTAACCTCTCCATGGACATTCACATTATTCTCACACATATCCAGGTAACAATCTTACAAAGGTTAATTCATAAATGTGAAGAATGTTGGTCTGTTTAGTGATACAGCAGATGCTTTCCTATAACAATATTGCCCTAATATTAAAAAAGGGATATTATAGATCTACTTCAATGCACACATTAAATTTTGATCAATATTCCCTGATAACAAACAATATAACCAAATTGAGAATGATATCAAATGAACATTTATTATTTAAATATTTAATACCTGCATTGAAACCATAATAAAATTCAAACAAAATCCTTAATATTTTGCTAGTGATAACTACCTCTGCTGTGACACTGATGAGGCTCATGAAGAGAAATAATCTTCTTTCTCTTGTGTCTCATCTAGATATAACTCTGTAATCAGCTTTACCATTCTATCCCATTTAAAAATCCTATCACAGCCCTATTTTTCTCCCAACTATAACTAGTATGGAAGTGGATAAGCTACTCATAAGTATTCATAATTCTATGTCTGCCATATCCCAAGCTCATGCTTCAAAGTAAAATAATTATATATACATCACAAATAGTATTTTTTCTTCTTAAACATTGCTTTTTCTATGCAAGGGAAATACTGAAGCAGTGGATGTATAGTTCCCCTTTATATAAATTGGTTCTATTGAGGTATTAGACATTTGTAGTTGAAAATATATTGGAAAGCCTTCTTCAGCTGAACTAGTGAGTAGTTTCTGTCTATCTGGCTTTTAACTACTATTATGTATAATATAGAGTAGGTTGAAAGATAATCCTCTTTTTTTGTGGTACCGGGGATCAAACTCATGACCTTGAGCTTGCCAGGGAGGCAGTTATGCCACTGAGCTATATCCCCAGCCCCTGAAAGATAATCTTCATTATAGAGTAATGGTTATGGGGACAAACCCAAGAGATTACCTAGGTTGACATCCTAACTACCACTTGATAGCTGTGTGATTTTTAATGAGCTATTTAACTTCTCTGAGCTTCCGTCTCTTCATTTGTAAAAGGAAAACAGAAGTATCTACCTCATAGGGTTAGTGTAATGATTAAATAAGGTAATGAATATATAGTGTTAATCACAGTACCTGTTACCTTAAAAAACTCACTAAATATTGACTAATACTGATAGCCTACCTGATACATAGTCCCTGCTGGTATCAACATTTCTGACTTGATGGCATATGAATGATAATGATGGAAAAATTTCATCATTAGAATTTAAAAATGTAATGTACCCCATGTTCTAAATAATTTAGGCATAAAATTCAAGCATGTTAATTTGTTTTTAAGGGTAAACAAACATAAAGACCATTCATATAACATGAATAGTAGTGTTCGTTCTAATTCAATATATAGAGGCCAAACTTCTAAAATCAAAAGTCAAGGTTGTGAAAAGTTCAACACATGAAAATGCTGCAGATTTGGGAACTGCATTAGCAGATATATAACTTTTGATTCCCAAGAGAAAAACATGAACTATTAACTATATCACTGATAGTGTTTCAAAGAGTATGCAATAAATGTTGGTGATAATCTTCAGAACATGTTCTGTTCCACTCACTTCAATCCCTCTTTTGATAGCATTGTAGCTTTGGGGAATCTATAAAACACACTGAATTCAGAATGATTCTGACAGTTTTCTATGACATCCTCAGATAAAGTTGTGAAATGTGATGTGAATGAGGCAGCTTCTGGGTAGATTCATTGCTTGTTAAATACTGTGCTCATGTAGTATTGATTAATAGCTTGAGATCAACCTGCAAGCTAACTCAAAGGAAGGTCAGGATTCCAATTCCATATTTTAATCAGCAACATAGATGAAGAAAGGCTGATTTATCAATTTTGTGAGTAACAGAATGACATATATTACAGAATGAAGTTATTTTGAAGTACTGAACAGGAAAAACTAAGAATTGAAATTTAAAGTTGTACATTTAAAGAATTGAAATGTAAAGTTGTACATTCAAAGGGCAAATAGAAATATGACAAAGCTTTGTCTTTAAGCAGTTTTTCAAGGGGAAAAAGTTAGTTAGCTGACTCCTGAGTGATCTAAATTACATTTATGCAACTGCCTATAGTTGGACTATTTGGGTGACATTCAAGATCACTCAGAGTGGAGAAATGGTAGTTTACTTTGTAATAGGGAATTCAGATTGAACCTAGGATACCACTTTTATTTCTGATTTATAATTTAATATTAGCAAACTGTGACAACACTAAAGAAGAAAAGTCAAAGTTCGGAAGCACAATAAAAATGATGAACACTTGTACCTAGTGACTGCTGGTTCTAAATGCAATTTGTTGAATGAGAATTTAATGGAGAGGTAAAAGAGAGGAAGAAAAGAAGAAAGGAGGAAAGATGCTGAAGGGGTAAAGAAATTAAGGGTGTTATCCTGAAGAAGAAAACTACCAGAGGCAGGAATAACAGCTGTTCTTTTATGTCTTCATGGAACATTTTAGACATTACTGACAGGCAAATGAGCTGTGTTTAGAAAGACCATGTAACAGTCATTGTTTTCTAACACTGAAACAGGTTTTCCTGGGAGGTTATGAGTTCTTAAAAGTATTCCGACAGAGCTCTGGGCTGGCTGTTAATGAGCGGCATAAGGATTAGTAGACTCTTGGGAGGTAACAAGAAATGGTATGGCCTTTGCTTTCAAAGAAATCACTGCGCAATTGGAGATCCCTTCCAAACAAGTACAAACCTGAGAGCTGAATGCTGTCATTGATGTATTGGAGCACAGAAACGGAAACTTCAGTTCACATGGAAGTAGTACCACAGGATGTCAGAAATGAGTCGAGTTTTGCTTGTTTGATGACCCTTCTGGATTCGTGTTTGAACAGCAGTTACTTCTGCCTAAAATTATGTTCTGCAATATGTTCTTCTCTGCTCAATCATGTACTTTTGCTCTCAGTCCCCAGGCATTTCTTATTCTCTTTCTTTCTTTGATCTTTTAAGGCTGCTTCCAAAACTGGGGCATCCTCTAGCTTCTCTCCCAATCCTTGGATGTGAAACTAATTCATGGCCACATGAGGTGAGCATATTGAAATCATCCTGCATTTCTGCACTCAAATGCAAACTGGCAGCAAGATACAGTATATGACAGCACAGTCAGAAAATTCCCAAGCAGATTTATATGCATAGATTCTCACACATGAGAGAGACACATGTGAATGAGAACATCAACAGAATATACCGTCCATTTCTTTCAAGTGGAAATCCTGCAGCTTGCTTTTTCTCCTTTACCAACAGATTGACATGGTTGTATTTGCAGGCTGCTTCTTCAGCACAGGTGCACACACTAATTAGAGTGAAGGCACAGAAATCTGGAGTGTAAGGTAGATGGAGAATGTTTAGAAATAGGAATAGAACCAAAACAAAAGTTCTTTTTGATGATATACATAGCTTAAAAAGTTTCAAAACAAGAATGCAGGCTGGTGGATGGGAAGAGTCTACATTTCTCATATGGAAATAAAGTTGCCAAGACAAAACATTTACTAAGAAATGTGATTGTCTATTCACTATTTGAATATTTATGAAGTTTACATCTCACATGTGACATTTCCATAAACTGCCTTGATTAATGAATTTAATTGTAAGTGTTATGAGCTTATTTATTTTAAATTGTTGTTTCATTTTGTTTACATGCTGGGTATAAAGTAAATAAGTAGGCTGAATAATGCTCAGTAGATTTGAGTCAGGTGACAAAGCTATCCAGTTGTATGACACAGTCAGTGCACATGGCTACGCAGTGTATGGAGTTTGACCACAGCAAATGTGTAAGCTTGGCACCAGATTTCCCAAGCTGGCTCATCCACACACCCATGGGACTTCTTAAATAAGTGCCCAGGCTAGCTATTAAAATGAAAAGACTGATAGCAAACTTTCCTCCCACGACAGTTCTTTGAATACATGGGATCTGAGAGTTGTAAATCTTGAGCTTTTAAATGGTAAGAGAGGATAAAGGTAGGAAATAATGGAAGTAGAGTACCGGTCACCTTCCCCACACCCTTGGATATCTATTTTTTCCTGTGAAAAGATGAAGCAGAACAAATATGGGATTGATACAGGGCTAAACATCTTCTACTTCCAGGGAGTCTCGTATCTATTTTTATCTGAGTTTCTTCCTCATTATTTCTCCTTGTAACTTTTTACACCCTCCTCAAATGTCAAGACTTTAAAATTCACTACCTCTAATGAGATCAAATATTCTTGTTCATTTTACAGTCACCATCCCCAAATGTGGAAGAGTGAAGCCCCTTAATTTAGTGGTCATTAATATTTTTGGCTACAATAAAAGTGCTTAAATAAGGAGTCTTTTCTGGGTTGCAAAAATATAGATGTCCTTAAAAATCATATAAAATTTTTGATTTATTACAGCTTCACTTAGTAGAGGCCAGTAAAGTAGCACTGTAGACATTTAGACATATTGTCTTCAGATAAATTATAGTATGCATTTTAGCGGTCCCTGAGAAACACCACTCCTTAGTTGAAGAAACACCCGTTTGTTATTAATTTCAACGGCAATTTCTCTTCTCTCAAAGCATACCTCACACCTATTTCATTCTGACTCAGCTTTTTAAAGGAGGCTTTGGTACATAAGTTTTTTGTTTAAGAATATTATATCTACAGTATTTTTTCCTGTGTTTAAAACTGGTTTTCTCTATATCTAAGAGACTCTTCCAAGTTATACATTATGTCTTCGTAAACATTATTTCCCACAATATGTTAAGTGTCTGCAAATTAGAAATATTTAAGCAACCACCTGGACATTTTATTAAATGCAGGAATATAATTCTCCATGAAATGCTTCCAATGCATCTTTATAGCTATTATATTTGAATATGATTTCTCTAACACGGCACCTTGATGGTTTATCAGTAGACATGAACTACAGACTTAGTTACTACTCAAACAAAACCCTCTTTACAGAAAAAGCCACAAAAAGATTGGGCACCACTTTCCTGGTAATATGTTTTCCTTTAAAAAGCCAATGATTATCGAAGTTCTAGCTGTCTCTACAAGGTATAACATAAATTTGAGCAACAAAATTGAGTAGTGAGGTAATGTTAGCTTCATGTCAATACATGCAGCTTTCATGCCTGCCCATGTCTACCCAAAGTATAGCCAGCCATTGTCTAAAGAAATATGTAATGGCTTGAAAACTGGCCCTACCAAAAGACATGTACTAGAACCTGTATCCACTTAGAAAAAGCATCTTTGTAGATGCAGTGAAAGATCTCCACACAGATCAAACCACATAAAGGTAAAGCTTAAATATAATCCTCATGACAGAAAGAAGAGAAGAGACAAAACATAGAAAAGGCTGCATGGAGACAGAGTCAGGGTGTGGGGTTATGCTACCTCGAGCCTTGAATGTGAGAAACAGCAGAAGCTATAGGGAGGGAAGGAATCGAATCTCCCTTAAAAATTCCAAGTGGAACAACACCTTTATTTCAGGCTTATGGCCACCCAACCTGTGGGAGAATAAATTTATTGGCATGAGGAAGCTGGATTGCTGAATTTCCTTAGCATATCCTTGGGAAGCTAGTTGAGGAACAATCTTATGCTGGGGTCTGAGGTCTTCCAGCATCATCTGTGCTGAAAGCCAGACAAAAATAGGAGGAGGAGCCTCACTGCTCAGGGAGAAGATGCCATTTTGGCTCTACATAGAAGGAGAAGCAGAAATTTTATTTAGAGTCACTGAAAGAAATGATTGGTCTGAATACTAAAACACCAACGTGAGACTAAGCAAACCTTGTAAGTTCTATAAGTATGTTATAGAATAGTTTTAAGTTCAAGAAAGAAAAAAAAATTATTCATACCAAATGACAGTAATAAATTCTAATAACAAATATGAATGATTTCTAGTATTTCAAAAATTCTTAATCTTCCCTTCCTTCTTCAAAGTTTTCAAGGAACACAAAAACTGCCTTGAAATAACATCCCCAAATTTACCTTGCCGTTCATGAATTAGACAGTTTTGGGAAAATATGGATTTTAGTTTTTTTTTTTTTGGTTTTTCTCCGGTACCGGGAACCGAACTCACGACCTTGCGCTTGCCAGGCAGGCGCTTTTGCCGCTGAGCTAAATCCCCAGCCCCGGGAAAATATGGATTTTAAATTATGTGACACTTTTTAAGAAGAACTATACAAAATATTTGTCTTTCTCAGTTTTGTACATGAACATTTTTATATAGTGGCACCTCAGTTCATCAACTCAATTCTCTCCATGATTCTGAACTGGGTGAGAATCAAATCAAATTTCCTCATAAGGTTAACAATGAACCTAGGCACTGAATTTGCTTCTCACCCAATTAGGTTTGTGACCTGAATCATGTAGAGAATCAAGTTCATGAACCAAAGTACCACTGTATAAGGAAAACTTTATATACACATATTTTAAATTTTAATTACATATATGATCATTTTCCCATGTGTTTCTTTGAAAACAATGTTGCGTTAGCCTTATTTTGCTTACAAATATAAAGTTGTCCAGATTTTTATATGTTGATTAGTTTGGTTTATGTGCATTTTGAATCCTCACATACATTCTAATTGTAGAATTTAAAGCTATTTAACTTTTAAATCAAGTATTAGAAGCATAGCCATATGTTTTTAGGGCAATATAACTTAAAAACTGGAATTTTAAAGCCAAAGGTGTCTCCAGTTTAAAATGCAGTTCTACTTAGCGGATAAGTTATTGATCACGGATCACATCAGCAAGGACATAAATGTGTTGTGGTCACTGCTATGAAAGCATTATACACAGTATGGCAGGAACTCTGTGTGAGAGATAATAGTGAAAGCTAACATTGACACTCATTATTTAGCAAGTCCTGTTCAAAATTCCTATGCAACCTCACATTTAATCTTGCCAGAATTATGAAGTCTAATATTAGTAAATTTAATTTATAGAGAGGGAACTTAGGCTGAGTGGGGTTAAATAAATTGCCTAAAGTCAAACAAGGAACAATCTGATTTTTGAGTTTGTACTTTAAGACACTATACTGTAATAAGCTTTGCCCAGCACCATCATAAGTAATATGAGATTGTGGTAAGTGCTTTTATTTCTATGCACCAGGAACATAAAGAAAAATGATTTACTCCAACTTGAGTAAACTAAGAAAAGGCTGAAGACATCAAGTTGATTCTACAGTGGACTTGGGAAGACAGAGAAAGTCATGCATAGAGCTAGAAGCATTTAAACTGGAGAGGTTAACAGAACTGGAAAACCTCTGAAAAGCACTTCTCCAGAATGGTGCTATGCAATTCCAGGGCACAAAGGGAATTTCCACCTTCCAATCACCATTTTCCATCTCCATTCCCAGAGAGTAGCTACCCCTTGTAGAAGCAGAGAAAGTACCTTTTCCTTAAGACAGCATCAAACTTCTAGACCTCTGTCCAAGTATCATGTGACTCAGAGGCTTGGAGGCAAATATCTGTTCTCCTGTACTATTGCTCTTAAATAGGATATGGGGAATTTGTAGCTGGAACATGAAATGCCTCAAATTCAAGTAATTTTCCTCAAATTCAAAGTCCTGACCTTGCTCAGATTAATTCAGTGGTTTTGATTGCCAGCACTGAGGCAGAGGAAAGCGTTCCAATTTGAGAAACTGTTTCCACAATTACTGATCTGTCTCTAAACTATTGTATCATTTGCTCTTCACATTTTAAGTTTTAAAGTTGGGAGTTCCCAACTCTTCAATTAAGAATAGAGCGCTAATGAAGCTGGCTCCAGAGTAAACACAATGATATTGAGAAAGGAAGAATCATAGTGTTAAATAGCTCCTGGGATGCTGCAAAAAAACACTGAGCCCATTTCAAAGTTCACAGAGATCCCTGGAGCAAGCTACAGTCAGTGGAAATTTCAAATTTGTACTGAAACTAGGCCTTTCACTGTGCACCAGGATGCTAAATAATTTTGCAGAAATGATGTAAGTCTGCACGTATGTATGAGGCAAGTGTTACTACATTCATTTGGTAGGTTAACAAACAGGATCTACAAGGACAATAGCTTGTTCAAAGTTCCTTAACTCATGTATAATAGATTAAGGATTTAAAGTCTGTTTTTTTTTTTTGCTTATTGTAGTTAACAAAATATTTGGAGCTTAGATGGTTCTTCCCTAAATAGGTTTACAAGCTCGAGGGAAAAAAGACGAGACATATATAAAAACAAGTAGATTAAAATTTTTGCCTATCATAATATTATAGTTCTGAAAATTAGTTTACTTCAAATGGTTGACTCAAGACAATAGCTTCAGGACTTCTGATATCCTCCGAGAGACAGCAATACAATCGATCAAGCTTAAATAAAACACTTAAAAACTTACTTGACTATGAAAGGTAAGACTTTTTTGGGGGGGGTATAATCTGGACAGGTGAGGTTTAAGCCATAACAAGAATCGTGAAATGTTGCACATAAAGTAGTAAAAGGACTTAACATTGGTCCTTTCTGAGAGCTATGACCCTGACAGAAGAGATGGGAGAAGAAGTATGTGGGGAGGGAGAACTCACACCCATGGACTGAGTTGCTATGGACTAATTCTCTCATACAAGTTTCAGGTAATTTCTGCCTGTGCTACAGTTGGCCAGCATCATCCTCCCAAAATTCAGTAACATAACCTGCTGTGAATGGTGAGTGCTTGGGTAACAAGGAAGAGGTGGCGTCCTGCAGATCTAGGACAGAACAAGTATTTGATTAGATCTGTAATGTGGAGCATAACAAAATATGTATTCTAGTATTGCTAGAATACAGCAGAGGCAGCAATCACTTTCAGGTAAGGGTTCGGAGGCTATGCCACAAAGACTGTAGCATTTCATGCAGACCTTGAGAGTTTGGTAACATTTGAATAAGCAAAGATCATGTGAGGACTTTTGATTCAGAATAAAAATGCATGAACCAAGCCAGTCACATATTTAAAAGCAATGGAAGATATAGGTAGAAAGAAGGTTGGAGAAAGATTTTCAATGTCAGTATAAAAAATTAGAGATTTATTCCACAGTAAACAGCATCACTGGAAATTTTGATAAAGCGAGTAAAACAACCTAGTGGTTGCTCACAGATGATGCACAGTGTGCTAAGTATGATGTATAAATAAGTCTGGACGTGAATATGGGGACTTTTTACCATGCTGTATTTGAAAGTTTGGCAGGTCGTAAATACTAATTCATGGACATGCATGACTAAAACTTGGGAGAGACCAGCGGATGAGAGATATTTATTGAAGAGTGATTTTGAAGAGCTGAATTGAGAACTAATGCTGGGGCTCTGAAAAGGCATTTCCAAGTACAGAGTAAGAGGGTTGAGGAGATACCAGAGAACAGGATTCAGGCAGGGCTTGGGGAGAAGGAATTGGAAACTGAAGACAATATAAGTCAGAACACAAGGAGAGTTTTTAGGAAGGATGAGGTGATTTAATGCATTATGGAGGTTAGAACAAATAAAAAAGTCATAGGACCATACTTTCTCATTTGATGGAAGAAATAGAAACAAAGCCATTGTGAATAATTTAGGAATGTGTAACATTCAGACAAATTACTGGGAGCATTTCCATTTAAGTTGTGTGCAATTTGACTCGGGTCAAGTTGGCTTTTAAGATCTTCCTATTTGTATGAAGAAAGCATGCACCTTCAATATATGGTAGCGAATACAAAAAAAGGTACATAAAGAAAAAGAATAGCAAAAAATCTTGAAAGTTACTTTATTAAAGTCAACTCCATCTTTTCTTCTCAAAGAGTGGTCTGAGGAACTGTTAATTCAGCAGCATCTAGAAACTTGTTACAGGAGCAGATCCTCAGGTCCCCGCCTGCACTTCCTGAATCAGAATCCTTGCTCTCATGTGATGTTCAGGTGTGATGCATTTTTTAAGGTCTGAGGAGCACTGCTGCACAAAGTACTATTCTCTCTCCATATAAATTTAAGAATATTCATGACCACTAATACGTTCAACACTACATTTACAGATCTGTGACTTCACATTATAAGATAAGAACTAGGGTTTGGCTGGGCATGGTGTTACACACCTGTAATCTCAGCTACTCAGGAGAATTAAAAGGTTAAGTTTATCCTGGAAAATTTAGGGAAATTTTGTCTAAAAAACCACAACCAGCCTGTGAGACTGCATGGTACTTTCCAGTTCTTCCATTCAATAGCTATGACAAAAGCTCACTCTCCAGCTCTCAGTTCCATTGCTAAAGCAATATTCACACCCCATTTTCTAATTCTATTATTTTAAATTGAAACATTTTTGAGGACTATAGCCTCTGTTACTTATTATCCATCATATAACACTGATGTCATGAAGGAAAAAGGCCTTAGGACATATACTGACCAAAAGCAATAATTCACAATGTGTCTTTTTTAGTTTTAGTTTTGTTTTGTTTTGTTTTGTTTTTCTTCTGGTACCAGAAATCGAACTCATGACTTTGTGCTTTCCAGGCAGGCAATGTGCCACTGAGCTAAATCCCCAGCCCCCACAATGTGTTTTATCACAAAATAAAATTACAAATGGTTCTTTCAAAAAGTTCTATTGCACTAACTCAGATAATATACATGAGATAATTTCAATTCATTTGCATTTACTTAAGCATGTTCTACAGGCTAGTACAAGGCCTATTTTGCAGAACATCCCATGTGCAGCTAAGAAGAATATATATTCTGATGTTATTGGTTGGACTATTCTATAAAGGTCTACTAAGTCCATTTGTTTATAAGTTTAGTTCAGTTCTATTATTTCTTTGCTGACTTTTTGTTTATAGCAGCATAATTTGTAATAGCTCAATCTTGGAAACAACCTAATTGCCCATCAACCAAGGAATGGATAAAAAAGATATATTTTTATACAATGGAGTATTACTCAGCTATAAAGAAATATAAACTCAAGGTTTTTATAGGTAAGTGGATGCAACTAGAGACTATACTCATAAGTGAAATAAATCAGACTTGCATGTGTAAACATTGTGTTGTCTCCCTAGTGTAAGAAACTGAAAGAGTAAATGAGATTCAGAAGGTACAATAGATAGTGCGAAAGGGAAAGAAACGGCTCAAAAAGGAAAGAACAACTGGGATGGGGGAAAGGAGAAAAGAAGGAAGGGGGAAAATACACACACACACACACACACACACACACACACACAAGATTGCTAAGATAATTGTCCTACTAATTTCTATTAGTCCGTTTAAAGGAACAGTTAGTGCTCATATTGTTTGATCAATTTTGAATGCCTATATCTGGTAATCTGACCAACTACTTTGAAGATAACAATATGCAGTATAATTATTGTTAATTTCCTATCATGTTTTGAACTTCTGTATCATTTTTATTGTTTTTTATTTTCTTTAAAATTAAAAAAAAAAGTCCCAAACTTGAGGAAGGATTGCTAGCATTTGAACTAAGAAGTTCAAGGTTTCCTGGAGAGGGCAGTTTCTCACTTAGATAATACAAATAAATAAGCTCCACAAACCTCTAAAAAGGACAGTACACAGCACGTATGTAATGCTTTCCGTGCGCCAGAAACATCTGCATGCAGGTCTCATTTAACCTCACAACGATGCTAGAGGGCATGAGGTGCTGCTCATTTACAGACAGGAAAAGTTAGGAATTTATGCAAAGGTATACAGTTTACAAATCAGAACTGAGAATCCAACCCAGGTCTATTTCACTTAAGAAGTGAAATTCTTAAGTACAATGCTATCAAAGGAGAGATTAGGGATGGAAATAACTTAATATAAACAATATTAGTGGGGGCTGAGGATTTAGCTCAGGGGCACAGCACCTGCCTGGCAAGTGCAAGGTCATGAGTTCAATTCCCGGTACCAGAAGAAAAACAAACAAACAAAATAAACAACATTAGTGAACATCTATAAGCCCCTACTATGTACCAAGCACCATTTTATAAACCTGGTATATATTAATACATGAACACACTATTAGAAAAACGCTAGTATTAGTCTTGTTTTATAGGTGAATATGTTACTCTGCTCATACTGCCATAATAAAATGCAATGGACTGGGTGGTTTAAACAACAAAATTTTTTTCTCAAAGTTCTGGGGCTTCAGATTGTGAGATTGGGGTACCAGCATGGCTGGGTTCTGGTGAGGTTTCACTTCCAGTTTGCAGATGGACACAGCATTCACCGTGTGCTTACAAGGCCTTTCCTACGTGTAAACAGGTAGAGGGAGGGAAGGACAGAAGGAGACAGGGAGCGAGAGAGCGAGAGAGTGAGAGAATGTCTTTCTTTTCCCTCTTCTTGAAAAGCTCCCAATCCTATTGGCTTAAGACCCTACCTTTATAACTAAATTCAATTTTAATTATTTCCTAAAGTTCTTTCTCCAAATATAGTCTCATTGTGGGTAGGGCTTCAAGAGAGATTCGCAGGGACAGGGAGGCTCAGTTCATGGAGCGAGGAATCACGGTATAAGAATGATTAAATAATTTCCCCAAGGTCATATGGTGGTGAGTTTCACTTTGAATCATGGCAGACTGGCTCGAGAGACCATAATTGGCCACTCCTTTATGCTTCTCTGAAGGATCAATGAACATAGGGCATTTAAGCACAATATAGCTCGCTCCATTAATGGCTTCTCTGTAGTCAATACATTATTGTGATACTGTTTAACAAAATACTTCTACTCCAATCTAATTTCCCTCCAAATATCTGTTTCCTATCAGTCTGAATGTAGTAATGACTTTTCCTTTTCCAGAATCAATACAATTAACAGATATAACAAGGGAGAAAACAAGTTAAATAGTACTGACTAAGTGCTACTAGCTTCTAGGGATAGAGTTACTGCATGGCACCCTTCCAGTGCATCCTGGTCTGCATAAAACCTATTTTTCTAGACTATCCTTTATTTTCTATTTTTGCTAAGGGTCTTTTCACTCAGTTAAATCCCTTAAAGTGTCAATTACAGGTGAGATTAAAGATACTCCGCTCCCACACTCTCAGGGGCATTGGTGTTTACCTGCTTATGAGTGGACAGCTCACTGAAGAGAGGGATTAAAGCAGTTTTATTTTCTTAAATCAGGTTTGGCTCTGTCTGGACTGCCATGCAAACCAAGACAGCCTGCGAGAAAAGCAGTTGACTACTTGGGATTTTAACAGTACACAAAGGCTAAGGATGTAGCTTGGTGGTAGAGTGCTTATCAAATATGCAAAGCCATGGAATAAATTTCTAAAACCACAAAAAATAAAAATAAAAATGTGGAAAAAGTACAGTTGTGTCATGGCAGCTGATTTGTCCAAAGATTTAGGCTCAACTCCTCACTCTGAGGATATTTGTTCATTCTGATCAAAATGTTTAAGAGAGGAACACAGATATGCTGATGGTCAAATCTGTCACTCAAATAGTATCACGTGCACAGCCTCTTCTTCATTGGATGTCATCCCTCACTGTGCACTGGACAAATGCTCACACATACCCTTTAGATTATGTTCACACTGTTTCCTCTAATGGAGCTGCCTATCCACCCAGACTGTCCAAAGCCCACTGTTTAACCCAGTTTAACTATCATGTCCTCTGGAACACTTCAATCATCTCTTCAAATTCAATGTTATCTTTAGTCACCCCCAGCCTTATTATAATATGCCACTGGGAAGACCCTCCATAGTCACACATACTTGATGCTTCTTTCCATTTTGTAGTATGAGAGGATTACATTTCCCTGCCCCCTGTACAACTGGGAAGGGCCGTCTGACTAGCTCCGTCTGTTTGAATTGCATATGGAAATGAAGTATCTTATTTCCTGGTGATTGCATCTGACTACCAGTATGAAAGCAACCTTTCTTGACACTGAAAGTGGACATTTTTCCAGGTAGTTGCTTCCATTAGTGTAAGTTTCAGAGTAAAAACAGAGTACTCTGCTGAGGCCCTTGGAAATGAAGAAGTAGAAAGAAATAAACCTTGTGTCAAACACTGAAATTTGTGAGTCTATGTGGCTGTGTGTATGGATGGTAGACAGTGGTATTATAGCACAATATATAATTTATAACACAGCACAATATGAATAAGATATTAGCTTAGTGTATCTAATATAGTAACTCTTTGCTTTGAGATTATATCCATATTTTATGTTGTTAAGGTTCTCTTTTCTACACTCAGAAAATATTTATGAGTGGACCACTGGGGCCCATCGACAGCCAAGGCACTGATGATGCAATGCTGAGAAAAGCACACATAGTTTCTACCCCTACTGTGATCACAATCTAGACAAGGAGGTGAAAGTTCACCAAATCATTACATGGATAAATATCAAGTTCAAAACATAGTCACTGCAGTGCAGAAAAAATTTCATTGGACCAAATCCAGGGATGACTGTGGTGAAGTGTCAGAGAAGGACTTTTTGAGAAAACCGTGTTTGAGATAAGATGCAAACTAAGTAAATTCCGGCAGGACTGAGGCTCCATTTTTTGATGGTCATAGGTGGGAGGGGGCAGTGCTGTCATGTGTAAAAGCCAGAAATGCTCCTATACATCCTACAATACACAGAAGAGCCACAAATAAAGAATTGTTCACTCTAGCCAAGCACAGTAGCAAACGTCAGTAGTCCCAGCTCCTTGATGATTGGGATGCTGAAGCAGGAGGATCACTCAAGCCCATGCATTTGAGACCAGCCTGGAAAGTACAGCAGTACCCCACTGAGAGTAAAAGAGGAAGAGAGAGAGAATAAAATTATCCAGCCACAAATGTCAAAAGAACCCCCAATGTAGAAGAAAACATAATTGAAGGTGAGGGTTTTTTCTGGTTTTAAATACAAGATACTTTAATAAATTTTTATTTTCATGGAAAGTGTCAAGGAGAAGGTGGTTAAATATAGAAAAAATATAATTTTCTGTGGGTTAAAATGATCTCCTTTTATAGATGAGGACCCTATGATTCTGCGCAGGAAGCTGGCTGTCTGGAGAGGGAAGGTCAGTGAGAGGTGGAGTGCAGATTCAGACCTTGGCCTCATTGACTCCAGGCAGAGGCCCGAAGGGAGCTTTTGATCCCCTGCACACTGCCCACTGCAGAGGCTGCATCGATAGTGAAACTCAGAGCACACTAATACCAGACTTCCCTTACTCACCCTCCAGAAGCTCTGCTCTTCCCCTGACCCACATTTTCTTTACTGAACTCTGTCTCTAGGCTGTTATTAAAACTGAGAGTATTGTTTGAGCAAAAAGGACCTTCACCTATAGCTCAGGATTCAATCTTCTCCATCCCCTTTGTAGCCTTTTGGCCTCTGTTGCTTGCAGTCATCGTTTCCTCTTTGGGACTGACCTGCCCAACACACGCCTGTCTTGTTGCTTCCATGAAGGGTTTTGCAGGCCTGGAACCTTAAGGTTCATACATACAGCACAGAAAAAAGGGCCCTTCCCTGGACCTGCGTGAGGACTTCGAGCCTTTATCAGATGGCCCACACTTACTCCTAAGGAATGATGTTGCCACTTCACAATATCCAAGGACATTAATCGTTGTCCGGCATCAACAAGGCAGTTAGAGGGGTGCCCTAGCAACACTCAGGCTGTGCCCCACGGACTACAGTGAAAGGCCAAGGAAGCAAGACAGTGAATGGCAAATGAAGAAATTCAGGGAGGGAAAGTCACTGGGAGGCAAATACCACACTAATGCACTGACATACCTGTGGGAGAAACTTTTACAATCTATGCCCATGGGGCCCTGCCAGACACACTCTGACAGTGTCCAGGGAACTTCTTTCTTCTTCCCAAGGACTCAAGGGAGACCAAAGAGAGTTAATGCAATGCTGGGGATTAAACTGTGAAGGATGAGGAAGAGCCATGTGTCCTCTTTCTTGCTTTAACAAATTCTGTACCTCAGCTATTTTTAAATTTCTAGTTAGATTTCATGAATTCTCCTGCCTACTAATTCTAGTTCTTAACACTTCTGCATCCCAGGAAATTCTACATTGGAACTGCATCAAGACACATGCCTTGTGTGACCACCTAGCAATTCCCTGTTTATTCACTGAAGATGAAGAGGTCCCTTCATGCATCTGGAAGATAACCAGCCCTTCATGGGCTCAAGGTCTTTCATCACCCCTTGTGTGTTCCTTTCTCTTTCCTACTTATATTCTTTCCTACTCTTCTTCCAGCCCTACTCTCTTCTCCCTCTAGTCCTCCTTCTCTACCTAACCCTCATTTTCTCTGCAGCCTTAGGATTTTAACCCAGATGCGTTTGATTCAAATTTACACAAAGAATATATAGACTACATGAAATGCTAGAACCATCCTAGACTATAAGACTATTTTTATTTAAGATATGTACACTGGTCTATTCAAATGTAGAAGTATAAAATTTTCTGGAATAATATCAAGCATTAACTTACTGAAATGCAGTATAACTTTACTATTATTACTGACACTTCTTTTGAAAGTGCACAGAAGTAGATTAGCTTACTTTGCCCAAGTTTCATGTGATAAGTGCTGTATTACTGAAGCAGAATAAATGGTGGAAAGGGCAACTTGCCACACACTCTTCCACCCATGAGTATCAGAAGGCAATGCTATTCATTGTTGACTAAAAAATGGAAAAGAAAAAACAATAACACTTGAATCAATTGCTTTTCATGAAAAATCACTAAAGGTCTACCAGAAAAATTACTGAAAACACTGCCAAGCCTTTTACTTCAGAATTTGAATTACTGTCTAGAGTTTGTACTGTTTTCCAAAGAGGCTGAACTTAAGACACTTGAAGCAGGATCCAGTGAAGATCTGTGATTCTTAAACCTTACATCATTTCATATCTGGCAGTGACTGAGACAGTTATGAACAACTCACCTCCAATGAAATCAGCCCTTCCTGCTTTTCTTCCCACCCTTCCTGTACACACTGGCTGATTTCCTTCTTCCTAATATTTCATGTCATAGGCTTTGCTAGAACCCTTCATAAAGCATAAGAGGGAACTTCATCACAAGCCTAGATATTGCATGGTTTCTCTTATCTGAAGGCCAAAAATCCAAATAAAGAGCAAAATAAAAGATAGGTAGCAAGGATGAGGGAAAGGAGAAAAAGAAAGAAGGAAGGAAGGGAAAATATATATATATACACACATACATACACAAGATAGCTAAGATAATTGTACTATTAACTTCTATTGGTTTATTGAAAGGAGCAGTTAATGCATAATTTTTCAATCAGTTTTGCATGCCTGTACCTGGTAATCTGAACAACTACTTTGAAGACAACAATAGGCAATATAACAGCCATTGTTGATTTCCTATCATATTGTTTTCAAATTCTACATAATTTTTAACTTTTTAAATTTTTTATTCACCTTAAATTAAAATTTATAAAAAGATAGATATGAGGAAGATAAAATAAAAGACAAAATAAAAGGGTAATGGGAAACAGGCAGCAGAACTTTTGCAAAATGGAAGAGGACCAAGAGATGAGCAGAAAGGATTTAAAAATAAGAAAGAATTAAGTGTGTTATAAACATGTACCAACTCCCCATCACAAATGTAATCATCAGGTACTGCAAACATTTACCAATAAATGAAAATAAAAGCGAACTTGATCACCTTGGGGGCCATGTCCAAAGCCTAATGCCAAGCAAGCGAAGGTAAGGAAAAATGAGCCAGGGGCAGCAGGGAGCACTGTGACAGTTCTGAGACTGCAAAGACAGGGTCCTGGGCTTCTTTATTAAAAATAGCTGCTCCTCTTAGCTTCCCTCACTTGAGAGACTAACCTCAGGCTGGTTTGGGGAGGCCATTTGTTGTGTGACATGTTTTGAGAGCAGCTGTGTAGCCCTAACAGCTCCTGAGCATTCAGCAGGGAGCCCTGTGGACCACATAATCAATGTGAAATTCAAACCTGAAGCTGGCAGCCTTAAAGAAGGCAAGGTGCCTTCATCAATTTTCTCGTCACTGACTGAGACACAATGCTCAGCATCTACAGCATAAAGGAGCAGAGGTTTATTTTGGTTCACAGTTTTGAGAAATTTCAGTCCTTAGTCTTGTAGCTTCAAGGCAGGACAGCATGGCAGAGAGGCAAAGCCAAGGAACAGCTGCTCATGGCAAAGTGGATAGGAAGCAGAGATCAAAGGAAGGAGCCAGAGAAGGAAACAAACCCTTCTAGGCTGAACATTTAGTGCCTTTTCTAATCAGAACTCTACCTCCTAATAGCAAGTCAGCTATAATCCCCTATAATCCATCAACTTCCAAAAGCCCACTTATGAGTCCAGGAGGCTCCTGGGAGACATCTAGATACAAACCATAAAAGAAAGGGACAATGACATGGGGAAGGGTAAAAAATTATGATGTATTATTACATGCAGCAAATCTCCTCAGTGAATGTAATTGTGTACTGCAAACTTACACTAATAAAATAAAAGACCCAGAAAAAATAAGAGGCAGGAGGAGGAAGGAAAAGAAGAGGAAGGAAGAAGATCCACCTCTCATGTTTAAGAGGAAATGAGGTAGAAGAACTCAGCAGATCTCTCGTGAATAAGATGGCCTGTGTCTGAGCTACCTTACACATGGCAGATGGTGCAAGACTGGGCATGACAGCATTCTTCTTGATAATGCCCTGTATGGTCAAGGTATCTATCTCTGTCACACATGCTACCCAAGCCCTGAGGATTACACAAGCTGCCTTTTTCACAGCCTCCAAACACAGAGAATGCCAGTAGCACAGGAGGGTAAGCAACCTATCACAGAGTAGGACAAAGCAGAAGGTATTAATTTGAATTAGAACTTGTACCACGCAAGTTCTCTGTGTTGGAAACTAGCTTCTTGTCTCAAGTAGTTGAAAGAGTTTAACATCCACCACACTTTAGTCGAACAAAAAATAAGGCCAAATATTTGTATGTCAAAGTTCATCTTCAAAAAGTCAGAGAAAAATACCAGACAGAAGTATCATGTAGATTTACCATGCAATTCATTGAAAGACAGCTATCTTCCTAACTTTCTTTAAATAAACTCACCCAAACATAGAAGTCATTTGTATCCAATGTATAGTCATTAGCATTTAGAAGGATACATGATGAGATGATTTTGTCCAATATAGTATCATGTTGTCTTAAGGCATTTAACATGAAAAGGACCCCATATAAAACACTTTCTAAATAATAAACCATATTGGGGGTTCTTATTTAAATTATTGAGTTATAATACCTGTCCTCATGGGCCCATAATTTACTGTGACATGATGGAAACTGAGTTCTTTTCAGTTATCTGTTACATTCTGGTATATGTTTTGGCCCATTGGGGGTCTATCTCCATACGATATTATTTACATATCCATAATATGATATCTTTCATTGTATGCTCTTTTTCTCACTTCCCCGGTTGATACATGATTACGTTTTGGCCTGGTTTTCAAAAAGTAATGTTTTACCTCTTAAATAAAACTCCAGGTTCCTCATAAGGCTTAGCAGGTTCACTCTGTTGCAAATGAATTATTCCTTGAGGAATGTATGATGGCAGCAAACTTCAAAGTTAGTAGTTATGTCATTATGCTTGGCTACTTTCAAGTCATCCTGAAGTTTCTTTGCTCAAAAGAAGTACTATGCCTACATTTCTGTAGGAAGAGGGCACTGAAGTTCTTTGAGCAACTTTCACAATATCTGTCGGAAGTTCCTTCCTTGTCTCCAAGTCTACCATACCCTTCCCATCTGTGTGAACTAGAAATAACTTCCTGCATATGCAGCTGAGGAGTAGAAAGCTGGAGGGACTTTGGGCAGCTTGATAACAGGTTAAGATTGTAGGTCTACAGGACAAAGCTGTCCACACAGCCTGTACATTAGTGCTACCAGTTGCTCCCTTGTATGGTTATTCACTTCAGCCTGAGTATAAAAAGAAAACCCAAACTTCTAGAACACACGCTGCTGAAAGTTGGTAAGTTCTCGAATTGTGAAATGTGGGTACTAATAATGAGGAATTTCTACCTTTGAAAGGTTTATTTATTTATTTATTTATTTATTTATTTATTTATTTATCTGTCCTTTTGAGACAGGGTCTCACTTTGCAGTTCAGGCTGGCCTTGAGCTCGCTTTGTAGCCCAAGCTGGTTGCAAACTCACAACAATCCTTCTGCCTCAGCCTCCTGAATGCTGGGATTATAGGTGTGAGCCACCAGGCCTTGCTGAAAGATATATTTAAAGAGAAGTGTTTTGAGCAACTGATTTTTCAAAGAATTTACTAGATAGGCACTTATGGTTTGCTCAATAAAGGTAGCAATTTTCAGTGATTAACATAGTAGTATATTCTCATTAAGATGCATAAAATATACCTCAAATATGAACTTACTGATGGTAGGTAACAGTGCAACTAATACATTATGAGTGCTACTCCTTTACATAAAAACTATTACTCAAAGCTAAAAATAATCCTCACTCTTGAGGTGTTCTACCAAGTTTACCCTGTGAGGATTTATTATGTTCTTGGGACCCTATTATGGTTTACATTATGCCCAAATTTACACAATAATGGGCTAAATTAGTATGAAATTCTTTTGTGATTGAGTAATCTATATATATGGAAATCTTCTGTGAGTATTTGATATATATGGAAAACCCAAACAATAGATGAATTACATTATTTTCTTCACATTGCAGTAGTATAGTAGGAAATTACATGCTCCTCTCCAGAGAATTACAAAGGGAAGTTGGTGGCCGTGTACTAAGCAGTTCTACTTTTGTGCCAAGGATTGTAATAGCCTGCTGTTCTTACATATTCAACTGCTGAAAAGGAAAGGAGAAATATGTGGTGAATGCAATAATTTCAAGTTGACTACTGTGAAGTAGCAACATAATTAATGAATGCTGAACTCTTATGATAACAAGAGAGTCCCCTGGAACTTCTGGTTAATGAAGAAGTCACTAACCTACATCTTCAGCTTGTAACTTCTTACAATTCACCTAGGCATGTGACACATTCATACACAAAGAGTTACTAATACAAGCAAGTATATAATCAGCAAGCAATAAATGAGATACTCTTAGTATAACAGAAAGAGTCAAGAATCATTATGTGGTTCTAATACTGACAACCCATTCACTACCTTAATGACTTTGAGCAATCTGAAATCTTTCTGGGCCTCAATTTTCTGACCCAGTTTTACCTAACATGTATTGAGTGCTCACTGCCTATACCAAGCATTTTATACATGTTTTCTCATGTCATCTTCAAACTAAAGCAAAATAAGTTCAAGTAACTAGTCTAGTTTATATAGCTGTCATGTGACAATTCAAACTTGGCCATGTGCTTGTGTGCATGTATGTATGTGTGATAGAGGAGACGTCTAATAGGTCTTCCTAGTTTTTAAAAAAATATATATGTTAAATGTCACAATGGAATCTATCATTCTTTATAATTAATATGCATTAATTAAAAAGTGGACAAGGGAGACAAAATTTAAAAATCAAATAAAAAGAAAACCAAAAGATGCATGATAAAACAATTATCAAACTATCTGGTTGAACTACAGAAAATTCATGTCATATCCAGGTCAAGAGCCTGTCTCTTAAGCCTACCTTAATGAATGTGTAGGCTTGGCTTTTTTACTTCAGTTCTTTACCACAGAATGATGTCAAGAACATACGTATTTTTACTATCAACATTAAAAAGCACCCTTCTCATAATAGTCATCATTATATTTTATATTTGTGATGACATATGTTTCTCACTCACTAAATCCAACAAACGTTTCTAAGTTAGAGTAATTTTTGTGTTATTTTTGATACAAAGTAGTGGAATTTTCATGTTATCTTTTCATTTTTCCTTAAAAGTTTGTATATATAACAGAAGACATTTGCATTTTGTAGTGGTTTTAATATTAATTTAAGGAGAAATATGAACATAAACAAATCTATTATATGAAGAACAAAATTTCTATGTTCAATGTATATGTGATTGATGACTTTAAACCTATTTTCATTTATACTAGCCACTTCAAATATCAGGGTTAAAATTTCTTTTATGATTTTCAGAAGAGTATAGGTCAGTAATGGTGAACCTTTCAGAGCTTTCAATAACAAACAGCCTGCTGCAGCACAGGGCCAGAGGTTCGCCACCACTGGTACAGGTAAAGTACAGTGTTCTTTGATGGTACCTATGCTAAGTGTTATGCATTGTAAGAAATTTTCATGATATTTTCTTTTTTCATGACTCATTTTATAGATCATGCTTTTTTGCTCTACACATCTCATATCTTTGGCCAGAAACCATACACTTCTGGTCTAAAACAACCAACCACCTATGCACCTAAGTCAGTGTCTTCAGCCAGTTAGCTAGACAGTTAAGCTCCATTGCTTAGCAGAGGAATGGTAGATCAAAATATAGGGCAAACTTCCAATTGTTATCCTTGTATATGGTTATATAAACTTATATTAACATTATTTATATTCTTTAAATTATTCAATTCATTTTATAATTGGGTCCTGAGCAAATATTTATGAAATACATGATAGGTTTGCCTGGATTGTATGTACCTATCTTACATGTCTTTTTGTCTCTGAAATATATATATATATATATATATATATATATATATACAATTTTTGTTGAATGAATGAATGACACAATGGATGAATAGATAATTTGGGTTACCCTCTCTCATTTTCTTTTCTTTTTTTTTGGTACTCGGAATAGAACTCAGGACCTTGAGCTTGCCAGACAGGCGCTTATGCTGCTGAGCAAAATCCCTAGCCCCGTTTTTCATTTTTGAGACAGTGTCTTGCTATGCAGTTCAGGTTGGCCTTGAGCTCACTTTGTAATCTAGGATGGTCTCAAACTGTGACAGTCCTCCTGCTTCAGGTTCCCAAGTGCTGGAATTACAGGCATGCACCACCATGCCTGGCTTGGGCTACCCTCTCTTGATTGATTGAGTCCAGGGATCAAAAACTTTCTTCATCCAGGCCCATATTCTGTTAAGTCTTAATTTGTCATTATCATTTGGCTTCCATACAAAGTGCATTGATTTTATTATTTATATATTTTTACTTTTTCTTATGCTTTGTTTCTGAGTAATTTGTAACCTATATATTAAATATTTGATTATAAGTATTATATGTATTAAAATATAATTATAAATATTATAGTCAGTTAAAAACAACAGTTAAAAAGTTAAGTCTGAATAAAAAAATAACTTATCTACCTCAAAATAAAAACATAACCCATCACACCAAAGCAATATTTGAATTCATTTCATGTACCAGGCATGAATTTAAATTTACTTAAATAAGTATTTACTTATTAAACTTAATGACAAACTTCTCTATAAGAGAAGGAGCACATTGTGCCATTTGCATGTAATCTCTGCTTTCTTGATATTGAGAGTAGATAAGAAAAAGTAACTAAAGAATAATCCTTTGAAATTAATAGAAGTGAATTATTTGTCTGTGTATTACATAAACTGACACTATCTTTTAACAATTCAAGAAAATATCCAATGTAAAATGATGAAATTGTTTTTTACCAAACACATTGAAATTTACGGGAGAACTGAAGTGTTTCAGGCACCAGTATGATGGCCAAATCATTTATATTTTTCAAAATATGGATATTAGAAGCCCAAAACACTTGTGTCATCATTTCATGAAATATACATCATTTAGAGCCAAAAATGTTACATTTAAGTTCATAGTGATGCTCATTTTCTTTAATTGAACAAATTTAGCTGTGAAAAGAAATTCATGATATTATTTACTTTCTGATTTCAAAGTTTACCAAAAAAATTTAACCATGTTCTGGCACCAGGCTTTTTGTTCACATTTGGGACCCACAAAACATCAGTCCATGACAGTCACATTTATTTATAAATTGTCCTGCAAGCAGATGTAACCTAGATTTAATACACCTCTTCTTTATCCCTCTTTCTCCCTAGAGGACAATTTCGGCTACTTATTAAATCTTTTCCAAAAATAAATTCAACTCTACCACCAAAATGGAATATCATTTTCTCTAAAGGTTATAAGAAGATAGAGATATAAGTTTATCTCAATACCACACAGTAAAGTATCATAAGTAACCCTTTAAAATAATGTCTGGGATCCAGGGATATAGCTCAGTAGCACAAGCGCCTGCCTGGCAAATGCAATGTCCTGAGTTCAACTTCTGGTACCAAAAAACAAAAAATTCTTGTTTTCCTTTAAAATCCATCTCAGAATGACAGATTCTTCATCATCATCACCTCTTTCTTTCTCTCTCTGCCTCTCCCTCCTCTTCCTTTGTAATCACAGTCTGTAAAATTCTCATCCCACCTCACCCCATCATATCTCTTTTAGCATTTCTTGCCCTCACTATTCAGGTTCTACTTAATACAGTGTTAACTCAGCATTAGCTAAACCTATCCTCATGCCCAGAGCAGCTTGTATTTTCCAAAGATGAGATATACACACCCTAAGGTTATCTCATGCTGACATTCCTCACACAGAAAAGTGCAAGTTAGCTCCTTTCCCTTTGGATGTTGGAAGAGGATTCTGATTGTTTCAAATAATGAAGTATAGTTGAGGTGATGTTCAGTGGTTTCCAAGGCAGGGCATAAAAGGGACACAGCTTCTGCAGATTCCATCCTCTCTGGAGATGCATGCTCTTGGATCCCAGGTACAGTGTTATGAGGGAGCTTGAGCTGACCCTCAGGGAGAGCACACATGGAGAAGAACTGAAGCCTCCAGTCTACAGCCAGCATCAACTACTACGTCTATCAGTGAATGACTTTTCACATGACTGGATCCCTTAACTTTCATAGTCTTCTAGCTAAGGCCTTAGACATTATAGATCAGAGACCAGCAGTGTTCACTTAAATGTGTTCAATTTCCTGATTCAGAGAAACCGTGAGATAATAAAATATCATTGTTGTTTTCAGTCTCTAAGTTTGGAACGGCTTGATATTCGGACATTGGTAACTAATAACATGTTGTTGGAAAGGAGCTCCATGATGATCTAGTTTTACTCCTATCTTCTCCTTGGAAGTGGGAAACTGTTCACATGTCATTATGATCTTCCTCAAATTGCTCTTCAAAGTAGACACTGGATAATGTGGGTTGGTGTAATTAAGCCTAAGACAGTATTTATCTTAGTTGCTTACATAGAAATTTTTAAAAGTATTTGAGAGATCAACTATGTTAACAAGGGAAATGTGATTTGGAATCATATTCTAGTTAGTCAGAAGACAAACACTCAAGTGTAAATGCTAATTTGCTCATGAAATGTTTCACAATATTTACTTGGTAAATATCTATGTTATACAAATTGTTTTTTAGAATTTTGAAGTCATAAACATGGCTATGATTTTAAGCTTAATTCGTATTTTTCATAGGAAAAGAAATATTAACTTCATTGGTGCAATCTAAACTCATTAACATTCACTTGGTAAAATTGAACATTAGTATGATTACAAAAGCGCCCCTAATGCTTCAGAATATTTTCTTCAGTTAGCTTGGAAATATGCATGTACTATCATCATTTCACAGTTCTCAGTCTATTCTTGGCAAGGTATTGCAAAAGCCCAACTGGCCCAGTGCTCATCAAATTATTTATATTGCTCACAGTACTATAAGTTAGGAGGAATTTGTGACATTATAAAATATATCTGTAGGTACGATAACTGAAAAGATAGAAATCCTTTCCCACCAGCTTTAGCTATACAGTGAAAACAGTACATACTCAAGAGAAGAATTAGTAGCTAGGCTTGATGAAAGGAAAAATTACCCAGCAGTATATTAAATATGGACCTCACTAAAGCTGAATTTCATACCAGGATTTGTTATTTCTTATTTAAAAAGAGAATAGCAAGAAATGATTTGTAAGAATTACTGCCACAGATTTAAGCAAATCTCGATATTTATAAGAAAAAGACTGTCACCAAAATTATTTTAGCATAGAAAGCCAATTTCCTTCCTCAAAATTACTGAACTAGTATTTTGGCAGTTATGGGAGCAGCATTCAGCGTGGAGATCTGTGTTCAGGTGGAAGATTTAGACCCAAGGGTAATAAAGAAAAAAGTAGAAAATATTAACAAGTCAAAATGGCTGTCATTACTAGAGATGGCAGGTCTGAAGATACTTTAACCAAGACTGTGACACCAGCATATTGAACAAGAATTTATTCTCATTCCCAAAGGCCCACCAGCAAAATTGCTCTGCCCTGAAAGTGGCCTCTTTCTCTTCAAGACATTACTTCAACAACACTCAAAATAGCACTTTTCAAAAAGACTCAGAAGACTGCAATACATGTGCTGCAATTCCTTCTCCTCTTGGTTTGCATGTTTGCATATATATTATATAAATAAGGGAAGGGAAAATACGTGGGTTAAATTGAGTACACAAAAATCTTTGTTTAATCTGAACTTTTTGTTAGAACTTGGTAATATATCTAAAACTACATCTGAAAATACATCACTGTTGCTTAAAACTATAATAATATATCCTTTAAGAAAATAAGCCATCCTTCTGAAAAATTTTATAGAAAAAACAGAGATGTGCAAAATAATTACTGAATTTAAAATAATTTTCTAAGAGGATAATCTGAAGTTAAAAAATTCTGGAAGAATTTTTATGATAAACATGTTAAGAATATGTCATAGCAGTATTAATGGAAAAACAATGTGTCATATGGAAATAAAGTCACAATATTACCAGAATCTGTAAAAATGTGAGTATATATACAAAATATATAAGTACAAATAACATAATGAATGTAAAATATTGATAGTAGTCTTCTTTAAGTGTTTCACTGAATTTCAATTGTTTGTCTATATTTTTCTATATTTTCCAAATCTTCTAACATGAACATATCTTACATAAATAAGTTTGTAAAAATAATGAAAAAATAAATTATTTCTAAGGTTATAACCAAAATATAGATTTTGTTTTTACTAGACTGGCATAAGATTTATAATTGCTAATGTTTAAAACAAAGCAGATATCTAAGAAAAAGAACATACATTAAAGTGATTGCAGTTGTTACAATTTAAATCTCATTTGCCTACTCTAAAATCACGAGTATACTTAAGAACGGAAAATGATTATATGTACTCATGTCTTTATATAAGTAGTTAGAAATTAGTAATGGTGGTTGTGCCTCAGGGAAAGGATTTTGGAACTGAGAATATGGAATCAGCTTAGGTTGCATCCTAATACATATGCTTATTGTTTTAATTTTTATCATATGCACATAATATTTTTAAAATTAAAACACTGTACAATGACAGTAGACTCTGATAAATGTCTAATCCATCTAACTAGTGATCATTTCCACTTTAGCAGGTATTTCCCCCAGGCAATGTCTGCTTGGCAATTCAACTGGCATGTGGAGCCTGAGAGACAAATCAGTTATTCTGTTCAGCAAGTGCCTGCCAACCAGCAGGAACAGGCTGTCCCATCCAAGTCCATTCCTCTGCTCAAAATAGGGAGGGAATCCCTGAGGATACCACACAAATTAGACAGAACCTACTCAGGCTTCCAGCTTTCAAGGCACTTTGGGCATTACTCAGCTCCTTTCTGTCCAAGCCTGAGAATTCCACCTCACATAGCTGGGAGGGATTTCCTATTTCCTATTCTGACTCCAGTCACTTTAGCCACAGCAAGAGTCAGCTATGAGAATTGCTTCTCCGTAGCAGGCAGGTCTGTGCTAGATTACTCATCACGATGTCTTTTGGTCTCAGCCAGGCATTTCCACCCCAGTTACAGGGTTAATCCTTTCTTTACCACTACCCCTTTCACCTGTGGGGGGGATCTTCTTTTCTTTTTACATTTAAAAAAATTTTATCAGTACATGTTTGTAGTACATAATGACTACACTCATCTTGGGAGTTGGTACATGGTGTTGACACTTCTAGATTTCCTTTTTCCATAGGGAAATTGCTACCATATAATAACACATTCTTCACTAGCGCTGCTACTACTTATTAAAAGGAATAATTGAATAGCTTTGAATTCTGCTCCTTGTAAGTCTCTCTGTGTTCCATTCAAGAGATTGTGCTTCACTTTCACCCTAACACAGTTACCTGATACTCTGACTGCAAGAAGCAATAGAAGTTCAGCCTTACAGGTGAGCTATCAGCTTACCGATGCCCACAGTCAAAGGCAGCATATTAATGAGCGTTCTCGTTGCTGGTACACAATACCTGAGACCCACAACTTACAGGAGGACACGTTTCATTTGGCTTCCAGGTTGGCTGGCTCCAAAGGAGAAACATCATGGTGGAAGAAGATGGGTTGGAGCAAAGTTGCTTAGTTCCTGATAGCCAGGAAGTACAGGAAGGGAAAAGTGCCAGAGAAGAAGAGGCCAGGAACCACATATAGTATCCAAGGTCATGCCTTTAATGGCTCACCCAGAAATATCCTTCACTAATCCCCTAAGAGGCTCCCAAGTCAATCAAGTTGACACAGTGAAGCTTAACTACCACAAAGAAAAAGGTAATTGACCAAATCTTGCATCAGACAATAGTGCAAAAGCAAGAATTCAAAAATCTAACTGAATGGGTAAAGTTTCCAAATGGCACGTAGCTGATCACCACATCAACAGAAATTTGACTTCAAATGGAAAACAATGAAGTTCTGGGTGGGCTCAAGCCAACACTGTATTCTTTGACCAACTACTGAACGTCTTTCAGCATGCAAGACAGTCCTCTGGCCCCTGACCATTTTGAGGCCACCGCTGCCCCCTTAAGCTTCTTCCCAAGAACTCCAGTTCTCTGGCCATTCCTGCTAGTTTCCATCACGCAATACCAGTGACATAATTCTGCTATCATGTAACCACAGCAGAAGCATCAATTCAGATATAGGCATTGTAAATCTTTCAATGAAATTATAGCATCTGTGTAGTCATAATGAAAAAGAAATAAAAGACAAAGGAATAGTGTATGTAGAGTACACTGAACCAAAGGCAGACAGGTCCTATGTGTTTATGAACCAAATGTTTCCATATTTGAGTCCAAGATTCCTGAAGAATTTAAAATATTTTAGTATGTCTGAATGACAAAATGAGCACACTTTCAGAATAAAGGCAAACATTTTTAGTCTTTTTAAAAATTTATTAAACTTGTGATAATTTTTTAAAAACATATGCTTATTTTGAATATTTGAAAGTATTTCTTATGTTTCCACTACAAATCTTGTGGCTTGTTCTTCCACTCTCCTGTCTAAGTGGAACAGCCTAACAACAAAATTGAATGAACTAGTTCAATTTCACTGCCCAAAATAATAGAATTTTCAAGATATAGAGAAAAGCAGAAAGAGTGCAAAACTTTTTGCATTTTAAAAGTTTATTTTAATATTCTAAATTCTTATTACGAAAATAAGGCAATATAATTTACATGAGAAATAGATGCAAAGGTTTATTATTTATACATCACCTATTACACACACACACTTACTTCAGAAATTAAAACAAGCCTGACAGTGTTTTATAGAAATCTTTCTCTTTGGAGTTGAAAAGAATAAAAATGTTTCTTTTGCTGAAAGAAATAACACCCATACTAAGAAAGCCTTGAAAGCCATTCTTGGAAATTTGCCAAATATCAGATCTGTGACCCTGGTAAATAGTAGTCAGTCTATAACAAGTTCATTGTTTTCTGAAAAAAAATGTTGGGAGTAACAACTTTTAAGTTATAGCTTTGGTTTTGAATACTGAGTATTGATATATGAAGATCCATTTTATATGTGAGATCTTCCATTATAGAATTAGAAAAGATACTTTTATATAACTTTGCTTCCATATAAAGATGAATTTTTCTGCTACCAAACCAATAAATTAACACATATCAGTGTGTGCATATGCATATGTCAGTATATTTAGTGACTAGGGAAAGAGTCAACTTTTCTGGACTGAGATTTTCAATTTGAAAATAGCCTGTGTGATATTCAAGACTCTTCCCTGCTCATATGAGTGCACGAGTGGGATTGGTTTCTAATAGTATTGAAGAAAAGGAATATAAGCTGTATGTGTGTCCATATCTATCCCATTGTGTTTGTAAAGTATATAAAAGTTAAGAAAAGTGACCTTTTAGTTGCATGTGGATCTTATTCATTCTATAAATTAGAAAAGTAGATAAATAGAAATCAGGCAGCAGACTTCAAATGCAGTATGTCCTTCCTTTTTAATCCAGGAAGATTGTCTTCAAGACAGAGTGATGCTATTTTTTTCTGAAAATATATGAATTAATTGTCACCTTAAACTTGTTTTCAGACTCTACATTTATTTCCTAATTACGTTATTAAACAGTGGTTGAATAGGACATAACACAAAGTGGTCGCTCTATCAGTGCTGTAGAGCATTGGCAGTGGAAATCTTGGATAGTTTTTTTGACTTATACAGAGCACAGAGGAAATAGGCAATTGGGGGAATGAATTCACTGATGTAAATTTAAATAAACAAATTAGAGTCTGACATTTCTAGCACATAGTCATACAGGAAAAGGGTGACTTTATTTATAACAGGCTCAGATTTCTCTTTTTTTCTGGTTTTTGATTTTGCACATTGGAATTATAGGTTTTTAGCATTCAAATAGATAACATGAATACAATAAACAGTTTACATATATATTATGATGATGGCAAACTTCATCATTAAATCGTGATCTCACAATTTTTATTTGGGATTTTATTTACATATCTCATATTTCTTTCAGATATTGACATACTCTTGAGTAAATGGAGCTTTTAAACAATGAAAATGTCGTTCTCTTTTGGAAAGAGTTCTTTTTCAAAAAAGATACATTCCCAAGTAGGGAAGGAGAAACAGGATTCTGGCAAGCAAGGTAAACTCAATCAATAGTGATCCCAGATGACTCTCCTTCCCATTTAAATGTTTATTATTTGCATATCACCAGCTACATATACAGTAATATTTTTCAAAACCCAAAATGTTAAAAACACCACAAACGATAGAATTTTAATGCTTAAAGTACTTATAAGTGAATGGAGAAGATAAAAAGAAATTATACTTAAGGAATAGTTAAGTTGCATAGTTCTAACTACATAATTCAGTGTCTAGCATATTGTAGGTCTTCCACAGATTCATGCAACCACTGTTTACTTAGCACTTACTACATTCTAGGCCAGTGATGGCCTTTCATAGATGAATGCTCAAACTGCAACCCAAACCCCATTTATTTTTCGCAAAGAGCAACACTGAAGTTAAACCTGAAAACGGAGGCTTTAGTTTAGAAAAAAAAACACATACATTAACATCTTTTGTGTATAAAACAAATAACATGCATGCCATAGGTTTACCCACCACCATTCTAAGCTGTGGACCAATTGCTAGAGATACTGTAAGGAACTGAACAGTGGCCCACATAAGATAAACTCACCTGAACAAGATTATAACCTTCTCTGTACTAAAGGTCCTTGCAGCTGTAGTTAAGGTAATTTTTAAGGTAAGGTAAGAGAAAGCAGCTGTAGTTAAGGTAATTTTTAAGGTTAAGGTAAGGTAAGAGAAAGACTTCTATAAAACAGTGTCAGGCTTGTTTTAATTAAGATAATCCTGGATTATGCTAAATTTAAAACTAGCCTTTCTGGAAGGTGAGGGAGGATTCTGAGACAGAGTCTTGCCATGTAGTCCAGGTTGGCCTCAAATCATCCTCCTGCCTCAGTCTCCCTAGTTCTCAGATTGCAGACATGTGCTACCCTGTTCTGCTTAAGCATATTCTTTTAAGAGACAGAAAAAGAGAAGATATAGAAGCACAGATACAATGCATGGAAGAAAGGCAGGGAGCCTCGGGCCAAGGAGTGCCAGGGGCTGTCAGCAGCCACCAGAAGCTTAGAAAGAGGCTGGAACAAACTCTCCATCAGAGCGCCCAGTGGGAACCAACCCTATCAATACCTTGACACTGAACTTCGGGCTTCCAGAACTCAGACAGAACTAATTTGTGGGGGTCATTTATATGGCATCCCCAGGAAACTAATAAATCTACCTTGTGAAGCTAAAATTCTAGTGTGGAGAGGTAGAAAATAAAATAAATCAGTAAAATATATAGTACTTTAAATGGTGATATGTGCTATGGAGATAAATATAGCAGAAAAGAATTACAAAAGAAACACATGTGTTATGGGTGCTTGCATGTGTTTGCGGGAGAAGTTGGGGGGAAAGCAGAGGAGTTGTGGCGGGTTAGAGTCAAGGAAAGGATGCTTAAGCTTCAGGGTTCGCAGCTTGGGTAAGCCTTTACCGAGGCACTGGGCTGGGGTCCTGGCAATGTGTTTATTTCAGCATCTGCTCCGTAAAATTTGCAAAAGTAGAATAAAAAATACTGTAATAATAATAGAGAAGTTAGAAAGCTGCTTTGAATGTTTCAGTAAGTGAGAAATTACTGACTTGTGGTGTGGATATATATGAAAGATGTCACTTTTTATCCTTAAATGATTTTGTTAAAGAATTCAAAATCAAATAAAAGACTAAGATAAGATTTCAAATACAATTATAGGGATATGAAAAATTTCAACAATGCCAAATGATTAAATCAATGGAAATTATTCATATATCAAGCAGCAAATTGGAGCAATTTTTTCAGATCATCTTCAAAGTGATAATTCATTAAGCAAAAGATCTATTTCACACAGATATGATGAATTGGCTCTTGGATTGCTTGACAATTAAATTAATGAAGAGGACTAAATCAAAGTAACAAATTGAAAAAGTGTTTAATTTTTTTCCCTGATTTGACATAAAATGCTGACACTAATGAAAATGATCTAAACTTGTATTATGACATGAAAATGAGAACTTCAGTGACAAACTGGTTAAAGAATGAATACATATGATTAATCACTACACACACACACAAACACATCAAATGTCCTGCAGTCTTGCAACTTACATATTAAACAATAAAGATTATTCAAAATTTGAGAATTTTAGCAATATACATATTACCACATTTTCTAAACTATTAATCATTTTTTAAATATTGTACCATCCTAGAGATAATTAGGAAACATCTTTTATTTTTTTTTTTAATTTTTTTTTTTTTTAGGAAACATCTTTTAAATCTCTCCCAAAAAATTACAATTTCAGTGTCATTTAAAAGGTAAATCAGAGCCAGGTGTGGTGGCACACACCTCTAATCCCAGCACTCAGGAGGCTGAGGCAGGAGGATCCTTGCAAGTTGGAGTCCAGCCTGGGCTACAAAGTGAGCTCAAGGCCAGCCTGAACTGCATAGTGAGACCCTGTCTCAAAAAGACAAAAAAAAAAAAAAAGGTAAATCAAAGGCCATGTAGCCAAAATGTATGGGGAAGAGTACTATAGAATTATATCATGTAGCTAGTAAAATATGATTTGTAGTTACATTTTGAAATTATGATATATGTCAGCTTAAAATTTTTATGTGTAATGATTTCTCATTTTAAATATTCATTTAAAGTGAATATTTTAAATATCTGATTTAAACTACTTTCACTTTTAAAGAGAATGCTGTCACTGATTCAGGTTCAAGCCCACAGTGTAGCTCCCCTCTCGCCACAAACCTGCATCTATCTGTTCTATAGAACAGACTGGAGGAGAAAATATAAATATGAAAACCCTGTGCATATCACAAATGTTGACATGTTATAGAAAGAGACAGAATCAAATCTAGTTTTCCCAATAACAGAGCAAAAATATTTAAGAATAGAAAGGAGGGTTTGCTTGACAAGGCTACTACTGCATATTTCTTCTCCTACCCCGCCCTTGCATGTAGTTTATCAAAGATCCTTCTACATTCTTTCTAGAACATTCTTTCTATTCTCTGGATCTCAAGAATGTATCCTCATACTCCACCTGGCCAAAAATCTCAGATGAATGGGAATCAGATCTAATTTTCTTTTGTAAAATAACATGCTGAGTAATTTTCCCAAAACTTTATCCATTAGACTGAAAGATTTGGAGGAAGAGCATTTTCCAGGATAGAAATATGAATGAATTAAATGAATAACCACTGTCCCCACACATTTCCCCGCACAGTCAGCTGTACTCATATCACTCATTCCTGTCCCAGAGTCTGTCAAAGGCAATTTTTACTAAAACACCTTGGTGTCAAAACATACCCAAAGCAGGGAAGAAACTGAATACAGAAACAGGCTGGTTTCCAAAGCAGACTGGCTATCCTAATACTACCTTAAAATTAAGGAGTCTCCACCAATCAGAGTGAGCTCTGTTGTGAAAACACATGCCTAATTTCTCCTTTTGGTATTTTCATGTCATTCTTTTCATTAGTAAAGTATACTCCTGGGTTAGATGGAGTTTCAATCTAACTTAATGTGACTTTTATTAAAAATGTAATACTCTCTTCCTACTGTTTAGATAAGAGAAACAATTCTGTTTAGATTGAGGTGATTTATTCTATGCATTGGGTTTTGTTTAGCTTAAAAATACCTCTAAGTTCCCAAATTTCCTAGACCAACTAACATGGATTGAATTTCTGAGAGAAATTCTTATCCTTTTATTTCCAAGGTCATTTCTGAGCTCCATTTTAGACTCACCTTTTTGATACTCTGCAGTACTATAATATGCTCTTAAGACAGATGCATGGAGCATTTGGCCTGTGAGTTCTACTGTTCTACCTCTGCTCTAGATTACACTGGAGGACAATACCAACAGTGGAAAGCTGTCCTCATCCCGGACTCCGATTTAGCCCTATGTGTCACCTTAAGGCTCTTTGATCCTACACAAGTGAAGATCTCATCCACTAACCCCACCTTTAAACTGAATCCCCAGTTCTCTACTCACTTAGTGGAATATAAACTCATTTTACAAAGGCAATTACAGCCAACAATAAAGGTCATGAGTAGTAAAAGGAAGTCTGCCTACTTAAAAGCATCACATGACTTTTATCACCCCAATGTCTCTAATCCCAATTTGCATCTTTATTCCATGATACCTCCAAGGAAAGTAGATTAGAAGTTCCCCTTATCAGGAAGATAAACTCCAGGAGCAAAAATATGCAGACATTTGTAATTCCTTTTTGGAAAAGTTTACTAAAACCTATACTTTTAAAATTCTTTAGATAGTATATCTTTGTCTCAGGTATACAGCCTATTTCACTCCAAGTAAGCTTTTGTTCTCTTGCTCTTACCAAATGCTGTCCTGGGAATAATTTAGATGGAAATTAGAAGCCATCCAAAGACAACTTTATTTTGTTTTTGTGATATGAGGCTAATCTGAATAGTCAGTCACTTTCCTGGATAAAAATGTCCTTTAAAGAAGAAAAATGGTAGGAGCATTTCAACTTATTCCAATCTTAGTTTTTGAAAATGCCATTTGATTTAATTTCTCCCATCAGTGAACATACTCTAATAGAGTGCTGTACAAAGTTATTTTTCTAAAAATAATTGTGTTTATACTGTTAGAGCAATACTCTGTGGCAATTTAACAACAGAGCTCAGAGTTGTCTGGTGACAAATATGAATCAAAACGAGGCAGGGTTTTTTTTAACATGCTAATTTACTACAATGAAACTTAGCTGGCTTTAGGTGATCAGCGCTAAGGTAGACTGTCACCATGTTTAAGTTACTTCTAGGAGAAGTCCTCAATATTTGCTAAAGGTACATTAAATTTGATAAACTAAAAGATTCAAACAACATTTGATTCTAAAAGTGTAATTTCCTAATTGGTCAACTCAACTCCAGGTGTGAAGGATCTTTATGGAGAACCGATCTGGAGTTTTCACAGGATCCCAGTGTCCCAGGAACCCTGGTCACCTCTATTTTCTTTCATACTAGGTAAGGGTGGACTTGCCCTGACAATATTCAGCCCATGCCACACACTCAGGCAATTATAGATAGCACTAGAAACTTCTTTAGACAGCATAGGTAACCTGGGAAGAAATAACAAAATGTTCTGATATTCTAGAAAGGAGATTAGAATCACACAAAAGTTTTCTCATCTTTAGCAGCTATGGAAATTGAGGTAGAATGCAAAATTATAGTAAAGCTGAAATTGGGCATTCTGGTATATCTAGATTAATATCAAGGGCTTTCAGAAGTTTGTTTATATCTAGTTCTCTGACACTGGAGAAATTAACTTCTGTAGGCTTCATTTTTCTCATCTTTAAAGAGAAGACAATAGCAGTATCTCCCATATATCATCTGGAGTATCAAACACAATAAGACATATCCAGTGTTTAGCATGAGGTTTGGTTCATAGTCATGTAGTATTCTTCATCCTTTGACTTGAATAATGAAGGATGGAGATTAAAAACAATAAGCAAAGGAGAAAGAGTACTATGTCCATCCAGGGAAGAAAGCATATGTAGTTTTCTCAGTGTTGCTATTGCTGATACATTGTTTCCAAACTATTCTAATGGCACTTTTTATTAAGCCAATCATAATTTTCTAGATAATTTTCTAAACTATAAGAAATATTACTGCCTAGGCAATCAACATTCTGAAGAAGTTCTAAGTTCAGTGTTTTTTCATTTCTCTCCAGAATATCACCATTCACAGTTGAACATGCCCCTAAGTTATTTGAAATGATTTATATCTCACAAAGAATGGCCTTCTTAGATCCTTTCTATCTTACTAGAAAAGACTCCATAGTGAATAGATATTTTCTTAGGAGGGAAGTTGAAAGAAGAAAACAAATTCTGAAGCATAGAATTATAATTGAGGGTAGAAAGCTGTGGATATAATTAAAATTGAATGTGCAAAAGTGAAAGAATTTCCAGGAGGCAAAGGCATGCACTTCAGTATGCTTAAAGTTTTGAAAATGATCCGTCTTTGAAATACTTCCTCTTAAGTATTTGATGCCCTTGTGCACTCCTACACAAACACACTCATACTATAACAAAAAGACATTAATCCCAAAAAATAAAGGCATCTATAAGAAAATTATTATTTGTGTTTGTTTAGGGTTTTTGTTTTACTTTTTTCTTTTTCCTTGATACTGTGTCCTGAGCCTCATGCACGCTAGGCAGGTACTCTATCACTAAATTATATCTCCAGCAATGTTTTCCTTCTTTTAATTTTTGAGATAAGGTCCCACTAAGTCGCTAACTTGCCCAGGTTAGTCCTGAATTTGCGATCTTCCTGCTTCCCCAGGATCTGAGATGACAGGTGTTTACCACCCTGTCCAGTTTAATGCATTTTCTCACCCTTCTCCTCATGATGGTATTCAAGAGGTTTGTACAGAAATGCCTCCGACTGATGTATTACTAAAAAGAGTTAAGACAAAGGTGTGCTCCTGTATACGAAGGGGTTCCATTCTTAGTACGCTAATAACAACCAGAGTTAATTTTCCTTTGGAGCCAACTTCTCAAAGAGTGTGAGACAGGGAGAAATGGAGGGATGCAGACCAAGGCAGAAAAGTTAAAACAAAATAATACTTATAGAAGAAGAGGATTCTCCAAGGGAAAAGACATGCAGTGTGTAATTTCAGGCACTTAATTAATTGCAGTGCAAACTGCTCTCATTAGGAGTCCGTTTTAAGCCTACCAGCTTGAATAGTCAAAAGGGAATAATTACAATGAAAGCCTCTCCTTATCTCCTTACTGAGAGCTTTATGAACTTTGCCAGGGACATCTCAAGGAACCCTTCTCTGTACCTTCCTTTTTGTTAACCTCTCATGTAAAAAGAATGCACTGAAATGAAAATCAATCTTTCCCTTTGGTTCCTTTCTACTAACTTTGAACACTGTTTTTACAATTAAATTCTTGAAAAGTCAGGTCACTTTCTATCCTTTGATGTCTAGAGTGATAAAGTTTCAGAATAAATGCAAGGGCCATGGTTCTGTGTTTCAAATAACAGAAATCAGTGCTGATGAACACAGACAAGAGCAGGAATTCACCAAAAGAATACACTTTGAAGTCAGCATGGCCAGGGAGCTTCAGGAACTAGACTCAGGCATGATCCAGCAAAGGCAATGAACACACAGGATGCTGAATCAGTCAACTTAAAACTCTCTCACCGGGTGTGCACATACCGCCCTGGTCACGTTGCCGCGTGACCATATGCTGACCTTTCCACTCGATAAAGGCACATGTGATGCTGTGCGTCTGAGCTGCTCTCTCAAGTTGGTCCTGGCTGGGAATTTCAGACTGTACCATGAAGTTCAAGAGCCTAATTGTAACTGCCAGAAGGGTGAGCGGAAGGAACACTGGTGCCTTGCATCGTCCATCATGGAAGGCTGAGTCCTTTCTTCTACCCATGCTGAGATTCTCAAAAACCGTCTGGAGTCTGAGAGGACCAAACAGCCAGCCCAGGACTTTATCTCCTGAGTTCTTATCCCTGTAACAAATCCAAGGGTGACAGTAGTTTAACTTTTAAATTTTTATTTTAGAAAGAGGGAACATGGGCCAGGGATGTAGCTCAGCTGCACAGCGCCTGCCTGGCAAGAGTGAGGTCATGAGTTTGATTCCTGGTACCAAAAAAAAAAAAAAAAGTGCTAAAAAAGAGGGAACAAAGGACTTTCCTTCTTGGCTAAATGACCATTAAACCCAACCTGACTCACAGGAAGGTAAGAATGGTAACTGAAATACTTTTCAATTCCAGTGCTAAACAGTTTTGGGTCAAAACTTAAGCACTTGCTTAAGTGCTGAACAACTGAGAGAGCAGGTAAAAAACCTGAAAAATAAGACTAAACACCAACAATGGCTTATTTTATCAAGTCTAACAGTTTAACCATCACGGTTTGTTTTGAGAGCCTCATTTCACTTCAAGACATCATTATTTCAAAACTACTAAGCCCTAAATTCTTCGCAGTTGCAAACACTTCTTCCACTGAGCAGACCTGGATCTAAAACTCTGTAAATGACCTTTCCTTACTTCACTTTTCTGAAACACCACTAAGTCTAGACGTGGTCTCCCTTATCTCAGTAAGACTAATTCTTCGTTTTGCTTGATCAGTGATTTCTGCTGGAAAGCTCTTAGGGGAAGTTGGTTGCTAACAAAAGAATGGCTACATAAAATTATGGAGAATTACAAAATGCCTAAGTACCCCACCTACCACATAACTGCTAAAACTTTCCATTGTATTGCATCTGAACAACAAAATTCGAATTTTGATCTTAACCTGTTCATAATATACTCCCAGACCCTCAAACAGTGTCTGTCATACACAGTACTTATTCTCAGTAGATACTTTGCTGAAAGTCACTACAAATAAATAATGAATAAATCATTAATGCAATCTATTCACTGGATAAACATGTATTTTCATCCATAGAAATCAAATTGAGAGAAAAATAATCACAACACTATTATTTCAAGAAATAAAATTATTTTCACATTTCCTAGCCACATGATGGCACATATTTTGTAGTACTATAACTCTAAAGTGGATACACTTGTGTACTTTGCTTTTCTCCAAGTAAATTGTAAATACTTCCAAGTTGCTATAGAGTTATACTAATGATTGTCTTAATGACTATATAATGGTTCATAAATGTGAATCTTCATGATCATCCATTCACTCTTTTGCCAACAGCAAATGTTTTTGACAGTGAAGTTTCACAGAAATAATTAATTTAAACTTATTAGTTCTCATCTTAGTTTTTTCAATTGATATTGGACAGACTATATCAGGACTTATAAATCACAATAAGAAGATGTGGATTCTGATCTTGATTTGCTGTAGTAACCTTCTAGAATCCAACCTTCAAATTTCTTAAGACAAATACAGCCCTCTTTGCTTAGATCTCTGTGGACCATAGTTAAAATTCTTGGTGAAGGCATTTTGTAGGCATAATATACATTACAGTTGCTAAATTCTACTCACAAATATTATTTCAGGGAGTATGGATGAAAATAAATTTAAAAATGGCCCTGATAAGGTCACAGGAGAGACCGGAATAAGACAACTGTGCTGCCATAAATATTATATCTAGGTTTTTAGCCCAGGATCTCAACCATGCACTTCTATCAAATAGCTTTAAATGAAAATTTAGCCAATTGCTGGCTGCTGTAAGTTAATGCCTGCAAATACTATGCTGTACCCAAGATAGGGGAAAAACTATACGCACTGCCTTTCTCTTGTTTCACTAAGGTCACAATCATGACCCAATTTACCAAAGGATATTTTCTACAAATAGAATTTGTCCACCTCCTATTCAATTTCGTTCTTGACTTTATTGCTAAAATGGGCATCAGGGTGAACTAGAATAATGCTTGAATTCCAGAAATAGCAGGTAAGAGTATTTAAGGAAGCAGTCATGTTTAAGTCAATGGTCCTTTCTAAGGAGGGAAATTCTCAAAGGAAAACTCAGAACCCCTAAGTTGTTATGAAAACTGGTAAAATAACTAGAGTTGGAGATAGAAATTGCTTAAAATAAAATAATATTCTGACTGAAAATGATAAATCACATCTTATAAATATCAATCCTTCTCTACATTGCTTGGCCTATACTAAATTTAGGAAGCCACTGAGTAATTTGAAATATGCAAAAGTCTCCAAACACTAAAAGCTGCTGCTGTCTTCAGCCAATGTGGAAAGTATTAGGAACTCCACAGTACCACTGTAGACGTACTTATTTGGATTTGGACAACATCCATCGAGTTTCTGAAAGACTCGCTAGGTATGGTAAAGTCTCCTTTTCCCACCTGAATAAGTATCTGCCAGAGAACAACTAGACCAATTTTTAAAAATGTATTGAATTCTGCTCGTATCTCAGTGAACCACTTGAACCAGTTCTTCCACTGTGTGTATATGTGTGTATGTTTTTTTTAGTTTCTCATCTCATATTGCTCTATGATTTCTATCCCTTGTCTAAATTTCAGTTCTGTTCTTCCCCAATTACTCGGTGAGGTGCTCTGGAGCCCCTGTGCTAACAGAGCCACCTCACATCCTGATTTCTTTTTAACTGAGCTTTTTGCTGATGATGCTGCTTTCTATGATGCAGTGAGGGGAGGCTTCTTTGGTTTTCTATGATAGGAGGTACCTATGCTCTCCTGATGACTCAGATGGACATACTGAACATTACCTCACTCTCTTGTGAAAACCTCTCCTTTGATATCTTCCCAATCACTTCTTCATCTTCGGCTTCTGCCAGTCTCCCTTATTCCCGCATTTCATCACTGAAAACTGCTAACTTTTTTTTTTTAGCATTTTTACATCTTATTCCTGCTGCCCTTCTGAGTGACTTACAGCATCTATGTGAGGAAGAACCAGATGCCAAAATCTCAATTCCTGACTAATTCTTTTCTGTTGAAGGCACTCCCTTTTTTGGTATCTCCTAAATCTTGAAAACACTGTAAATTATCAGTAGCACTTACATCCTAGTGTTCAAACATTAAATACTTGAAATAGAACCTTCTGTCTTGTCTACTTGCTCAATTTTCTAGTTTTGCCTGATGCATATCATGGAGAATTCGAGATTACCCTGAACACTTTCATATCAGTGCATTCTTAGAGTCCTTCATGTCCATATCTACTTTGCTATCACAAGCTATCCCTGCCTCCATTCTTTTACAAATAGCTTCAAATTCCTTGCCCTGTTTCCTTGCATTACATCTACATTTATAGCAGAAGATGCACCGCCCCCCAAGCCAGTACACTTCAGTCTGTTAGGTGCTCAGGTAACAGTTCCAGTTATAGTTCCTGTTACATTTGTTTCTTAGAAATGGCTGGTCACTGTGATACATAGCTGGTCAGTATGATGCGGATTGTAAGAAGCAATCCCCAATGGAGAAGCCATTCTACTTGCTGACACAATATAAGCCCTAGACCACCAGAGATCAGGGCATGCTATTTTGGGAATGATCCCAAAGCCTGGGTGTCGTTTCAGTGTTTCCGCTTGCTGTTGCACTTTCCAATTTTGGATCAACCCAACTCTTCACCTTCTCAGTGCTTATACTGTGGCTCCTTAGCACTATGAGAAGATATCCCAAGCTCTCCTGTGCTGGGTATACAAAAAAGTTAGTAACAATTGACAATTGTGCCTTCGAAATCACCTACTGGTTCAATCATGCTTTAAGAATTTTTATTTCTAAGTGCAGACGTTGCTTAATCTCATCCCTAGACTCTATCCCTGCTGTTCTCTCTGCCTATGTCACCTCCTTTTAGAAACCAACTTAGATTTCAGTTCCTCACAATCCTAGGTTATACTGTGATACCCCACTGAGTACCAAGTGAGTGTAGGTACTTGGCCTTATTTACATATTACCTGTGACAAACAATATTGCCATTGTCTGCTTTCCTATGTCCTGCTTTCCTACTCTATCCAATATTCTACGAAGGAGCAAGGTATGTTTGTCTTCTTGAATCTTCTATCTCTAATTGTCTCAGTATACATAAATAACAGACACTTTGCTGCATGAATGTAAAGTGAATACATTAATGTATGACTAAGACATGATTGAGCTGATAAATATATTTACCAGGATTGCTTGCATTTTATATACTATGGGAAAATATGTGGTTTCAAGAAATAAAGTTAGTCTGAATTAAATAATGTTAGAGAAATAAGAAAGCCACAATTACATGTTAACAGTGGTAGTAATGTGGAGTAAAGAGGATAGTGAAAGAATAGAGGGAGTTCACTTCTGAAATACATGACTGAATACATGATGGGAAAGTTCCAGAATGTCAATGGTGAGATTTATTTATCTTGTGTAAACTCTCTATCCTAAACCTTATTTAGATACATTAAATTCTTTATGTGTTATGTTTTCATTTCTATGTATAGCTTCCACACAGCTGTGTGTGCACATGCCTGTGTGTGTGTGTGTATGACATCCAACATTTAGTCATAACATTTTGGGAATCACATTAAGGTAAAAGTCAGAACCCCCTGTGATAAAGCTCATCTGGAAATGAGGGCAAAGGTCTCATTTTTCCCTCCCTTAGAGCCATCAACTTCACTGTAAATAATCCTACCCATCAAATAAACAAAAGCCATCAACCAAATATGTTGCAAAAAAGCTATCAAATATCTGAAATAAATGGCATCTTTATTGAATTCCACAGATTTGGTATGTCTAAAAACAACTGACAATTCCCTTCTTTCCAGTAAAGGGAATTTCCTAATAAAGGAGAGAAAGAGGCATGATATATGGTATCTAACCTTTTTTATTTTTTATTTTTTTTTTTGTCTTTTTGAGACAGAGTTTCACTATGCAGTTCAATCTGGCCTTGAATTCACTTTGTAGCCCATGCTGGCCTCGAATTCATAGTGATCTTCCTGTCTCAGCCTCCCAAGTACTAGGATTATACATGTGAGCCACCATGCTCAGCCTTATGGTATCTAAATTATAGATCATTGGAAAGAATTATAACAAGTTAGATAAAATTTTCAGAGAATAAGGTGCATTTAACAGAAGAGGTCATGCAGTTTTCTCACAGTACCTTTTCTACATGTAGTTTTTAAAAGAACTGTTTTGACCTTTATTTTTATTTTTTTCTTTTTGAGACAGGAGTATTACCATGTTGCCTAGGCTGGCCTTGAACCTATGATCATCTCACCTCAGCCTCCCTGAGTAGCTGGAATTACTGGCACATGCCTCAGTACTCAGCTCTTGGCCCTTCCATAGTGTTCAATAGCATATGTGTGTGAGGGGGTAAGTCTGATAACTCCATCTTTTCTCGACATTTAGTTAAACACATTTTTACTGTTTGGGGTTCTCAACATGATGCACTTGGGGAGTTCTTAAAGTGGTGCACTAAATTTGAATTAGTATATATACATATATATATATATAAACACATAAATATTCAGCAAGAATTATTTTGCTTACATTTTTCATAAAGTGGGCACTATAAAATGGAGAGCACAGTTTTGAAAGAATTTTAACTTCCTCATAAACACAGCAGTGATTCACAGTTTCAAATAAGAATGGTCAAGCCAGGTAGTGTTTGCAGCAAAGACGCTACCCCTGTTGAACTGAATTATTCCGTAATGGAAACAATTAAGAGAAAGTACTCTTCTTAGTTCTGCCCTATCCTTGACATATTATTTTGCCCTATCACTTTTCATTGTAAAATAAACATTTCACTGGGATCGCTGTTAGAAAGTATGAAATCCCCAACTAATCTATACTGCTAAAACAACTCAAGTTGGCATAGGAGAATTTTGAAATTGAAGACCAGATGCTCTGATGTGGTTAATGCATAAATTGCCATGATCTTAAGTGTTGATAAGAAATAAGGTATTGATTTCTAAAATAAAGTTGTCCAGTGGTACAAGCTATTAGATGTACACAGATATAGACTAAAGTGTGGTTGTACTGTATATCATTCCAATATACTGTATATTGGTGTGTCCTTAAGGGAGATGCCAAGGAGAGTACAGAATGAGAAAGAATTGCAGCCTGAAAAAGAAATTAAGCTTGATAAATACCTAATTATTATGTGCACTGATGATATGGCAGATAATGTAAAACTTACACAGATTCTATGATGTGTGAGAAAAAACCATACTTTTCATAGTTTATCTTAAATAAGAGTTGCTATTGATTTTGGAAATAAAATGCTGTTTAACAATATATCACAGGGAAGAAATCAAGTTCTCTGTGACTGTTAGAGTCTAATCTTAATCTTCAAAATCATAAATTCTCAAGAAAAAATAAGGCTAAATTTAATTAGATCAGAGTTAGTCATTTAAAACAAAATGCCCATGATATTTTGTTTCTTGAGAAATGTAAACAGTGTGACAATAAATTGCACTTAAATGAATCTAAGAGAAAAGAATCCAGTTTCTTCTTTATTGCATGTATCTTCAAGATTATCAGAAGTATTGTTTCTTGATTGCTTTGCAGTGATTATTTTTAAGCCCACATTTACCTCAAGAACACTATTTGTAGAGTCTTTCATAATCATAATTATGAGTTTCATTTTCAATCTTAGAAAGCTTTGCTTAGCAGGGCATAGATTTTTTCATATAATGTTCAGTAAGGACTTATCAGCTATCTCTTAAAACTTGAGCACATATCCAATATGAAGGTGCAGGCTCCCTAGAGAGACTGAAATACAACCCTCCAGCTCCATAAAACCTCGTATCCAAAATGTTTCAAATGTGAAATTCCTACTATTAGTACTTCTTCAAGTTGAAAAGAATAAATTTGAAATATAAGATATGTCTGTTTTTCTTCCTTTTATTTTCTGCTTGGATTTCAATTCAGTGATAAAATATTGCAAGTTGTGATTTGTTTTATGTTCACTCCAGTGTACTGTTTGTACTCAAGAAGACGAAATGATGAGGGGTTGATCAAAGAACCTAATATCTACCTAGCATCTGGGCCCGGCCCCTCTGTGAATGGCTCACACCTCGAAGGAATACTTCTGGAGAATCCTTATACAATGAACCTATAGATGGCTAAGTAATCTTTCCCCCTCCGTTGAGTAGTTGATTCAGTCCCCAAGAGTGATCATTTGTTCCTTCGAATTCATTTCTTTTTTTATAGTACATAGGGATATAAATGCACCCAGTGTATTTCACCAGACAGGTAATAGGATGCCAGTGATGAGAAAGTGCTTGTAATATCCTCCACCCACACATACCCCTGAATACACATCCATCCAGAGCTGTGTCATTCTGTCACAAGGGAACAACTTTCTGCCTGGCTGTCCTTTTATTATAGCTGATGCATAACTGGATTGATTTAGTCCGCCTCCCCTTCCTCTTCCTCCGAGCTACCTCTCTTGTACAGGGAGTGACTGTCATCTGTGAGGCAAGCTGACCCCTCCCTAGAGGATCTGGAGCTACATGGGTCATTCAGGAAACATAAGCGCCTGAATAGGGGCCAGAAGAAGCTCCTGATTCTTTTTTTTTTTTCCTGTCTTTTTGAGACAGGGTCTCACCATGCAGTTCAGGCTGGCCTTGAGCTCACTTTGTAGCCGAGGCTGGTCTTGAACTCGAAACAATCATCCTGCCTCACCCTCCTGAGTGCTGGTATTACAGGCATGCACCACCACACTCAGTTTCAGCTCCTGATTCTTTCTGGGGATGCTGGGCAGGAAACAATTGGAAGTCAGCAAGCACGCACTTTCTGTAGTTATGTGAAGTAAGGAGGACCTCTACGATCATTCTAAACATAACTGAACAGCACATAAAAGCAGGATACTTGTGTGAACAGATGCTGAGAGAGAGATAAAGATTTCATGATGCAAATGTCACAAGTTCATCCTAAGCATGACTTTCTATATCACAAACACATTTCTGGCTGATTCCCACGTCTGCTAGAACAGCCACTGCCACCCCAAGAGTTATTTGTAGGGATGTCTGAAGCCAATTGCAAATGAAACAAGCAATATCAACCACAAACACCATTTGTTCCAGTATTTTCCCAACATAAATGTACTAGTAGTACCTGCTGCTACTGTATATTAAGCAGGTACATCGTGACAAAAACAGCACTGAATATTTTTGCCTTTACGCAAACCTCATGAGGTAGACACCCTCCTTAGTCCTACTTTTGCCCTTGTAAGGTTAGAAACTAGGCAGTGCTTAAATCACTTTCCAAAGTGACTTAACACTTGCTTGGTGCAGCAAGACTCATTTCCGCATCCTCTGTGCCTGGAGCCGCTAGCTCCAGGATGTGCCGCCTCACTGTCAGCCACCAGCACAAATACTGGGTCATCTCATACTCAATGTTTCCTGGTATTTCCTGGTATTGCCCTTCCATGCCTGATGTCCTATTTGCTATTATCCAATAACCAAAGGACCAACGCGCCTTGTCTCCAGGGAAAACTGCCCTGGAGTTCATTGCTGTATTTGTTCTCTGCTTCTCCCCAATTAAACTGGGTCCATTTTCTGTCTTCCATCTCTTTCTCTATGTGCACACTTCACTCTCTTCTTTTTGCTGTTTTCCAACTTTATTTGCTTCTTCTCTTACCCAATTTCATCTCCTCATGATATCTGTTATTCTTATTATCTTAATTATTTCATAATGATATTTTCCCTTCAATGTGCATGCGTGCACACACACACACACACACACACAATTCAGAGACTGTAGCATTACCACCATATTAAAAGTAGTCAGTAAAAATGCAAGTTTCTGTCTAGGGGAAAAGATTTACTGTACAATACACATAATATGTACTCTTATGTGTAGAATATGGTCTTATACCGTTTTATGTCAAGAATATATAATGAGTTAAACCACAGTAAAATACCACTATACATTCAACAGAATGTGCAAAAATATCAACTGTTGGTGAGGAGATAGAAAAACTAACTTCCACATTTTGCTAATAGGGAGGTAAAATAGTATTTTGCTTTGAAAAGTTGTTGGACAGTAAAAAACAAATTGCCTATGACTCAGAAACTCTGTTTGTAGGAATATACCCTAGAGAAACTAGTACATATATTCATGAAAAGCCTTATATAAGAAATATATGACAGCTTTATTCATAATGTCCCCAAACTAGAAACAACTCAAATCTGTATTAGTCAAAAGAATAGCATGGAAAAAGAAAATATGATACAGTGGAATATGGAATATTATACTATATAAAAGAAAGTAAACTGAAGATGTACACACCAATATGGATAAATATTTAAGAGTTGGTGATGGAAGCCAGGCATAAAGAATACAACAACATTATCCCATCTATATAATGTTTAAGAAGAGGCAAACGTAATATCTATTGATAAAAGTCAGGAAATATAATGATTATATGAGTATATAAATATCTAAAAATTAATCAAGATGTTTACTTAAGTTTTACATATTTTTCTGCATGTAAATTATGTCTTAAGAAAAGGATTTTAAAAAATAAATATATAGGACATTATTTAGGAGGAAACCATGGGAAATAATGACATTCTAGATTACTTTTTGCCTACTTCGTAACGTTTCAAGCCATCAGTCACTCTCCCACATCGAGAAGAGTTAATAAATACCCAAGAAGCATGAATGATCTTACCCTATATGGAAAACTAGTAAGTAAATGAATTCAGGATTCTCCTGTCTTAACAATTCTGTACTACACCCATTTAAATTTTTTTAAAGGTTGCTCAATCACAACAAATAAAACCTAACAGCTTAGGCACACTCAAAGGAAATTTTAAAGAGTATACATTTGAAAACATTCACATTGCTTAGAAAACATTCCAAGTAGAATCATGGAAGTAAATAATTAAAAGCCCCATTGAACACAGTCTCTTGAATGAGGTAATTCATGAGGAAGCTAGTAGCTGTCATCCATAATAGCCGTTGTTGCAAGCCAAAGTTGCTTTCAGACACAATTACTCCCAGGACCATAACATGGCCTTCTAAAGGGGTAGAATGGTCACTAGATTCATTGTCTGATACATGGCAGAGTGATCTGGTCTACTCAGATATTAGACATAACTTGTTATAACAGAAGAAATACCAAATGCTATGATGTGAAACAGGAAAGGGAAATAAATCCAATTGTATTACAAGTCTCCTTTACTATCAGAGTTGCAATTGCTAAGGTCTCACTGTAGGTGGACAATGGGACACAAGGGTCCACTTGCCTTTATTAATGGGAACTCGGCTTGGGCAACCTAATTGAAGCATAAATTTCCCACTAGCCCGTTCTAGTAAGTGTGAAGGAATCAGCTTTCTTGGTAAATCAAAATGGCTAGAAAATATAACTTCTAACTTTACCTTCTATCTTTCTTCAAAAATTAGACATTCCAGAAAATTATACTCTTGAATTTCATATTACTCAGTATTTGTCATAAATTAGTTTCTATTCCTAAAATAGTAAAAGTCACATTAATATATCCCAGCCTTTGTTTCATGTTGATGGGCATTCCTGTCTATGATTTCTCAGGGTTACTTTTTAATAAAAAAGTCATCTTTGTGTCATCTTCACAAAAGACAAAATAATTTTCATAGTACTGCATAGATGTGTAAATAACGCATTATTGCTTATTTTGATTCTTAAATTATTCATTAAGAGAGCTACAAATTTTGAAAAAACAGACGGTGGAATTCTGAATCATGTAGTTCCCTGACAATTGGAGAATTTGTTTTAACAATACACTCAAATGTAATTAAATGAGCATAATCATTAACTGAGATTTTATTTATACATATTACCAAACTACACAGAGATACTATGAAATATATGGCATCATTTCCTTTTAAGAGCACAATGACTTTGAAATGAGAAATCATATTTGGTCACCAAACTTGAATTGACTATATAGGGGTTTAAAATGATTTATTTAAATTTTGTTATAGTAACTTTTTTTTTCAAATGTGGAGATGAACCAGGTATGCAGAGAAGAGTTAATTAAACCTCTGACTGTTGAATTTTAAAAGGCTTTTTGGAAAGATTGGCCCTTAGTAGGCATCTGGGAACGTAGATTTCAGAATACCACCACCAGTTGAAATAGAGCAGCTCACCACGCCAAAACTGTTTGTATAAACAATATGGTTCATGCTGAACCATTGCTTTCCTCCTGGAAGTATAGAATTTTGGTATGTGCTAGGCGGAGGGTACTTTAGTGACTAGGTCCCAGTAAATGTTCCAGGCACTGAGTTCTTAGTAGGTTTCCCTCATAGAAAGTATCACCATGAAAACATCAGGCATGCTTTTACGGGTCATTGTTGAAGGATGTGAATGCATCCCATTTTATTTCACTTGAAAAGGGACTCTTGGAAGCTTGGGTTATTTTCCTCCAGATTTTGCCCATGTACCATTCCCTGTACTGATTTTGCTTTGAATCTAATTATAAAAATCATAGCCATGGAATGAATATTGGTTGAATTTTGAGAGCTCTTTTGCAGACTGTTGAACCTAGGAGTGTTTGGGTAATACAGTTTAGCTCCACACAGTGTCAAGCACTCATAGGTGGGCTTTTGTTAAGCTGATCAGACTAGGGGGGCATTATAGGTGATGCGCTGTTTAGAAGGTAAGGTCTTGCTGGAAGAGGCTGATCCCTGGAAATGTGAGCTGGAAGGGCCTGTTCTCTTCCCTTTGCTTCCTAGCTGCCATTCAGTGAGCAGCTTTCCCTGCTAGACACTTCCATTATTTCTTCCTGCCTTGGAGCCAGCCATCTGAACTAAAAACATGAGCCAAAGTAAACCTCTCCTCCTCTAAACTGGAGGTGATGGGTATTGTGTTTCACCAATGAGGAAAGACCCTAGGGAGACTTGGTACACCATGTATCTGTGAATCCTGCCCTCTCCACAGAAGAACAGCTCTATGTTGATTCTAAAGAGGTGGAAAATCATTTTAGGGGAACAACAATTTTCAAAGAATAATCAGGTCAAATTGGTATATGAAATTCCTAAGTACCTTAGAATGGGACTCATGAGACAGTATATATACATTCTCTTAAAAACTTCTTATTTTATTTTTCCAGTAGATATTTTATTAGTAAATATGTATTTTGCCGAATATCGGGTCTTATGGCATTTTCATAGATGCATACAACATATTTTGATAATGTCCACTCTCGTTTTACTACTCCTTACACCCTGACTGCATTCTTCCTGATTCCTTTCCTTTTGTCTAGTAGCATCCCTTCTACTTTCATCTCATCTTTTCTCCCTAGATTCTATATATTAGGGAAAACATGTGACATTTGACTTTCTGAGTCTAGTTTACTTCCTTTAACGTGATCTCCAGTTCCATCCACGTCATTGTACATGACATAATTTTGTTGTTCATTATTAGTGGGTACTCCATTATGTATGCAAACCATATATACTTTATCTATTAATCCAGGAATGGTTACAAAGGCTGATTTTATGTCTTAGCTCTTGTGAATTGTGCCTCAATAAATATGGCTATTCAGTATGTCTGTAGTACACTGACTTTAATTCCTTCAGGTATATACCAGTGAGTGGTTCTTCTCATATACATTGTTCATTTAAAAAACACATATTTACTCTTTCCATTACTACAAGGTGACAATTTATTACCTTCTTATATATTTAGTAATTTCCTCATATCTATTAATAATACAGGGCATTTGGATTGGTTAGTAATAACTTAAAACAGCTAAATTCATTGTCCTAAAGTTCGGTTACTAGCTATATTTCTTTTGGGCACAACTTTTCTAACAACTTTTAGCAAAATGAAAAGGTATATTCTCTAGAAATACTTTTTACTTGGCAGAGAATGAAAAAGAATCACATCTGTAGCATAAATTGATTTGTTCCTGCAAGTCTTAGCAAATGCTCAAAATTTTGTCCATTTATTGGTCCCTGACTTCATCTTTCCTTTCTATGCTGATTAAAAGTGCAGCTGGAAGAAAGAACAAATACCGGATGCAACAGTTTTCTAACTTTCTTCCACAACTGTCACCTGGTGGTACTACTGCAACTAGAGAGCAAAAACTTCATGAGTAAATACCAGGAAAAATCTTAAAAAACTATCTCTGCAATGTAGGAAGTTATATGAGGGAGATGTCACTTTAACCAAACAAAAATGCCGTATGTTAAAAACAGTATTTTGGTAAGCACCATCTCAAAGTGACAAAGGCCAAATAACTAGGCTCATTAATATAATTGCATATTTCTGTTGATCTTAATTATAGTATAATATATTCTTGATTCCAAATCATTTTGAATCAATAGATTACCCACTTTTTCCACATATGTATGCCTATATGATAATTTGCCCATTAGTTTTCATTTAAGAGTTTTTCTATTAAATTAATTTGGCCAATATTAATTTTCCAGACATGATACCATTTTCCTTAATGTTTATTGGCATTTACTTATATATTTGCAATGCCTTCTTGTAAAACAATTTAACTAAAAAGTCTATCCTGCATAGGTAATGCTACCTGAAAAAAATCATCCTTTTGCTTCCCTTTTATTTATTTTTGACTCTGTAAAGACCATTGTCCTGTCTCTCAAATCAAGCAAGGAGCTACTGAAACTCAAAAGACCACAGGTAGCAATCATCATGAATAAATATAAAATGAGGAAATGTCACCCGAGGGCACTCACCCACTGGAGTCTGCAGAGGTGATAGCTATCAGTGGCAGAATCTTCAAGGGGAGGCTGGTTGGTCGTGGAATGTTCTCTGATTCACTTTTCAAGTCAGCTTGTTCCAACTGTCTGAAGGCAAGTGGAGGGAGCTGAATATTGCGGCATGAAAGTCTTCGAACAAGGTAGGGTTCCATTCCTCGAAAAGGATCTTCCTGTTCATTACTAGAATGTAGTGTTTCCTCAGAAGCCTAAGGCAAGAGTTCAATAAAGTAAAAGTTCAGTAAATTATCATTATATAAAGACTTTATATCCTACTGAAGAAGAAATTAAGTGAAACATATGTGAACAATGCTAACTAAATACCAAGAACATGAACAGAATGATATTTGGTGCAAAGATCAGAATCCACACCTGAAATCTAGATTTATTTTACATGTAGGTTGGTTATTCACCAATATATTTAGTTTAGCTTAGTTGTAGCAACTGAATGACATCCCGAACAATCTTCAAATTTATGAACTTTGTGCATGAGTTCTACAAGATCAAATGAAAATTCAAGTTTTTTTCTATTTCTTATGAAATAAATTGCAAAACAATTTTATCTTGATATATTTATGTGTCAGAAATATGTGCAGTTCTTACAGGCACACAGATGCCTATGAAAAGAGAGAAAGAAAATGAGTTCTATATTTGTCTTCATACTTAGGACAATGTTTATAACATGTTTTAATATTTCTCTAATATTCTGTTGCCAATTATTGTAAGACTTTGTGAGAGGATAGTTTTAAAAGTCATGAAAAGACAATTTTAGAACCCAGTAGAGGGGCTGGGGATTTAGCTCAGCGGCAAAAGCGCCTGCCTGGCAAGTGCAAGGTCATGAGTTCGGTTCCCGGTACCGGAAAAAAACAAAAAATAAAAACAAAAAATAAAAAAAAAAAAAATTTAGAACCCAGTAGAATTTAAGCCACACTTGAATTTTGCAAATTTGATCTACATTAGTCACAGGAAAAGGCAAATCAATTCTATAATAAAGTAGAAATTTTAATATTTTGATTCTGGCTGAGAAAACTATACCATTAGAAGAGGACTATTTCTAAGCAGTTGGAAAGTCTTCTCTATTAGTATTTCTCATATTCAATATTGAGATTTATAGAATCATCAAGTGTATTAGATAACTGTCTCAATGACTTTTTCTTCCTTTTCCTTTCCTTTTCTTCATTCTTTTTTTTTTTTTTCCAGTGCTAGCAATTGAACACATAACCTCCTGAATTCTGGGCACGTACTATAGCACTGAGCTACATTCCCCAGCCTTTCTTAAATTCTGAGAAAGGGTCTTGCTAAATTGCCCAGGTTGGACTCAAATTCACCATCCTCCTATTTCAGTCTTAAGTAGCTGGGATTATAGTCCTGTGCCACCATACATAGCTGAGGGCTAGATTTTTGAATCCTGACATTACCACATTACTTAGAATGTTCTTAAAATGTTGTCTAACCTTTCTTAGTGGTCCATTCTTAAAAACAGAATGACTGTTTACTCAGAGGAATTACATGAGCATATGCATGTGATATGAACAACTGATTGCTTATAAAGTGATAAGCAACTGTAAAGGGCAATTTCCTTTTCTTCTGAGTGATAAGGTGAAGAAACTCACCGAAGGAACAAAGGACTGTCTCTCAAATTAGCGCAGTGGTTATAAGTTAAACCCATATAAACTTTAGTTCACCCAGACCTAGCTTGCAACCCTTATTGTACTCCTGATTATACTATTTTTGAGCAATTAACTTAGGTTTGCTGAAATTGTTTCTCTAAAATTGAGATCATTTTCTCCAAAAATTGAGACAATAATATTTACCTCTTATGATCACGTCTAGATCAGATACAAAGAATCTGAAGCACCAATATCTGGCATAGAGTTTGTGTTCACCACCAAAATAGCAGCTATTACTATTAGAACACAGGCTACTTCCCTTTTCTTTTGATAGCACTGTGCTGCCTTTGATGCTCGTTTTCACTGGTTTCCAAATAGAAAATATTTCTCTTCCTTGTGTCTTGAAAACATGAAAAGATATGCAATGGTGGACTCAGTTCTGCCCAGCCCTGCATTGTTTAACACTGTGAACAAATAAGATAATAGAAAGAGACCCAAAGCTAAAGCAAAAAGCTGAAGTTGAACATATTCTACTATTTCAAATCTTAGATCTAAAAGTCTAGATATTTCAAATCTGTGCTGAGGAATCTACTTGCTTTATAAAGCAACATCAAAAAATGTAAATAATGGCTAATATTTATTAAGTATTTATGAAGTGGTGCTGTTGTACATTTGTTCTCTCCTTTAATTTGTATTACTATCCTGAGTTAACTCCTATTATTTTCTCATGTCACTTATAAAGAAGCAGAGACCTACAAAATAACATCACTACATAGGAAGTAGGGTGACCAAACATCACTGTTTACCTAGAACATTTTTATTTTAGCATTTAGAGTCTTGTGTCCAGGGAAACACCATGGTCTCCAGCAACCTAGGACGGCCAACTACTCCAAAAGCAAGGATTTAAAGCCAAATCCGCCTTAGTGTAAGCAGGAGCTAGAAACTACTACCTTACAGTTATAGAACCTTGGCAGGGTAAATAATACTAGAAAAAAAACGAAGACACACACTTACGGACCACAATTGAATAAGCCTCACACTTTAATTTTAAAAAATTTGACAGAACTAAAATAGAACAGCCCTACATAAACATTTGAAATTAATAATAATCTGGGATTAAATAGGGAGATAGAATTTTAGGTCTTACAGTGTACGAACCAATAATGCGGTCTTAAGAAGTCACTTAACCTTTTCAGGTTTTTGTTTTCTTAGGCTTAAGTCAGGAACTTGTACAAAATAAATCTTAAAACCACTTTCATGTCTGAAACACACTGACTTTGTAATAACCGTTGGCAAAGTCAATGTTTAGGCAAATGGCCAGTACAGAAAATGAAGGATAAACTTGCAAATGTATCATTTTTTTTGAATTTAATTTTTGAAATTCTTGTTAGTGTATGTTTGCAGTATATGATGATGACATTTATTACCAGGAGTTGTTGCATACATAATATATCTTTATTTTTACTTCCCCTTCCCGTCCCTCCTCTACTTCTCCCCTCCTAGCTCTAGATTGCCTTCCCATTTACAAAAGACCTCTCTCCCTGTTTCCTGTTACCTACCTCTTATTTTGCTCTTTAAATTATTTGTATTTTGGGATTCACATATCAGCAAAACCATGTGATATGTAAGCTTATGTGTCTGATTCATTTTGCATAATATTAGGGTCTCAAATTGCATCCATTTTCTTACAAGTGACTCAAAATTGTCTCCACTAGGTTTACCACTGGGAGAAAGAGACTTTTACTTGTGAAATTCATGCAAGGACAGAGCCACTAACTTAACCCAGACTCTTCAATTATTAACAAGTAATAATTTAGTTAATGGCTTAACAGCAAGGAACAGGGAAAAGAACAAGGATGAGTCTAACAAAGTTTTAGTCACATGTAATATAGCTGGCTGAAATTAACCTTATTTGTTAGGTGCTTAGCTGTCCATTCTGAGTATTAGCATTGAAGTCACAAAAGTGCTTTACATAACCCAGCTGACTAGATGAATGATTTACTGTTTGTGAGATTCTCTTTTCTGGTAAAATTGCCTCAAAGGGTGACTCCTTTTCAGAGAATCATCTCTATTAAAAATAAAGTTTATGTTTATGCTCATATACTGTGAATTTAAGCCCCCAATTACCTGTATTTTTATCTTGACTATAAAGATAGAGAATTAGATATCTAGATCCTAACATTTTCACTCAGAATAGTAACTATGTGTTTGTTTTCACACTCCAGGTCAAAGTGCATCAATTATCCTTTAGAAATAAAGGGACAACTTTATCAAGGTAGACAGCAGGAGAGTAAATGCCCTTAATTTAAAAAGAAATATAAATGTAACTACTAGAGTAATATGTATCTTGTGTTATTGTTCTAAAATGGCATTTTTGCAAGGGGTTGAGGAAAAAGATAATATTTCTAACGTATCCCAGCCATTATTTCTCAGAGTGTGGTGTTCAAGGCCTCTGCATTAGAATTATCAAAGGAGCTTTCTGAATTTCAGACTTTCAAGTCCTTTGCTAGATCTGCCTAATAATAATCTCTGTGAGTCAGAGCCTCAGGATCTTAGTAAAACCCCACTATGATTTTTATGTGTGCTAAATTTTGAGAACTCTGAGTTTTATGTATATGAAAATTAGAGAACTAATGTTTTTTTGCCATTTTAGATACAGACTAATAAGATTATTTGGCAAAGATACAGCCACAAACACTTTCAATGCAGCTCATTTATAATACCAAACAAGCAGATGTAATCGAATTGTTGCAGTGAAGGATTGGCTTAATAAATTTTGATACATCGTATAAAATACTATGAAGCTAATAAAATAATGCACAGAATTGTGTCACTATATTTATGACAATGTTAAGTGAGAAGAAGAGATAAAGGGTGATCTCATTTTTATAAAACAATGACAAAACAAAACAAAACAAAAAAGTCATATTCACAGAGAAATTCTGGAAGAAAATATCCCAGTTCTCTAAAGTACCTCTCTGTATTTTTAAAATTAAAAGCACAATGTAAGTCATAATAATAAAAGGAAACAACATTCACCTTGCTATCACTGAGATTAAGAAATATCTTTTATTCAGCTTCAAGATATACAATATCGAAAGAAAAGAAACACTGAAGCATTTGAATGAATGTAAAACAAACCTGTTCATTATAATAAGTGAAATTTTTCATGATAATGTGCAACCTATATGAAATAGGTTGGAATAGACAAGTAATGAAATAGACAATTAATCTTATGTGATAATTTTCACCATTAGAATAAATACCTCTCTCTGAAAGATATACTTGAAGCAAGTCCATGTTAATCATCACTTACCACCGATAAGCATTAACTCTAGTATTGATTATTATTATTTTCCTTTATTTAGTTTCTATGGAAGATATCTAATTAATTTTTCGTTCTTTTTGTTTCTTTCAGTGTAGAGAGAAAACCACTCATTTTTAGCACAAGGGAATATATATATATATATATATATATATATATATATTTACTTTTTTAAATTATCACGGTAAAATAAATTAATCCCCCTCAATATAATTCAAACACACTTATTCCACCCTTCTTGAAACCTTCTGGAGTAATTCTGGAAGTCCTCTTTTGTGAGTAACTTTAGTTGTGTTATTGTGGCAGGCTTGTTTCAAAACGTTTACTTTACATGGCCATTTTGACGTTGACAAACAGCCAGAGATTGCAGAATGAAGATCCAGTAAATAGGTGGCTGACAATACCTCATGTTTTCAAGAGCCTGCTTTTCTGTTGGATGGTACTCAACAGCAGCAGTCACCATATTTATTTTTAATCACACCTCATAAACACAAAAGAGGACTTCTGGAACTGCTTCAGAAAGTGGAAAGAACGATGGGATAGATGTGTTGTAAGCAAGTGAGAGTATTTTGCAGAGAATTTTCATTGTCATTATTCCATACATGATATAATCTTACAACTATTTTTATAGTGCCTACCAGGTATTATAAGTAATATAGACTTTTAGGTATTATAAGTAATGTAGAGATGAATTGAAATATGTAGGGGAATGTGTATTGGTTACATGGAAATATTATCCTATTTTATATAAGGTATTGGAATAGCTGCAGACTTTGGCATCTACAAGGAATCCTGAAACGAGTCCTAGAGAAATGTTGATGGACAATTGTGAATGGACATTATGATGTTCATTTCTGCCTAACTGTCAAAAAATAAGAATGAAAGATTTCAACTGCTCAGAGCCCCTAGAGGACCTGTGCTGGACAGAGCATTGCAGAGATCAGCATGTTAAACAGTTTCATAGGTTTCCAAGAATAGAACAGCTTAAACTGAGGATAGGGTTTTTTTAATCACTTGCAATGCTATATTTCTTTTTTCCTGCACAGTTCATTGGATGATATAATTTTCTACACAGGTAAAATTTACCTATACTTGAATTTATAGCATTAAACAGACAATTTTTGAAAGCTGAAACAACTCTTTAGGATGAAGATACAATTTAATAGGTTAGTATCACAGGGAAGTGAAATTCATACTTGCTATCTAAATGTGATACATGTAAATAATAGACATTGACTCTATATACACTATTCTTTTATATCTCCATGAAATATGTTACCATATACTACAACAATAATTGAGAATCAGCTTTATAATTCTCTAAGCCTTATGCCAAATGTTTTTCTTTTGTTTTCCTTTTTTATTTTAAAAGAATAGTAAAAAAAAAAAAAAAAAAAGAATAACAGCAAAATACAAACCAAAAAAAGCCAGAACATTAAAAATGATACTGGGTTTCAAATCAAATGATAGGGATTAACAGTGGTTGTTATAATACACATTGTTATCTTCAACAAAGTTGCTCAGATTAACAGATGTAAGAATGGAAGATTGATCAAACCATTAAAGAGAATAAGAAAATAACAATTTAAAAGAACCTTAGAGGCAATGCACAGTTTCACTACACAGGATGGTAGGAATTCAGCAATGGTTGTTACATTGCATATTGTTGTCTTCACATAAACTGCTCAGATTACCAGATATAAGCATGCAAAATTGGTCAAAATATATATAAAAAGCCTTAAGCATTAACTATTCCTTTCAATAACCACTAAACAACAGCAGCACAGTTATCCCACCTATCTATGTATCTATCTATAAAATGCATTAGGACCTTCTTTTTTATTCTTTCCCTCATCCCAGGTGTTCCTTTTAGCACACTACTCATTACATATGTTTTGCTTTAAAATTGAATGCCAACATTACCCAAATAATCTCGTGGAAAACTCACAAGCTGAACAAAGGAAATAAATACCTAAGGTCACTCAGTAATGAAAAGGTCATTGTGCTGAATTACCATAATACATTTTCAAGTGGAAATTTGTATAATGATTTAGAAGGTACTCTTACAAAACTAATTCCATGTAAAAATGAAAATTTCCACCTCAGGTTAACACAAAGATAGGAGATAGTTCTCAAACATCCACAGAGCATACTCCAAATATAGGCTGTGATTCATACTGATTAGAAGAGAAAGAAAATACTCAAGTTTTCTAAAGTCATTTCCTACAATTCATCAAAACTTCTAAAAAGTTTCTAAAAGGAATAGAAAAATTTCTCCTTCAGTAATACTCTCATCAACAAGAAAATCTATCTGAAACCCTAGGATTCAATTAATCTTCTGAAAATAGTATTGTACCTTTCCTGGCTGACCTTGAAAAATGATGTTGATTTTATTTTGTTAGTAAAGGACAGCAAAAAAAATGAGAGACATGATTTCTACCAATTATTTACTTCACAATGATACACCAAAATAGAATCAGAACTGTAAACAACAAACTAACATTGCTTTTGTTTTTTTGGTCTCCTATTCTAGAAGAATAGGTTAAAACCCAGCTAGCTTAGTCTCTTGGTGTTTTGAAAACTCTTTCACTTGATGAATGAGGTGTCAATTCACAACATTAACATGAATATCAAGAATCTACTGTCTCATTTTCAAGCTTTAGTTACTACAACAACAATGCAAAAATATGATTGTAAATATGAAATTTCAGAGTCTGGAGATATAACTCAGTGGCATAAGCACCTGCCTGGCAAGCTCAAGGTCCTGAGTTCAATTCCCAGTACCAAAAAAAGAGGAAATTTCAAACTAAGTTTATCATTAAAGGCATTTTTATAATAATAAGTTTATACATCTAAAATAAATTAGCAAATGTTGGACTGAGTGGTGGTGAAGTGGAACTAAAGTAAAATAAAGTCATCTCCACATGGAGAGTACCAAAGGTTATGTTTTTTGCTGTGAGCTTTGATGTTCAGATTACTATAAAGTGTTTCACTGACGAACTATGGATTAAAAGAATGCTTATTTGACACCTAACTTCAACATAATGTGTAATCTTTTTAAAATCAGGATAATCATAACAAGATATTCCTCATCATTTCCTTATTTATCATTTTAGTAGTATTTATTGTATTACATATTCTGTGTACAGTAAATAATGATTATCCCAAAAATGTCTGAAACAATTTTATTTTCCCTTTTTATAGATTTTGGATATGAGACTAAGAGAGGTTAGTATGCATACAGTGAGTCTATTAATGAGTGGTAAAGCCATTTGTTAAAAAATATTTTTTTGGAAGACACTAAATCCATTACCCTTTACAGGAGTCTCCAACCATCAAGCCATAGACATTACTCTGTTTTCCTTGTAGAGTCTACTAGTGCATTTTCATCTCGCCTGGGGGCTCTGGGAGGAGACAGCTATTCCTACCTCAACAATTATCCTAGGATCTGCACAGCACCAGCAACACAGAAAGAGTTCAGCAAATATTTGTAGAATAATTAAATGAAATGTCTGGTGACTTCATTTTTAAGCTGTCAGTTGATAAGATGAAGGAACTTTCAGAAAAGATGTTTACTGCAAATCACTAAATGGCTCACTGAATTTAAGCCTGCCCAGCCCAGATCCACACACTGCTTTCCACCAACAGGTCTCTGTTTTTCAGCAATATGTTTCCTGATAAAATGTGGGGGAACTAAAGCAAGTTATTAAAAAATAAAAATACTAGCTGGAAATTGCCAAATTCATGGGAGAGATACAAACATTCAGATTCGTGAACTCCAAGAACTCCAAGAAATATCAACCCAAAGAAAATATATATTGACAAAAGTAAAGGGCATAAAGAGAATAATGCACAAGTAAAAAGGATTTTTTATCAGCAGATGTCTTGAAAGAAACCCAGTGGACAGGAAGGAGTGGAATGATATATTCAAAATGTGAGAAAGCAAGAAATTACGAACCAAGAATACTTTCCTTTTCAAAGCTACCCTAAAAACAGAGGGATAAAGACATTCCTAGAGGAACAAAAGCTAGGAGTTTTGATCATCACAGCATCTACCGTATGAGAAGTGCTAAAGAGAAGTTCTTTAAGTTGAAATAGAAGGTTGCTAATTAATAATGAAAACATAAGACTATAAAATGTGCTGAAAAGTACAAATATAGTGGAATTGTCAATAATACTGTTATGGTCATATGGCTATTTTGACTCTAAAATAACGATAAAAGACAAATAAAAAGACAAATGTGCTAAAAAAAACAACTGTAGAATAATTCGTTAATGGAGAATATAAAAGGAAGGAAAGTGTGACATAATAGCATAAAATGGTGGGGAGATTTTGAATTTTTGTACACAGTTCAAATGATGTTATCAGCTTAAAGTACAATGCTATAACTGTCAGATGTTTTGGGAAGCCCTAGGGTAACCACAAAGTAGACCGAATAGACATTTTTAAAAAGACAATAAAGGGCTGGAGATGTGGCTCAGTGTTAGAGTTCTTGCCTTGCATAAACAAGGCCCTATGTTTAATTCCTAGCACCACAAGAAAAGACAATAAAAAGAAATCAAAGCAGACCAAATTACAAAGTAAAGCAGTAAGAATGGAACAAAGAAACTGTAACATAATCAGAAAACAATGAGCAAGATTACAATAATAAACTTACCTTTCCATAATTATCTTGAATGTAAATGAATTAAATTTTCCAATCAAGAAAAAAACCAGTTGAATGATAATAAAAATCTAATTATATGCTGCATTTAAAAGGTTAGAGTTTAAAAATAGGCACAGACTGAAAGAAAAGAGAGGTGAAAAGATACTCAATAAACAATACAACATGTAGCATAGGGGATAACAAGATTACAAACCCTATTTTCAATAACGGCTATAACATTCAGACAGACTATTGTAAACAAAAGTAGACTTGAACAACCTGCAAAACCAAATGGGCCTCACAGACACGTATAAAACTTTCCATCCCACAGCACCAGCATATAGTCTTCTTAGAGCACATGAAGCATTCTCCTGGATAGGTCATAAGGTGAACCCAAGTCTTTACAAATTGAAACTTGAAATCATTTCAAGTAGTTCTCTTGTTCTCTCACTCACTCTCTCTTTTTCTGAGATAAGATCTCACTGTTTAGTTCAAGATAGTCTTGAAATCTTCTACTGTGAATAACTACTACAAAGACAACAATACACAATGTATTAATTACTGTAGCTCTCCTACAAACCTGTTTTGAAATTCTGTTTCCTTGTTTTTTTTTTTCTCTTAAAGAAAGAAAAATATTTCTAAAAAATAAGAAAGAAACTGCCCTCTATTCCAGACTGACCTCAAATTCAAGGTGCTCTTCCTGTCTCAGCCTCCCAAATGCTGGGATTACAGGTGTAATCCTAGTTCACATAGTTCAACCCTATTTCACATAATTCACTCACACCTAGTTCAAGTAGCTTTTTTGATTGCAATGGTTTGAAACTAGAAATCAATAACAGGAAGAATTTTGAAAGTTAAACTATACACTCTTGAGCAATCAATAGATCAAAGAAGAAATCAGAAGGGAAAGGAAAAACTACTTGAAACAAAAATTGAAATAAAACATTCCAAACCTCATGTGATGCATCAAAAGCAATTCTGAAAGTGATGAATATAGCAATGCATGCCTACATTAAAAAAAGAAAGCTCTCAGATACACAAGCCAATTTCCAATCTTAAAGCCCAAAATGAGCAGAAAAAAAACAAAGACAAAAAACTCAGAAAAAAAAAATAAATGAGAGACTAGAAATACAACAAGAAAAAACACACTGAGTTGGTTTTTAAAAGATAACATTGATAAACTTTTAGCTAGGCTAATGAAAAATGAGGGATGAATCAAACAAATAGAAATATAATTGAAAGTGGAGACATTATAACTAGTATCACAAACATACAGAAGATGTAACAGAGTACAGCAAACTACAGTGAGCAAATTATAGGCAACAAGTGGGATAACCTAGAACACATGGGCAAATCCTTAGAAAATAAAATGTATAAGACTGAATCATGAGGAAATAGAAAATACCTGTGTCAACAGTCCAAAAATAAGTAAGGAAATTGAATCAATGATCACAAACATTCTTACAAGGAAGTTCTTCACTGGATGGCTTCACAGGTGAAGCCTGTCAAGAATTTCAAAGCTTACTGTCAATCCTTTTCAAATTCTTACAAAAAATTCAATTATAGGATATGATTTAAACTCATTTTACAAAGCCAGCATTACGCCTATACCAAAGACATATAAGAACACTACAAGAAAAGAAATTTATAGTCCAACAGATGCAAAAGTCCTTAACAAAATACTACAAACTGAATTCAACAACATATTAAAAGGATTGTTGTTTGGTCAAGTACAATTATTCATAGGCAAGCAAGTACACGTCAGCATATTCACATCAATAGATGTGAAGCATCAGAGTAAAGGATGAAAATCATATACAGACTGTGATCATTTCAGTAGTTGCAGAAAACATGAAAAAGTCAACATACCTTTCATGATAAAGCAAATGGTCAGTGTAGTAAGTGTAGAGGGGACACAGTTCACATAATGAATTCTGTACTTGAAAAACCTGCATTTAATGCCATATTTGGCAGTGAAAAACTGGAAGCTTTTTCTCTAAGATCTGTAACATAGTGAGAGTGCCCACTCTCACCACTTCTGTTCAATGCAGCAATGGAAGTCCTAAAAAAAGCAATAACATGAGAAAAGAAAGAAAATATATCCAAAGCAGAAAGGAAGAAAGGAAATTGTCTGTTTACAGATGACTTGATCTATTAGATACAACACACTAAAGATTCCACCAGAAAGTTGTTGGAAGTAAAAAGCAAATTTAGTAAAGTTGCCAGACTAAAGTCAGCATACAAAATTTAGTTGCATTTTTATACACTAACAGCAAACTATAGGAAAAAGAAATTAAGGAAGACATCCACATACAACAGTATCAAAAGGAGTAATATACATAGAAATAAATGGAACTAAGGAGGTGAATGTTTTCTACATCTAAAACTGTAAAACACTGATAAAAGAAATTTAAGAAGAGACAAACAAATGCAAATATAGAGCATACACCATGATCATGGGCTAAAATATTAATGTTATAAAAATATTTAGATTGAGGGAGCCATTGCAGAGCCTTGGTGATCCACAAGGGTGAGGAGAGACCCTGTCCACCACTCCTCCTCCATCAAGGGATCATTGCAGAATCTTGGTGAGCCCTGAGAGAGGGGATAGACGAGCTCAGCACCCTTCCAACATAGCGGGAGACTCTTTCTGGAGGAACCCAGGTGCTTGGCCCATTCCCCGCTACACCATGGGATGGGCAGCCAGTGTGGGAAGTGCCGGGGACACATGTACTCCCAAATGCACTCTGGAATGCCTATGGCTGACCTGGAGGAACCCAGGGTAAATCCACTCTAATGAGGGGAAACACTTTGCATACAAATGCCTAATTTACCATTGGTTCTGCTATTTAACTATAAACTCTGCTCCTGTGGTCTAAAGTACAAAACTAATATTTATCACAACTTGTCAATATCTAAATTGTGCTTACTGCTATCATTATTGCTAAGTGTACTACTGTAGTTAGGATGTCATTTATGCTGTAATCAGTTATTCTCCCATGTGTAACAATATTGGGGAGATCTGGGGTAATATCTTCAATAGACCCGACACCAAAAGACTGGGAACAGAGCCAAACAGAAACCAATATTCCATTATCAGGTAATTGAGAAGGTATGCTCTTGAGACACACACAAACCAAGGATTTTCTACACAAAAAAAGATACCTCTGAAGAACAGATTTTCCTAGAGAGATCTTGATACCAGTGATATAGCTACCTATTACCAAAACTCACAAGGATCATCAGAGAGAACAAAGTTTTTAAACATTTTTAAATAAAAGATGTCAAGACAAAGGAGCAAAATGCAATCTTAGACTTCCAAACAACCCAGAACAAATCCAGGAGACATCAATATAGAAGAAATTAGAAGTCACACACCTGAAATTTCTGAAATGATAGTAACTGAAGTAAAGAAACAACTCCAGGAGGCTATGGAGGAAATCAGATCAAAAATAATATCTCAGGTAAAAAAAGAAATGATAACCAAAATGAAAGAATTGCTCAGCATATCTAAAGGAGACATAAATTAAAAAGTACAGGAGCATAGGAAAATGATAGAAATCTTATATAGGAAATAATAATAGGAAAAATTAGAATTTATGACACATATTCAAAGAGACATGCAGGAAATTAAAATTTCCATTGAAAGCTGATAAAACTGCATGAAAGTCAAAGGATGGAAAAAATATTCCATGTGACATGAAACTCAGAAAAAAGAAGGGGTAGATAATCTGTTTGCAGAAAATGTGAACTTCAAACCAAGAATGATCGAAAGAGATAAAAAATGTCAAAACTTCAAGTGGAAGAGATAATAATGATAAATTTAGATGCACCAAATATGGGAACACCCAACTATATAAGACAAATAATAATAGACATGAAAAATCAAATAAGCAATAAGACGATTGTAAGGTGGGATTTTAACACCCCACTGTCACAAACAAATCAACTAGACAAAAAATCAGCAAAGAAATAACAGAATTGAACAAAACTTGTGAACAAATGGACTTAGAATTTTACAGTGTATTCTACCCAACAATACCAGAACACAAGTTTTTCTCAGCTGCACATGCGATGTTCTCTAAAATAGAACATATACCAGTCCATAGAACACACTTAAGTAAATCTAAAGGAAGTGAAATTGTCCCATGCATATTATCTGACCATAGTACAATGAAATTGGAAATTACTGACAAAAGAAACTGCAGAAACTACATACACACATGGAAATTAAATAACAGCCTCCTGAACAACCAATGGGTCACAGATGAAATCAAGAAATAAAACAATATGTACAATCAAACAAAAATGCAAATACAACTTATCAGAACCAGTTGGATGCAATGAAAGCAGTCCTCAGTGGGAAATTTATAGCAGTGAATTCTCATATCAGGAAAACAGAATGAGTGCAAATAAACAACCTATTGCTACACCTCAAGCTTCTAGAAAAAGAAGAGCAAGTCAAGCCCAAAGCCTGAGAAAGGGAGGAAGTTATAAAGATCGGAGTACAAAATTAGTACAATGGAGACTAAGAAAATAATACAAAGAATTAAAGAATTGAAGAGTTGGTTCTTTGAAAGAATAAATAAAATTGATAAAGCCCTAGCCAAACTTATCAAAAAAAAAGGAAAGAAGGAACTCAAATTTATGCAATATGGAATGGAAAAGGTGAAATCACTGTGGAAATTCAGAACACCATCAATATCTAATTTGAAAATCTTTAATTGCATAGGATGGAAAATAGAAGAAATTGACAGATTCTTACATACATATGAATTACCAAATCTGAATCAAGAAGATATAAAAACTCTGAATAACCCAAAAAGGTCAATAAAATTAAAAACATAATTAAAAACTTACCAACAAAGAAAATCCCAGGTCTTGATGGATTCACAGCTGAATTCTATCAGAAATGTAGAGATTTAACACCCATATTTCTCCAATTCTTTAGTGAAATAGAAAGAGAAGCAATTCTCCCTAACTCATTCCTGGAGCCAAGTATTACCCTGATACCAAAAAAAGAGGAAGACCCAACCAAAAAAGAAAACTACAAGCCAATCTCCTTAATGAACATTGAAGCAAAAATCCTTAATAAGATACTACCAAACAGAATGCAGCAAATCATTAAGCAGATTATACACCATGACCAAGTGGGACTCATCCCAGGAATGCAGGAATGATTCAATACATGCAAATCACTAAATGTAATATATCATACCACAGAGCCAAAGACACAAATCACATGATCATCTCAATAAATGCAGAAGAAGCTTTTGATCAAGTCCAACACTCATTCATGATTAAAACCCTGCAGAAAATCAGAATAAGTTGTCTTTACCTTGATATGATTAAAACCATCTATGACAAACCAATAACCAATATTATACAAAATGGACAACAACTGAAAACTGTTACTCTAAAATCAGGAATAACACAAGGATGTCCACTATCACCACTCCTATTAAATATAGTTCTAAAATATTAGCCAGAGCAATTAGAAAACAGAGAGAAATAAAAGAAATAAGGATAGGAAAGAATGAAGTGAAACTGGTATTATTTACAGATGACATGATACTCTACATAGAATACCCCAAAAAGACCCCCAAAAGACTTCTAGATTTAATTACCACATTCAGTAGTGTAGCATGATACAAAGTTAGCGCTCAGAAATCAGTAGCATTCCTGCACAGAAACAACAAACTCATTAAGAGAGAAATTAGAGAAACCACACACTTAATAACAGAATTTTTTAAAAAAATGAAATACTTAAGAATCAACCTAACCAAGGAAGTAAAAATCTATATATTGAAAATTCCAGCACTCTAAAAAATGTGAGTGAAGAAGATTTCAGAAAATGTAAAGATATTCTTTGCTCATGGATTGGAAGAACGAACATTGTGAAAATCATCATACTCCTAAAATTGTTACACAGATTTCATGCAATCACAATGAAAATACCATTAGCATACCTCACAGGTATAGAGAAAACATTCATAAAATTCATTTGAAACCAGAAGAGATCTACAATAGCAAAGGCAGTCCTAGGCAACAAAGGCAAGGCAAGGCATCACAATCCCTGACTTGAAATTATACTACAAATCTACTCTAATAAAATCAGCATGGTACTGGCAAGAAACAGACCTGAGGATGAGTGGAAAAGATTAGAAGATGTAGACACTATTACAAACACACTCAGCCACTTTATCTTTGAAAAAGGGGCCAAACATGTTCACTGGAGGAAAGATAGCCTCTTGAATAATGCTGAAAAACTGGCTTTCCACATGCTAAAGACTAAAACTAGGCCCGTGTCTAACACCATGCACTAAACTAAAGTCAAAATGGATCAAAGATCTAAACATTAAAACAGAAACATTAAATCTACTGGAAAAGAAATTAGACATCTTGAAGACATAGGGATAGGCAGACAGTTCATGAACAAAAACCAAACTGCAAGGGAAATACTTCAAAGAATCAACAACTGGGATCTTATCTTATTAAAGCTTTTGCACATTAAAAAAAATCACCAACAGAGTGAAAAAAACCACAAACTGGGAAAAAATTTTAGCCAATTGTCCCTCAGACGGAAGACTTCTGACCCAGGAATATGGTTCTGTGGCACAAGCATCTGCCTGGTAAGTACAAGGTCCTAAGTTCGATTCCTGGGACAAAAAAAGCAAAAGACTTCTCTCTAGAACATATAAAGAATTAAAAAAGAAAATCCAGAGACCAAAAATTCAAAGGCCCAATCCAAAAATGGTCATCTGAGATGAATATACATTTCCTAGATGAAGAAATACAAATGGCAAATAAATATATGAAAAAAGTTCAATATCATCAGTCATTCAAGAAACACAAATTAAAGCAACACTGAGATTCCATCTCACCCCAGAAAGAATGGCTGTCATCTAAAAAATGACCAATAACAAACGCTGGCAGAGCTGTGGGGAAAAAGGCACCCTTCTCCACTATTGCTGGAGTGTACACAGGTGCAACCACTGTGGAAGTCAGTGTAGAGACTCCTCACAAAACTAGAATTAGAGGTCCTACTCAACCCAGTTATTTCTCTTTTGGGTATTTTTCTAGAAGAACGGAAAACATCACACCAGAGTGACATATGTGCACCCACATTTATAGCAGCACATTTTACAATACCTAAATCTTGGAAACAACCCAAATGCCCATCAACAAAGGAATGGCTAAAAAAGATGTGCTATTTTTATACAATGGAGTACTACTCAGCTATAAAGGAAGTCAAACTCTGGGCTTTTATAGATAAATGGATGCAACTAGACACCATACTCATAAGTGAAGTAAATCAGGATTGCATGTGTATATACTGTACTGTCTCCCTATTGTAAGAAACTGAAAGAGTAAATAAGATCCAAAAGGCACAATAGATATAGTGAAAGGGAAATAAATTGCTCAAAAGGAAACTACAATTTGGAGGGGGGAAAAGAGGAAAGAAAGAAGGGAAAAATAAAATATGTATATATACACAAGATAGTTAAGATAATTGTACTATTAATTTCTATGAGTTTATTGAAAGAAACAGTTAGTGTTTGTATTGTTCGGTAAGTTTTACATGCCTGTATCTGGTAATCTGAGCAATTTCTCTGAAGATAACAACATGCAATATAATAACCATTGTTAATTTCCTATCATCTTGTTTAGAAATTCTGTATCATATTGATTTTTCATTATTGTCTTTGAAATAAAAAGAAGAGAAAAATATTGAGATATAAAAAATACTCATATTACCCAAAGCAATCTGTGCAGTAAATTTCAATGGAATTTTCATGGAAATGTAAATAACATGTTTACAGCATGTTATTAAAAATAAAATGTTTACAGCATCACAAAAGACCCTTAAGAGCCCACACTATCTTAAGAATGAGGATCAAAACTGGAGGCATTATATTTCCTGACCTTAAACTATATTACAAAGCAATAGTAATCAATAGTATGGCACTGGCATATAAGCAGACACACAGACCAACTGAAAGGAAAATATGATCCCAGAAATAAGCCCAAGGATGCATAATAAATTAATTTATAACCTATGCACCAATAATATATGATGGGGAGAGGGGAGTTTCACTAATAAATTATGCTGGGAAAGCTGGATACCCATATACAAAAGAAGAAATTGGATCCTTATTTTACACAGTATGTAAAATTAGCTCAAAACAGATTAAAGACTTCAAAACACAAGACTCATTAAAAAAATATAGGGAAACATCTCCTTACTATTGGTTTTGGTGAAGATTTATTACAGATACACAAAAGCACAGGAAATACTTTTAAAAACCAAACAAGTGAGATTATATCCAGCTAAAAATTTCTGCATAGCAAACAACCAGAAAAATGACAATAATATTTTCTACTTGTCTTGGTTACTTTTCTCTCATTGCAGAGACAAAATACCTGATGCCCAAAATTAAAGAAGGAAAGATTTATTTAGCTCAGAGTTCGTGGAGGTTTCAGTCCATACTTGGCTGGCTCTAGGTCAGAGTGGCACATGGCAGAGGGCAACAGTTCATGGTGGTGGAAGATAGCAAAATCAACTAGAGAGAAAGAGAAGAGTGGCGGAAAACAGCCTCTTTCCCTCCCTTACATTGTAAGCAAACTTTCTGCCCCAGGGAAGGTGTAGCACTCATATCCATAATTCCAACACTGGACCATGAATCAGTCATAAACTCTAAGAGCCTGCCCCATGACTGCAGAGGCTTTGGGGGGACATTCAGACACAAAACTATAATACTACTATTTCGTATATATGTGATGAAGGGTTAATATTCAAAATAGGCAATGAAATCCTATAACTCAATAGAAATATCAATAAACTTATTTTAAAATTGGCAATGATCTAGACATTTCTCTAAGGAGCACACAAAATGGTCAACAAGTATATGAGAAGGTAATCAATATCAGTAAATGTCAGGCAAAGGAATATCAGAACCACAACGAGATATTACCTCATATCTGTTCTGATGTCGGTAACAATTGTTGGTGAGGATATGGAAAAAGGAGATATTTACACTTTGGCAATGTATATTGGTAACTTCATTTTGAAAGCAATATGGTAACTCCTCAAAAAATTAGAAATAGAATAGCCATTGAATCCAGCAATCCCACTTTTGAGTATTCATTTCAAGGAAATATAATCAGTATATCAAAGAGAGATCTGTACCCATGTATTCATTATGGTGTTATTAAAAATAGCCAAGACATAGAAACAAATTAAATGTCCCTTAACAGAAAAATGGGTAAAGAAAATGTAGTATGTATGCATAATGGAATATTATTCACTCATGAAAAAGAAGGCACTTCTGCCATTTGACTGACTGGATAAATCTGGAGGTTTTCATGTTAAGTAAAATAACCCAGGCACAGATAGACAAACTCTTTATTTTCACTTATATGTAGAATCTAAACAAGTTGAACTTATAGATGCAAGGAGATAAATAGTGGTTGCTCATGTCTGTGGTGAAGATGATTCAAAAGGCACTAACTTTCAGTGAGTGTAAAATGAACATATTCTGATGATCTAAGGTACAGAATGGCAACTACAGTTAGTAAGATTATATTGTGTACTTGAAATTTGCTAACAGAGGTATTAAACGCCCTCACTATGTGCACATGCATATTCACAACCAAAGGTAACCAACCACTCGGGATGGATGTATGGACTTATTATTTTGTGAAAATTATTAATGTATACATACACACATATATCAAAGCATCACTTTGTACACCATGAATACATATGTACAGGTAGCTATAATTGAAAACTATTTCACAATAAAGTTAGAAAAATATGCTTATTCTTTGAGGATCATCCATCAGAAATCATTTATCCAGGCTTTAAATTGAACTATTCATTAGAGAAATTCCAGAGGCAGCTGAGTATGTTGAGCAACACCATACAGATACAATCAGCACATTCCAACCCATGAGAAGTTCTGTAGGATTTATGACCCAGGTTTTTGACAAATTTCTACAAAAAGAAAGGACAGAAAAGGGAAATTAATAGTCCAAAAGATAAATTTAGAGACAGTGATTTTCACCTATTAATCTTGTTTGGAATCATTTCAAACAAAAATTTAAATTATTTTAAAAGTTAGAGAAATTTGATATTAAAAATTCTTGGGGAAATTTACTAGAAGTATATGCAAGCCTTTTAACATGATTGAGATCATTTTTAAAAGGTTAACATTAAATATGTCCTCACATAGAGACAAAGGAATATTCTGTGCTGAAATTTGCTGGAAATACTCCTAGTGCCGGGAAATGTGGAGGGGAATAGGGATGGGAGGAGAATTAGTTGTATATTGAGAACTGCTGCACTGGATGGATGATTCTTTAAAACGTATTACACTACACTCTGTACTCTTCAACATATTTGAAATTTTCCATTATGCATCATTTAAAAATGAGAATCCATTAGGATTTTTGGCTTAAAATAAAGGAAAAATAAGGTATTTAGCTAATAGAGGTTTCAGCAAGAATTTGCTGAAATAAAGCAATGCTTGTATCATCATTTTACTTTAGGCTGTCTCTAAAAACTAGAGTTACAGCTTTATGTTCCTGCTGCCCTATGAGGAAAGTTTGAAAACTAATTAAAACAAATCCATAAATTGCTAAGTATTCCTCTGAGATAGAGCTGTGCACTGTCCTCACATGATCATAATGATGATGGCAACGATGATATAGGATTCCAGGGCTCTGTAGTATCACTCCATGAGAGGGATTTTTTCATTGTTTATTATCTGTGCTGTAAAAGGATGATTCACAGCTCTAACCCCAACACTATATATCCACTAACCCTTTCATAGTTAAGTGCTATTTTTCTTTGTCCTGAAACTAAAGGCTCAGAGCAAAATAGTATCACTTACAAATGTTTAACAAAAATCAGTCACCTTCAAATCAAGTCCCTTCAAACAAAGAGAAAGCTCCCCAGAATTTAGAAGGGCATTGCTTTTCAGAATTACCATCCAGCCCTCAGGACTGCATGCTAAGTACATTTATCCCTGGTGCTCAACTGCAAGGCTTCAGGCTCTCCTTTGCTTCAAGGTTATAAAGTAGTTTCTCCATTTTCCTGAGTTTGAGAATATTGATAGAGCTTAACAACAGCAGATATAAAATTTTTACAGAAATTTAAAAACTAGGTACTCAGCTATTAGTTCCTTTGCCAAAAATTTTGCCTCTAAATACTATTTTCTAGGTTAGTTATAAAATGATTTTTCAAAATGTTGTTTTCAGTTACCATGCTAAACAATGAAAATCTAAATCATTTCCCAATGGTTTGATTTATTATCAAGGGTTTCCTTGAAGGATAGAATAACAAATCCTGCCAAACCTCCAGGCAACAAGAATTTTATAAGTTAGATTATAAATATCGCTGGATGTAAGCCATTTTTTTCACCACAGGAAATGTATTAACCATTTCTTAGCTGGCAGAGAAAAGCTGAAATGTAGAAGAATCACAGATATCTACATGAATACAGGATGGAGTCAGTTTTCAGAAAAACTGAGACAACTGGGTATTTCTTTTCTAAAATCAAGTGATAGTCTTAATCCATGTCATAAATAATTGGCAAAATGCTTCCTGTCTTGGTTTTGGTATTGCACACAAGCACTTGAAATTAATTTTGCTGTGTTTGTTATCTGATATAAAACACACACTCTCATGCCATGTTGCTTGCCTGATGAACTTCTCACAGTGCCTTCAGGAAGTTTAAATGATACCTAGCTCAAATGCTACCTGTTCTAGGATTCTCACTACTTGTTTAGCTACTAATTTTCCCTGCAGTACTGGTAAGCAGACAAGGACTTTTGCATTTGAATATCCCCAATCATGATGTTTGAAAATATTTAACGAGCACCTATCGTGCAGCGGGCCCTGGTTTAGCTTCTGGGATACAGCTTTAAACACAATGAATAAAGCCGTTTGCTCTCAAAATGCTTATATTCTACCAGTTCCTAGAATAAAATTGACCCCACTCTACCTGTTTTACTTTATTTATTCATGAGTAGACACAGCAAGTCACTATGAGAAATGATTTTGCACATGTAATGCAAAAATGCTATTTTTTAATTATCATCCACATTAGGTTTCTATACTTTAATTACAACAAATATTTTGGAAGACAATAGGGACAAAATTTTAGTCCTAGATCTTTATTTACACTGAAGGCTAAAAGCAGATATTGGTGGGTTGGAGTAGTGTTATGTTTAAAGTGTTAATTCATGCTTCTTATGGTGTTCAATGTTGATACTATCTTTTTCATTTCTAAGAATTTATTTGCCCAAAAGGAGATTTTATATGACAAAAAGTCACCATCTGGGAAAAGCTACATACTTTTCTCATTTGGCAAAAACTACCTATGAAGATGTGTTGACCGATTATATTCTTAAATACTATAATGTAACTGAACATTTTCCTATGAGATAATATAGTAACTAATGTGTAATTGTGAGATTTAGTTCTAAATTATTTTATTTCATTCAGTTTCTAGATAGCAATGATTTATCAACCCTTACTAGCAAACCACCTGGTTATTAGTATTACCTAAAAGATATGCTAACTAAACCTTTCAAAGCCACCTCAGTTACACACATATGCAGGGAAGATGATTCCAGTTGACTTGTGTTATTATGCAGGAGTAATGTACCCCAATCTGCACTGGCTTTCAGGAGAGACTGCTGCAAACAGCGCTAATGAGGATGGAGCTGTCATTCTCCTTCTTGACCAGCCCTGCTAGCTTTACTGAGGAAAGCAGGTCTGCTCCACGAGGCATCTCACAAAAGATGCTGTTTTTTTCACCAGAAATTCCAGATTCTGAGAAGGTGCATAGCAACTCCCATGAGGGCAGCACTGCTGGGAAAGGGAATGGAGCTTCAAAAAGGTTGCATTCTGCTACAATGTGGGCAAAGCCACGGCAGAGCCTCCCCTTCAGTACAGCTGCATCGCACATGAGAAAAGACAAAGTGCAGGATTTAGCCTGAGGCAGTTGCTTGCTGTCATCTGTCCTAGGCCATTGCTACATAAGAACAAATAATAACGTTTGGAGAACACCCAGACACCTGTTTCACAATGGAATTCAGTTTACTCAGGAAAATTAGGAAGTGTGTTACAAGCTCCCCAATGTTTTTATAGCAATGTTTTCTTCTACACATTTCTTAATTTTATGCCGGAAGGAGTATATCTTGTCTATTCACTGGTGTTACAGAAATAGTAGTCCTCTTTTATCCAGATGTCTAAAGCTGTACATAGTGCCACACCTTAAATAGTTTTTCCTATAAATTCTACTGATCAAATTTAACTTATATACAGTGAGAACTTAACAATGAGAATTAAAACAAATCCTCTAAGGAAAGCTATTTCAAACTTATGATTGCATGCTGAAATTTCCCATTTCATATCTTCAGAACGCAGCGAACCATGGGTAACAGAAATGCAGCAAGATGAAGCCGTGGACAAGGGAGGATCACTGCATTCGAAGCAGGAGTCCACGCTCAGGTCACCGGCTCGTGCACCAGCAGAACATGCTCTCCCTGTGGTTGCACCACAGGGCAGCTTGCTGTTTGTGACAGAGATGTCTGGCCCACAGCACTGAAAACAGTTACTATCAGGCCTTGTTAACCTCTGGTCTAGAAAGAAAGCAATACCAGAACAGAGTGTAGATAGCTGTTTTTCTTATTGGTGATTAAATCTTCATAAAAACATTAATTATAACATTTTAAGAAATGGTTACTCTGATAAACAGTTCCCAGACCTTAGACTGGGGGTACAAGAAAAAAATAGGCATAAGAGAAATGCTTTAATGGACATTGAAAACTTGTCTTATAAGTTTTGGATGCTGTTGATCTTCAAGCTAAGATATTTACAGCTGCTAAGCAAGTCATCACTGGGGCAATGGTGCACGAAAGAACTGATAGAAATTCCACTATGAGCTAGAAATGCTCGTGGGATGACACAGTGCTGATGGGTCTCAGAAAAGCTGTAAATAGAAAATGCTCTATAAAATGATACCATAATTTCAAGTACTCCCTTATCAATGCACAAGATGCATTCCTAATCGAAATCTTTAGAGAAATACATTGAAAGTTTTGAAAGGATCTTTTTTCTAGTAGCAAAAAGAAAAACTACTTCCCTGTTAATAACTGCACAGATATATGCATTTGCTTATTTATTTCAATCTATTTCTTTAGAATACACTCAAAATTTCTCCTTTTAATCAAGAAACCTTACTTTTCCTAAATGTGACTTAAAATGATTCCATTTTATTCTATTCAAATTACTCCAGTGAAAAGGAAAAGTACAATGTGATTTTATAAGATAGCATAGCTTTAGGAATGAAGTAATCAGCATGAGGAAAGACAAGATGCTCAGAAAGATTCAGAAGGTGACTGACTTCTGCAACTGAGATGCAGAAGCATTAGTGAATCTAATTTTCCTCTAGGTAGAAACCTTCAAGGAAAATCCCTGCTATAACCAAAGAATGGACTGCTCTGCAATTCAAACAAAAGAGGATGAAACAGTGTCACTTTAACTGACCCATATGGGTACTACAAATGCCACCAGCGGATCTATAGACTGCTAATTTCTGTGCGGAGGGTCCCTCTTTAGGAAAACATCATATTCCAAGTAATTAAAAATTAGATCATTTGAGTACTTGAAAGGACAACTAGACTCCTATGAACATAAAAAAGTCCCAGTGCACCTACCTGTCTACCTGCCTCCGTTCTGATTCTTACAAAATGTCTTTTTCTATCTGTGACTTAAGATTTTTCCATATATGAGACCAGTTATTACTCTTGGCTATAATAATATTTAAAGTCTGACTCCAAAACCTTTTCAACTATACAATTCCTACCTCACCCTTGAGCCACAACTATTTGCCTAATGACACTGCCAATATCTAAGTCTTGATTTCTTGGATTCCTTGCCTAGATCCCCAATATCTAATATCTGATTCCCTAAGCTTCCATTTCTAGTAGTGATCCATAGAGTTTCCTGACCCTGTCTTTTCCAACCACATCAAGTCCTCAATTATTATCTGGTTCAGATCTTCATCATCACTGTGTACTTCCATATCACTGAGAACCCTGACCCTGAAATCCAAACTCTACCACTTTTGGCCAAGAATTCATCTTATATCCAGTTTCTCTTCCAAATTTGTACCTTTAACCAATTTGACTTAGGCAATCAATAATTTCTGACTATAACCTGGTTCTTCTATAATGAAATTACAGTTGGTCCACTCAGCATCTAACTGCTGGTTTGTTAATTACACTACAAAAACAAGACAACATGTGTTAAGTACCACTTTGGGAACATCATATGTGTGGGTATGCATAATTATCACAAAATCTAGTAGTGTATATGTCATATTTACTGTTTTGTAGACAGCAAGCAAGAAACACAAAAATACAAGAATTTGCCCTAAGTTACACTGCTAAAAGAGATTTTTAAAAATCCATACCTATCTGGCTGTAAAATCATTCTCCATGGGAAATTATTACAAGGGTTAATTTTAATAATTCTAATTCTTGGTATTTTTATCCTTATGTAAGCCCTTCTGTATGGATTCTGGTTTAGTAATATGATTTTCTTTAGCCAAAGAAACATCATAAAACATGAGATAAACAAAGACTTGAAATGTGCTTGCACACTAAATAATCACTGTCATCTTAAACTGCTCTTTGGGTCAGCACATATAGAAGAAGTCTAACCAGTCTGAGTCTGTCAAACCCAAGCTTACTCCTTGTAGAGGCCAAATGGAAGCCTTCACAGACACCAGATATGTGAATGACCCTTTCTTATGCCTTCCATCCCAGGCCAGGACAAATATAGCCAAGTAAGTTATCTAATCAGTAACACATTAAGTAAATGAACAGAAGACTTATTCAGACAAAGTCAGGGAGAAAAGTCATTGTTTTAAGCCACCAACATCAACTCAGGAATTTCTAGTTTTAAAAATAAAGGTATTTCCCATTCTCAACCCCTCCAAATGCCAAAAGTTTCTCAGAGCAAGAAATGGTTTCTGATGAAATCTAGAGCACTGACAGTAAAATATGGCCTTACCTTACAGTAAATAACAAATCAAGGGTTTAATAGTAAGATACCTCTTAAGACCCTTATGAGATGCACACAGATATAACACAAACACTTTTAAAAGCCTTAAAGTTGTTGCTTTGTAATATGATGACTCATTACCTAAATTAAGAAAGTGTCCACCATAAAGAGATTTGGAAGAACCGTTTTTGCTGAATGGAATGCAATATAGTGAGATATATGGGAAACCACAAAGTTTTTAAAAGGAAACATACAATCATGGAATAGAAGAGTAGAAGAACAAAATTAAAAGATGACCCTAAGCCTCCAAATTTTACTGGCATAGAAAAGGTTATCAAAAAGTGACTCATTTTGCAAATATAGGTCATTTCCAATGGGAAAAGAGGGTGACCTAGTGGACAGAGCTGAGAGTCACTGGAAGCAATGAAGTAGAAAAGCACATCCAGAGAACAGGAATGTTTTTAAGAAGCCTCCCTTGTTCTTGGATTTGGGAAATTGCTCACATGTTCCCAGTAGCATCTCAGAATTGTTACATGCCTTCCACTTTCCTCCTCTTGATTGACCAAGTCTATTATTATGGATACACCAATCCCTGTCTCATTAGTGTATGTTTAGGAAAGAGGAATAGAAGCACACAGAATATATCATTTTGGTTGCAGGTCTCTGGATCAAGAGAAGCTGTATATGAGGAATCTCAATTTCAGATGTACGTGATTTAGATGATGAGATCTCAGACAATGAATGTGAGCCTAATGTAACATGATGACACTTTCAAGAAAGGGACATTTGCTTTCTTGTGTCAGATGGACATAGTCTCCGACTAATCCTTTCATACTTGCCCACATATATTGCTCTTTGCACATGGAGTAGATTCTCTCTTCCCTTGACAGAACAAGACCTGTGACTTGCTTTAACCAATAGACTACAACTATAATGATATCCTGGAATTCCTGAGCCCAAATTCAACATATTCTAATTCTTCAATTTGGGAAGTCAGCTGCCATGCTGTAAAAAGGTTTTTGCTGAACTACTGAGTGGAGAGGAACCACAGGGAAAGTTTGATAGTTAATTTTATGTGTCAACTTGTCTACGGGATGGCATCTACATGTTTGATCAAATATATCTGGATGTTGATGTGTGAGGGCACCTTTTTTTTTTTTAAATTTTTTTTTTTTTTTTTTTTGTCTTTTTCCGGTACCAGGCATCGAACTCATGACTTTGTGCTTGCCAGGCAGGCACTGTGTGGCTGAGCTAAATCCCCAGCCCCAAGGGCACCTTTTAAATGACATCAAGATTCAGTTAGTAGACTTAAGTAAAACTAAATCAACCTCCATAATGTCAGTGGGCTTCATCAAACAGTTGAAGAATTTAAGAAAAAAACTAATGTGCCCAAATGAAAATGGAAATTTTTAGCATACAGCCTTCAGACTTAGCTTACTACATCCACTCCTCCCAGATTCTCCAGCCTGTAGTCCCTCCTGCAGATTTTGGACTCCCCAGCTTTCACCATCCTATAAGCCAGTTCCTTAAAATTTCATCTCACTCTCTCTCTCTGTGTCTCTCTCTCTCATTCTCTTTCCCTCCTTTTCTCTCTCTCTCCCTCCTTTCCTTCCTCCCTCTCACTACACACACACACACACATACACACACATTCACACACTACTCACAGAATCTTCTTGGTTCTATTTCTCTAGAGAACACTGGCTACTTGGGGGAGAGAGAGATAAAATCAAGGAGACTTGAAGCGCCATATGTGTAAACAAAGCCATTTTGGACTTTCTAGCCCAGACCAGTCACCAGTTAAATGCAGCCAAGTTGATGCTACTTTGAACAGAAGACTCACCTGGCTATTCCTTGATCTGGTCCAACTAATTTAGAGGTAAAAAGTAAATCATGTTTAAACCACTAAGTTCTGTGCTCATTACACAGCACAGAATAACTGAAACTTCTTTTTTTCCATTCATTCTTTCCCATCCTAGGCAGGAGCTTCTCTCTGACACCAGTCAATCTAGGGTCAGTCAGTAATTTGGGAATTTTCTAACCTCTAACAGTGAAGCCCCAATTTGATTCAAATCAATTATTTGGCGTGAAATTTGCCTCTGCATAATGATTATGTATGGATTTTTAACAGGCTTTTGACTGTGTTATAGCTTCAGGCTTTATTTCTGGGTTTATTTATAAAAATTGGAAAGGGGCACAGGACAAAGATACTCTACTAGGAAAAGAAAAGCTTAATCACGCTACATAAAAACCTACAGGACCCCATAGGCTCTAGGTCACAATACATTCAGGAATGGAGTCATTGGGATGCAGGAAGGGCTGCTACAGGTGTCATGGAGTCACTTGATGACATGCAACAAGAATAATTGGACCCAGTCTTACACCCCAAGAGAACATGGATTGTGAGTGGGCACAGCCACAGAAACCTTTGAGAATTGAAGAATAATGAAGTCAATTAAATCCTGCCTATCACTGTTAAAAGAAAATGTCTCGCTGCAGCTGCCTTGAGACCCAGGCTCGAGGGACGGGCTGTGCTATAACACATGTGCGAAGTGTAAAAGTGGATGCAGAGTGCTGTGTACAGCTGCTCAGAATACTGATGTGCTACAATTTTGAGCATATGATTCAAATTTCAATGAAGAAAAATGCATTTCAGGGTGTGTTTGTTTATGTGAAGAGTGCATTTAATAACCTCATTAGCATGCTGAGTGGAAAGCTGAAATCAAATTTTGAGTCAATTTTCTGGAGCTCTAATATAGGTGTAAGAGTACTAAATAAACCAGCAATACTTACTGTTAACTCTTTTGCATTCTAAAACGGGTCCTTCTGAGAAATACCAGGCATATTCTCTGTTTCAATGTGTCCTAGTGGTGGAATATTTCAAGGTCATCAACAAGATGCATATTTTCTGTGAATAGTAGGATGAAATGTTGCTCTTCTTTATCCATGAATCTGTATTAATGGTCATTATTTTCAGCTAGATTCCAGTTTAGATATCTAGAATCAACCATTTTCTAGCCATGGTTTTATTTTAAAAACCTTTCTCATATATCTAGTATCTGGACAGAAAAGCATGAAAGGACATCTTGGTAGCTTATTCTCTCTCAAAAGAATCAACTTAGAAAATGGTATAAAGAGCCTTCTGATCAACTTCTTTGCCATTGCTACCATCTCTAAAGGTTTGGTATAATCTTTTCAATAATAGTAAAGTCACAGTACTTATTGAATTCCTATAGCATGAAGAATATTGCAGGAGAAGAACTGGGAAGTTAATTGAAGATACGGGTTGTGGTTATACTTAGGAATTTTATAATCTTTTAGATAAGATCATAAAAGGCTTTCCTTTAATCAGAATCCAATAAAAATTGTGCAAAGCAATTTTTCTGTAACTTTCTATCACTCTTGCCTCTTTTCATTACATAGAGAGATATTAGTGATGCTCTTGAGAACATTGCAGCTCTCTGACTAAGCAGACAGTCCCTTGATCCTTTTCATGTCTTCCTTCTCAGCCTGGATTCCTAGACTCCAGATAGAGCTCAGGAGCTGAACAGGTCCCCTTGCCTGTGCTGGCCCCTTTTTGCTGCTGGTAATTACTTCCCACCTTAGCTGATACATGCTCCAGGGAGGTTATAACAATTCATTCCACTTTCCTTAGGCTCCTCTTTTGTTTCCTGGTCCTCTAAATAGTACAGTATTTCTGCCTGTACCAAGTCCAGTATTTCTAACTGCAGCAGTTATCTTATCTTCTTTCTCTATGTCAAAAGCACTGAGTCCCTGCATCTTCCTCTAGTTCTTCCTCCTTATTATGATGACTCCTTATTGTACATATAATCTCATCCCTACCTGTGGTCTATTCGTGGATACTAATGCTCCATTGAATGTCCCTTTCTCTCTACCCCAAGGAAGAAGTGTAGAGGGGTTTAATGAACCTCTGGAGTTAAAAATCTCCTACACTAAATCCTCATATCAACACTGGTTTGTGTCACCTTATTCCTCTCCTCAAAAATATGGCTAATACTGGCAGGCCATCTCATGGGTTTCATATGAAGATTAAATGAGGCATTTAGAACTGTGCATGGTATCTAGTAAACACTCAAATGAACATAGCTACCTATACAGTTTGCACTCAAATGCCTTCTCTACTTCAACTGTTTTATTAATTCCTCTGTGTTCTTTAGCATCTGTGCTACTTTCTTTCAATGCCAATCCTCTTTGGAAAGTGGTTTATGTTTGCTGCAAGATGTGTTTACAGTTGCTTGAGTCAACTCCTGATACTTTCAGCTGCGGCCCCCACAACACTTATTTCCTAGAATTTAAACCCAAATGACCCATTTCTGTCCTTATTCTTCATTTCTCCCCCAAACACTGCTTTTCTCTTAGAATTTTCCTCTGCTGCACTGGCCTGCATGAGTCTGCATGCTCCTGGTTATATTCCTGTTTTTAATTTATTGGTACCTGTATGCAGTACCTGCAGTTCACATTTGCCTTAGGGAGCAGGTGCATATAAACAACATAGCTTGTCTCTCTTCTTTTTATCCCCCTCCCTTCCCAGCTACCTCCCTCCTTCTGCTTCTAAATCCCCTTTCCTCATTTTCCTTCTTACCATTATTAATTTGTAGCCTATGTTTCTGACATCTAATATTTACATTCATTGGGGATATTTGTTACTTGTAGATGGCAGATCTTAAAACCTTTTACTTCCCCTTCTCTCCTCCCTCTACCCTTGCCCTCTGTCTCTTGGAGCTTTCCCATTTGCAACACATCTATCCCCTTGTTTTATTCTGCCCATCCTTTATTTTTCTTTTTCTCTGTACACTACTTTGCATTACTCAGATGAGAGATACCATACAATATTTAGGCTTATCTCTCTGATTTATTGCACTTAATACTATATTTTCCAGGTCCATTCATTTTCTACATGTCTTGAATTTATCCTTCTTCATAGCTGAGCAGTGTTACATTATGCATGGATACCATGGCTTCTTTATCCATTCATTTGTTGATAGCTATAGAAGGGCCATATCTGATTCTCTTCTTTACTTCTCAGACGTTATTCTCTGGGTCTCTGGGTCTCTTCCTTCCCTTCACTCCTAAATTGATGTATTCTCTGAGGTTGGGCTTTACTCTATGTCTCTGTTTCTCATCCTGGGTATACCATGAGCTTGCACCTACAGCCTTCAGATAAACAAGATGTGTTTGACAATCTTGGATATCCATTTTTTTAGCACATCTGATTAAAATGCACCTAGATTTAAGCAGAACCACACTATTGCAGGTAGTGAAGTTTATGTTTTAAACTGACTGTGTGGAAAACATTAACATTTACATGCAATGAATGATGGCTTAATATGTCGCTTTAAAGTTGTTGGAGAACCAAGTATCATTATCACTACAACTGGATCAAAGACAACTGTAATCACGGATGGTAATGACAACTCCAACCATAGAACCAGTGTGTCTCTAAAAAAGAGGGTCTGTTTCTGAAACTATTCTACAAATCAGTGAGTTTTACTACAAACCAGTATGTTTTCTTATGGATCAAAATTTTCATTTCTTTGTTGATTAAATATACACACACTGCCTCCCACACATTAGTTCAGCTTCCTACCACAAAGGTACTTGGACTATTTCTCTATTTACAAACATAAAACTGTGTCTAGTTACATTTCTTATTGAAGTTAGTCTGAAAATAACAAGAAATGCAAAAAATTTGTCTTTAGAAAACTAAGTGTCATCATTTATTGCTTCAAAGACTTACTGATCTAAAGTTACAGTTTCAGTTAGAACTACTGAGGAGTGGTTACAGACAGTGAAGTTATGTTTGGACCAAAAACTTATAAGAAGTATAATTATGAATGAGAACAAGAGAAATTCAGAACAATTGAAGCATGGGGTAGATTATAAGAATTTTTGTTCATATTATCATAATAAAATCCCAAAGCACAATTAGGGAAGAGGACATGACCACTACAATTTGGCCACAAGTATGCAAGATATACTTTGATACTTGTTTAAAATACAGGCTTCTAATCACTGTGAGATAAAATGAGCCTGACCTGAGAGCCATTGAAAAAAATTGAGAAATAGTTCCATGAAAACATCTCATTGAGTATATAATGTTTAAAACAATTTCAAAAACAGTTTGAAGTTAAAAGGTGAGAGTGAAACCTTGGCTGTGAGCAATGCTTCAAAAGCACAATCAAACAGAGGAAAAAAACTGCTTGAAGAATCACCAAGGTTAGTTTCAAAAACAACAAGAAGAGTACAACTCCTGAGACAAGGACAGTTCGGTGGAGACTCAAATGGAGCCCAGATTTTATCTGCTTTGATAATGAGTATTTTTATAAGGTAAAGCACTATTAAATAATCAAGACTATCAAGATAAATTAGATTTACAGATATGAAAGATACAAATACTTATTTAGTTGGCTACACTTACAAAGTAGTCTGTCTAGATATTTTATTTGCCAGAATACTTGCAGGAAAAGTTGATGAAACATTTTTTAGCCAGATATAGGCATTTCAGCTATAACATTAACTGGAAAAAATGTTGTCATATCTGCGTTAAATGAACGATTGGAAATATTAGCATGCATTCAATGCACTATTCCCCTGGTGACAACAGCAACAGATGATTTTATTCATCCAAAAATACTTCTGAGCTTTTGATGTACTAACAGCGATGCTAGATCCTGAGGATTCAATGTTAAATAAAGCACACATAGCCTTGCACTTACCATGTTTACATTTCTCAGGAGTTGATCCAAAGAAGAACTTTTTTCTTGATTTTTCTCAGCATATGCAATGACTTAGTAAAACAGAAAAGTTTTGCAAAGTACAACATTTACAACATCCATTACTGCAATTAAAATTATAATGACATGAGACTCACAAGTCTTATTCTATTCCCTAGATAGGTTGTTGCTAAAAAATAGTACTTATGGTTAGAATATTCCAATTCAATCTTAAATTGTGTCTGTGTGAATAACAAAGATCATAATAAAAATAAAGTTCATAGTAAATTATTTTTCACACTTTTAACAAATGATAGGTCATGTGGGATTGTAGATTTAGGAGACTTTCTCCCAAGGTATGAATAGTCTCATTCAACTATAATAAAGATTATTACATGCAATTTCATTGGAAATGTCCTTTATGGGATTAGTAAAAAACCTTAAGCACTAGATCAAAGATTCTCCTTGATCTAGCAATGGACAAGTAAACAGGAGCACGGTGAGTCACCAAAATGAGCGCAATGACATTTTTGGTAAGAGCAGCCTGACATTAGGGCATCATCCTTCCATGTGCGGTCCTGCCTGCTCTTTGAATGGCATTCCCTACACACAGCTTACAATAGCTTTTAAAGAAAAAGAATTTCCTGAGTGCCCACAGGGGCTCAGGAATTTGGTTTGTAAGAAGAATTTCATGCAAAGATAAAGAAAAAACCAGATAGTAAAACTGAATGTAATGTACGTGATTAGCTATCTTTAGTCTCATTGAAGACAAAAAGTGATAAACTGGGTGAATGAAGTCAGGATGGGGGTCATATTTTGGTCCTCCCTTTCTCATAACAACTACAGGAATTCTTCAGCCACTTCCTTCAGCTGTTCTCTGGACTTGTGCAGCCCACGCTCCGCATACCATGCAGAGGGATCATTTTCAAACCTAAATCAGATCATTTCACCTTATTACTAAAAGTTCTTTGTGATTTGCAGTGGCATGTAAAGTAAAATCCACTTCTCAGTATGTTCAGTCAGGCCCCTGTTCACTATTTCAATTTTGTTCTGTACCGTGTTCCCTTAGCTTTCTTTTTGTTTTCCATGTTACTTTCCACATGCTTCAAGGCCTTTACAAATCACAGTTTTTTCTCTACCAGTGACCTGTCCCCTGGCTCTTTACACAGCTGCATCCACCTTACTATTTAGTGCTGAGTTCAAAGGTCACCTCTTCTGAGAAGTTTCGTTGAGGATGCTTTTGATGACATGTTATAATAAGGTAAATTGTGAGTGTGATATTTTGTGGTGGAACACTCCTGCCGTTATCCTCGGTAATACAGGAATTTCTCATACTATGAATTGCACTTTCCATTTTTGGCTACTTAAGTCTCCAGTCAATCCAGGTATATGCACCACTGAGCTCTTACACCATAAATACAAGCTATACAATTCTTCCAATCATCACCTACTAATGCCTAAAGCTCTTCGATGAAGCAGTGGATAGGAGCCACAAAAATTGACCTAATTAGTGCCTATGTGCTAAAATCCTAAGCACACACAATTCATCCCAACAACTATGACCCAAACACTGCCGAAGGAGTTGGATATATCCAGAATCAATATAGCTGAAAACTATAAACCAGACATCTCCAGCAGAATATAAATTCCTGTACTCAGACAAAAAATATGGTCACTTTTTGAAGTAGGTATCAATCAAACTATATAGAGCTATATGATTTTTAAAATATATGCTGTAGCATATCCATAGATAATGTGGCATCTTAACATTTAATGATTTCATTAGAAATGGGTATACAGCAATGTCCTGCAGGCAAAGGTAGTGAACAACTCAGAACTGTCCTAATTTTATTTCCAAAAGAGAGCATATTTCCTTCTGCTCAGGTATAAGTATCTTACTTGTTATCATTAGAATCTCTGAAATTTATTTGTGGAGAAGGCTAAGGAGAATTAACCAACTGTGTTCAAAGAAATCCTGCTTTGTTCCATAGATATCAGAAGACGTTGCCTTAACAAACATTAATTATTAACAAAAATTTTAAAGGTCTTTCCTGTGGCAAACATATTTTAAAGGTAATCTAGCATGACAGGGCTATTTGCTTCCCGTTATTTTACTACTACATCAGTTCCCAGCATATCTTGCCGTTGTAGAATAAGTCAAAACAAGATCCAGGAAAACGCAAGATCCAAAGAAACTGGCAGACCCCAAGTGCAAGCCTGCAGGCTGCAGCAGAAATTCAGCGCAGCAGCAGCAAGAAGCCCAGGCATAAATCATATGTATATCCTCTCTCTAAATTTGAGTTTGAATCAAAACTGAAGTAGTTTTCAGCCAGCTAACCCTACATCATGAAAAATAGTATGTTTACATACATTATTTAAATCAATCTTTCTACCTACTGCTAAACCAATGAGCAATACTGAAATTCCACATCTAAAAACTGCGAGAAATATACGGTAAGAATAATTAACTACTAAACTACCTTACATAAGTTGTAAAATGAGAGAGATTGAGAAGGAGGCACAGAGGGATAAACAGAAACTATCATTCAGTGTGCAGTGGCAAGCAGAAACTCTGAAACGACACCCAGGATTTGGAAGCAGATTTATTTACGGAGACAGACACTGATCAGGATCATTCCCAAAACAGGTGCCAATCTCTGGTGGTCTATGGATTTTATGTAATACACAAGCAGGAGGTGCAAAGGCGAGACCGAACAGCCTGGCAGTTCTTCTGATTAGCTGGCAGGGTGAGATCACTGGTTACAAGGGTAGATTAAAGCTCATCAGTTCATGAAGCTTGGCACAATGGTGCAATCCCGCATTTTGTATGTTCGGTCGTGCTCTTATGGTTATACGGGTCAAGAAAGTAATTACAAAGCCATGAAGCAGTTACAGAGCTAGGTAGTTTCAAAATAACAAAGTTTTAAAAAGAACAATTTCTCTTGTACAGTTTTTCCCTTTCAAGTGTAAATTATAATAATAAAATGTTTAGCCCTTAGCGAAAATAGTCAAAGCCTGATATAATTACACATATAGAAGGTTTACAATAGTCTATTAGTGAGACTGAATAAAATTATAAGAATAATAAAAATGGGCTTTATTTTCTTGCTACTCTCTTGAGAGGTTATGAACTGATGAGTGAGCAACATGATTTATCTTTTTAAAACAGCTCTGAAAACACAAGAATTTGGTAATTTAAAGAATTTCAGTGAAATCTTATTCTAGATTAAGCTATGACTGAGATAAGTGATGTACCTGCTAATGGTGATAACATGCAGAATTAATGACTTATTTGAGAAAATATAAATCCAGTCCTCTTTAACTGGTAGATTGACATTTATACGTCTACATCAATGTGCATGATTATACTGAATAATTTTGGCTTTTTACTTTGATAAAATTAAACACATGCGTTCTATTCCTCTATTCTGTTCCATTCTCATATATGAACTTAAAACACTATGTTAAAGAACTTTTCTGTTTGATAGTCTCAAAACACTCTATGTTTTTAGTGAATCCATAACTAAAGAGGATACAAGTTTATAAGGACCCATGTATTCTAAATGGCAAAGGTGCTTCTTCTAATAATACCTTGTTTTGGTGTTATGTAAAGCACATGTGAGCTTTGGGATAGTACAGACCTGGATTCAAATCCTGTTCTTGGGCTGGGGATATAGCTCAGTGGCACAAGTGCCTGCTTGGCAAGCACAAGGCCCTGAGTTAGATTCCCGGTACCAAAAAACCAAAACAAACAAAAAACCCTGTTCCCTTGAAGCAAGTTACTAACTTATCTGAGCTGGTTCCTTAAAAAGCAAAATGAGGGATAAGCTAATGGATACAGTAGTTTTGAGAATTAATGAGACCATATATAAATGAAACAGCTCCTATTGATCTTTCCACAAAGTGATTGTTAAGAGTGTATTGCAATTTTCCCTTTTATTACTCTTCCCATATCCTTTAGGTGAGGATGTAAGACAAAAGATACTGAATAATCTCGGAAACATTTCTGTGAGTTGCTGTTCAGAGCTCCTCAGAAAGAGAAATTGCATTCATCTATAAAATCCATATTATACAATTTCAAGAACTACAGTTTTCTTGCAAAATCTTTGTCTTGTCAGGAAGATTATTAAAAAAATATATGGCCCTTATGTACATCAGACAAGGGGTTGATATCCAGAATATATAAGGAACTCCAAATCTCTAATAGCAAAAACAAATGATCCAATAAAAATGAACACTAGATCTAAATAGACATTTCTCTAATGAAGACACACCACTGTACAGTTATACGAGTAACATAAAAAAGGCAATGACAAGGGCTGATGAAGGTGTGGAGATTAGGGAATGCTTGCACTGTCAGTGGGATACACTTTAGTCATTATGGCAAACAGCAGGAAGTTTCTTCAGAAAGTTAAAACTAGGACTATCATGTTACCTGCCAATCCCACTTCCATATATAAATTAGACCTAGGTACATATCTGAAGGAAATGAAATCAGTATGATGAGGGGTCATCTACATATCCAGGTTTACTGCATCACTCATCACAATGTCTCAGAAATGGAGGCAATCTGACTGTACACCAACTGGTGAATCGATGAACAAAATCTGGCACATATAAATGATGTATGATTCAGCCATAGAAAAGAATGAAACTGTGTCATTTGTAACAATATGGATGAAAATGGAGGTCATCACTTTTAAGAAAAATAAGTCAGGAGCAGAGAGACAAGTATTACATGACCTACTTTTATATGGAAACCAAAAAGAGTTGATCTCATAGAAATTGATAGGAGAATGGTGGTTATCAGAAAATAGAAACAACAGGAGGTGGGTAGGGTAGGGAAAGGTTGACCAGTGGAAATTAAGTTTGATAAGAGCAGGAAGCTCTGGGGTATTACTGCACACTGTGATGCAATAACATCTGTGTGAGGGACATTTACAGATAGCTAAAATAATTGTACTACTAATTTCTATCGGTTTCATGAAAGGAACAGTTAATGCTTAATTTGTTTTTGACCAATTCTGCATGCTTATGTCTGGTGATCTGAACAACTACTTTGAGGACAACAATATGCAACATAACAACAATATGCAATATAACATTGTTATATTCATAACTTCATATCATCGTATTTTTTGAAATTCTGTATTGTTTCTAATTTTTATTCTCTTTAAAATAAAAAACAAAGAAAAGCTATAAGCAAGGATTTTGAAAGCTTTATCACAAAGAAGTGGTAAACATGTGGACATAAATTTGTTTAACATGATTTAAACATTATGTGATATATATGCGTATTAAACATTTCATGGTACCCCATTCATATGTATAATTTTTATAGTTTTGTGGATCAGTTTTAAAAAACTAACTACAGAGATTTGAAAACTAGAGTCCTTGGATAAAATGATAAATATAACATGGACACACACACATAGACACACACACACGCACAAAATCTTTGAACTCTAAAAAATATATATAAAGTAAAAAAGACTATTAAGAGATGAAAGAAAGAAGTGAAATATTTATTTACTGAGTGCCACTAAATAAAATGCTTTTGTGTCATGCATTTTGTTCCTCTACAATTGCCATTGCAGATTGGAAATCATTTCTGGATTTACAAAATAAATGTCTATGTCCAGTTCTATATGCAATATCTCCTCCCCTCCCCAACATGCTTTTAAATAAGCTTGTAATATCTTTGGCAAAGTACCTTGCCTTTCAGTGTTCTGTTTTTTTGTAAAGCACAAATGTTCCTTGATAGAGAGCAACATTATTTTCTGTGGCCAAACTCTACCCTGGGTTGTATGGTGAGAACAAAAAAATCTCCAGGGATTTATCTCTGATCACCACCTTACACATGACTACAGTATTTAAAGAGCTTTCCACTAGGAATTTCAAAGACATTCAACCCTCTTGTCAAAAGTCAGTGTTAATGGTTAAAGAAGTAGTTGGTTCAATCTATCACCTTTCTGCTCCAGAAATTTAAAATAGCTGTTCTTAAAAATTAACTTTTAGATTATGCATTTCTTTTTACCAAAATAGAAAAAAAAAGTGAAAGATACTAGCTGGCTGTGTAATCTCAAAAGTCAGGAATTGCCATTAATCTTAACTGTTAACTTCAGTATTAATTAATTTTATCCAGCTGAAGAGCAGATGTGTACTCCCTTTTCATGACACCCAAAAGAATTACCAATTTTGCCAGGTAGAATGGAGAAAATTGGTGCTGGTATTTTGGAGAGGAACATTTTCACACTACTGGCATGAGTCAAAGGACTGCCCTGGATCACAGTCAATAAAATTTGTAGCATCAGCACTGTAAAAGTAAGCATAGAAACAAACTTGGCAATAGGCATGTGGGAAACAAAAATAGAGTTTGTTCCTAGTTTTTTTTTTTTTTTCTTTTTCCACTCCAGTACAAAATATCTCTAAGGCATAGTTCTTGGAGAAAAGGAAAAGAATAGTTCCTGTTAACTCTTTTTCATGGACTATAGATAAAGGACATCGAGGTTTCAAAGAGTCTTAGGATTCCCTCATTTCCTAACAAACTGGATCTTACATGATCTGGTCCCCCTCTCAAAGGATAACAGGACATTTCTAGATGGAGAAGAAAATAAAAAGGCAATGATACAAGAGGTCAGGAAGAGAGGGGTAGAAGAGAATATGAGCAAAAATAAGAAACTTGTAGGGAAAATACAATTTCTGGGAATGGTAAAGACTTCAAAACAGCTATCAACAGAGTTATAGACTGGAAAATCCCTTGTCTCTCATTCATATCTCAACTTAGAGGCCTAGCACATTCATTCTCTAATAGTTCTGAAAGGCAGATATCTAAAATGTGCCTCACAGAACTAAAGTCAAGATGTCAGGCCAATTTGTTCCTTCTGGAGATGCAAAGGGGAAATCCATTCACATCTTCTTCCAGCTTCTAGAGACCATCAGAAATTCGTGGATTACCACATTGCCCTAGTTCCCACTTGTGCTGTCACTTTTCCTCCTGCCTTTGACCTCTCGCTTCTGTTTCAGTAAGGTCCCTTGAGAAAATCAATGATACTCTCACCATCAGAAAATACTTAAATCAGTTATTGTGCCATTATGTTAGTCAAGTATCCATCGCTATAACAAATATCCAAGATAATCAACTGACAGGAAGAAAAGATTCATTTTGGCTTACAAAATCCTGCAAGTTTCAGTCCATAGCTATTAGCCTATTGTCCTTCATCTGTGGCAAGGCAGCACATCCCAGCCGAACCATGTCGGGGAGTCAAAGCTCACCTCATGGCAGAGAAGTGAAAGAGAGAAGGAGAAAGGGGACATGGCACCACTGTCCCCTTCAAGACACACCCACAATGAGCTAAAGAAGACCTTCCTTTAGGCTGTACCTCTTAATGTTCCCCTCATCTCTCAGTAATGCTGTGGTGAAGACGAAGCCTTTACTACATAGACCTTTGCAGGTACTTGTCTAAACCACAGCAGCAGCCACACAACTTTCTGTGTACACAGATTCCAAGAAATAGAATGCAGGCAGTTTTTTGAAGGACCATTATTCATCTAACCACAGGTAGTAACAAAACTTATAAGATCTATCATTACTCTATGTTATGCATTACACTGCATTGGATAACCATAACATACTGTAGTCAATCTGAATGGATTTCAGACACAATCGTAAAGCCCTCACAGCTGGTAACTTTCCCTCTGTTAGATCAAGTGACTTTCACATGGTCCCAGGAAAGCACACAAGAAGGCCACACTGTGCACACTTGTGTATACTAATTCAATATCAGTCTTTGTTGTTGTTTTTTTTTTCCGGTACTGGGAATCAAACTCATGACCTTGTGCTGGCCAGGCAGGCGCTGTGTCACTGAACTAAATCTCCAGCCCCTCCAGTATCAGTCTTGATAGTAGGGTACTGGGGCTGGGGATTTAGCTCAGCGGCAAAAGCGCCTGCCTGGCAAGCGCAAGGTTGTGAGTTCAGTTCCCGGTACCGGAGAAAAAAAAAATAAATAAAAATAAAAAAATAAAAAAAAAAAAAGATAGTAGGGTACTGAGGTAGGGCCTCTGTTAGGGCATTTACACATATTATTTTATTTAATTTTTAGTTCCCTGAGGTAGGGATTAATATTTCTGTTTTCTAGAAAAAGAAATAAGGCTCAGAAAAGCTAAATAACTTGCTTGCATTTAAATCACTTTGCAAATCACTGTAACAACCAGGAGACAAACTTCCACCAGGTTATGCTGAGTCCTACTCAGAAATTTAAAATAATAATGTAATCTAAAGGTCCTTAAGAATTATCAAACCAATATGGCAGCTTGTAATGTCAATTAGATATTGTAATGGACTCATCTTCAATGATAGAGGTCAGGCTGTGTGGCCACTTCAGCTCCCAAATCATTATACCAAATGACTAAGTTAATCCCTGGAAATAGTGTAGAGGATTTATTCACTGGATCTCAAACATCCAGTCCCAAACAATCTGTGAGCTATCCTGTGGCCCCTTTCAAGCCCTCAACATGGAGATGAGGGTACGACACAGGATGGACTTTGATTGTCTACATTCCACTGCTGCAGGCTTCTCTACCAGTGCCATAGGAACATCCCCATGAGATTTAAACTAGGATTTTAACAGTTACACAACAATAGAGCAAGGTAAGTATGCTTGTCATGATTTGCTTAAGCATATAGAATTTTTTTTCTTTTTTTTTATTTTAAAGAATAAAAGAAGGATAACATAATAATAGGGGGGACTTAGCAAATTACAGACAAAATGGTAGGAAATTAT
>NW_004955446.1:8300040-8331880 GCF_000276665.1 Chinchilla lanigera | reverse complement strand
TGTGCTAGGGGCCCCAGCATATAGAATTTAACAGCCACCAAACATATAAAACAATGAATAATGAGTTGCAAAATAGACCTTGGCCAGAAACATTAGAGTCATCATCCCTCACCATTCCTTGCACATATCACATTCGTTTGGGCCAATATGTCATAGATAAATTTATTCATGTGAATGAATTGGAATTTATTGTTAGTTCTCAGAGGAAACATTATGTAACAACTGTGAGAAATCAACTACAAGATCATGACATAACAGTGCTTAAAATATCCCAAACAATGAGTCACCACTGGATACAGGTCCAACGTCCTAAACCTCTTTTGGTGCACACACTGGTACAGACCCTTAGCCCATGAAGAACTTACCAATCAAGCTGTTATAATGAGGAAGTTGGTGTTTTCAATAACATTCAGGCCACTGACATATGGTAATTTATATATTCAGGAAATAAAGGATATGAACCCATCAGTGGAATGAATCGCATTAACCCAAAAAAGACGGCTGATTATACACTGAAAATGTATTAGTAAGTTTCACAAATCATTAACCTATAACTTATTTAATGTCTCTGCAAATGTCCATGAATGCACCCAAGAAGTTACATAAATTCACACCTTCAATATCTTGGTAAATGAGCAATGAATAATTCATAAAATCCACAGAATTTGGGAGGGAAAATAACTTCTACATTTCTTTCAATGTCCTAACATTGAAGTCCATGTTGTAATTCTACCAAAAAAAACGTAAGCATAATCTTTCCCATTACCTGACTGAGGTATCACAGTTTATTACACAGTTAGCCTTGTTTTCATTGGCCGGGGTCCTCTACCTCTATGAGAATGTGTATAATCTAGTAAATGAACCTACCATGGACAGTTCAGGATCTATTGGTTCATACAAATCAATACTTTTTATTGGGGAGGCAAAAAGTAATAAAATCTGAAATACATACTGTTTATAAATATTATATCATAAACATTATCAGCATTTAGACCACAGTGATATATTGTCAGAGGCCAGAAGAATTGCATGCACTTTAATTAACTGCTTACCAGGTTAAACAGAATATACATATGATTTTTTAAAACTATAGCACAAACCTATTGCAAAAATTGATAGATGAATAAACTTGATAGACAGACAGACAGATAATCCAGTGGGTAGGGGCACTGAGAAAGTAAACCGTTATAAAATCTTGAAGTTTGAAGAATCAGTGAATATTATACCAATATAATTTTTTAAATGTTTAGCATCTATAAATTCACCTTTACTAAGCATATAAAGTACAAAACTACAAAAATCACTTGAATATATTCCCAAGACATTCTTACATTTCAGTGGATAAAAAGGATAAACATTATGATCCTCTATCTGTATATTAGATCTTTACAAAAACTTGAAGGTTCATATATCTCAGTTCAGCTTCAAATTAGAGATTATTTAATTAATTTATAATTGACTTTCACTGATAATTACAATTTACATTTTTAGTTTATGTACATGTGCTTATTTGTCCATGCCTTATTTATCCATTGGTTCTGTTAATATTTATCTGCTAATCACTGTGCTATGTCCTAAAAATTCAAGATGAACAGATAAAGTATGCTCTCTGTCCTCATGAAATTTCATGAGGCCCAGAGAAGACACATTAGACAAATAATTCTAAAAATAATTAATAAATTAATTGAATAGATGTAAAAAGAGATTTTCATTACATTCTGAAAGCATATGACTCCAATCAATTTATGTGCAACACTATTCATCTAAAGAAATAAAATATAGTTCTGAAATATGAAATGTAGGTAGCCAACTTTAATTTTGACACGTTATTTTTAAAGTGACTTCTGAAACAACTCTAAAAGATCAAAAGAAAGCTGTTTTTCAATCTCATGCATGTCATTAAATGGAAAATACAATGTTCTATAAAGTAATAAAAATAAAATATAAATAACATGTTTATATTATGGTCAGTTTGAAGACTTGGGTAAAATTGGTGGTTCTATTTTTTTCCTTATAGATCATTCATATTTTTCTATCTCCTTAAATCCCATGGTTTATTCATTAAAAGACCAGCAGTTTGCTTTGAAAGTAATACAGTGGCATGTTTGAATCTGGGAAGACATCCTACAGAGTGAAAGGGAGATATCTCTTGCAGTCTGATTGGTCATGGTTCTCAAATGGGAGACTCACACTCTATTCATTAATTTCCCTCATTGCCTGAATTTAAATAGTTATTCATTTAACTTATCACTGAAACTAATATACTGTATCCTTCATTTTACAGAGGCGTCCACCTCTGTGAAATGAAGGATACAATATACCAGTACCTGTGGCCCACTTGAGTTCAATATCTCGAGTTCAATCTACAACAAAATATTCATTTATATTTATGAATTTTCAAGATGTTTTCTAGACTAATAAAAAAATAAGACTTTTCCTCCACAGTAAAATTATAATAACTGTCACAAAAAAAAAAAAATGTTTGCTATTGTCCCCAGGTTCCTTTTATTCTCTTTTGGATAAAGACAGAAAGAGCCCGTAACATCACAGTCGCTGTTCAGGCTTCCTCTTGACATTCTTTCACACTGTTTGTTGTTGAAATACATTCTGATTATTTCGTAAGTGCTATATATTTATCATCCATTTAGAAATAGATTTTTAATTCCTCATCCAGTCTGTTTATCAAACTAGAAAAACTTCCCTTTTCAATTTGCCCAGTTTTCTTTATTTTCTGTGGTGATATTCTTTAAGCTTCACAAATAAAAGGATACTGTATGAATTTATCTATCTATAGCCTCAATCAGCCACAAGTCAATATTTTAGTAGGTCCTGATCAGAATTTGCCTTTGAGTTTTTCTAATACAATACCTCATAACTCAACACATGCATACGCACCATAAAAAGTCTCGTTGAAAGGTATAAATATGTTGCATAAAAAGCAAGAAAGTTAACACACCACCATCCACACAAGAGCTATAGCTCACTTTTCCCCTTGAGGACAAGGGTGGTGAGGTTTTCTGTTTCCATTCACACCAATTCCCTTTATGAATAAAAAGTAAATATCCATTTCTTTTGAGGAAAAGCAAAATGACTCACTCCTTGTCATGCCTCAGTCCCTCTCTGAGAACAGTCACACACAGAGCAGAATTAATTCTTTTGGACAACAAAAGACCCTTTTTTACCCTGACAAGGAGGTACTAGAAACTAATCATATGATATTAAACTTAAAGAGTAATTTTTGCAAATAATTGAATTGGAAACTAAAGGATAATCCTTCTGGTTTTATATACCTTTTCATTTTAAATATTCTCTCTCTTAAACAAGCATATTTTCCTCTTTATCAAATCCTGTTCTCTCACCTAGATATTTCTACCTGCAGGAAACAAAGAGAAGAAGCAAAAACAGTTAGGAGAAGAATTCAGTTTGAACATCTAACAAGCTTCAAAGGAAATTCCAAGGTTTATTTCTGATGATAAACTATCCAGAATGTGGCACTATTCTACTCACAGTGTAAAAGTAACAATTTCATAAATGCAAAGAAATTGGGACAGATGTGAAGTCATGACCAAAATTTATAAGAAAAGGAAAAAAATTCAGTTGTCTAGGACATCACAAAAATCAGTGACATCAACAACCACTGCCATTGTGTTCCAAATTTCACATATGCTGGTTTCCTAGCAAAGTCACTTCTTACATGCCTGAGTCAGTTTTCGTGCTTTTCTAAATTTTTTTCTAGATTACAGCATATTGTATTACAGATTGTAAATGTATGTTTATCTGAAGAAAAGGTATGGCATAAAGATATACACTCACACATACACACATACACAAACACATCTCATCAGTTTACAAAGGAAGACTTTGTTGACATACGGGTACTTTCTTCTGCAGCCTCATAAAACCCCCAAACTTCAAACAATAGCAAACTCACACAGCAACTGGGTCAAGTGGGAACAGAGGGACTCAGTGTCCACCTGCCTCTGAGGGATGTATAAGTGTCTATGATTGATTTCCTCATAGCTTTCTTCAAAGCCCAAGTTGAATAATTAGAAAAATTTGCTTAAAAGGACCAAGTTTCTTTTTAATTTGCAATAAGTGGTTAAATTACCTATTGAACATTATATAGGAAAGACCAAAGCCTCTACAGAAAATGTATGCATTGGCATGCACATTAATGTAAGTTACATAGATGAAAGTCATAATTATAGATCATAATAATAGCTGCCTGTTCTAAGCACTTTAATATATTATCTCTCTTCATCCACATAATAAATAATTGATAGAAACTCTTTTCCAGTAAGACACAAGGAAATTAAAATAGCCTGGCATTCACTGACTTGCCCAAGGTAGCCCAGTTAGAGTGTGGATTCCAAGCCAAGCAATCTGATGACAGGGCCACCTCTGCTGTACAGTTTTCCTCTTACGCCCCAGGTGAAGGAACCACAGAGAGAAGACAGTGATCAAAAGAAGCAAAATCACTTCTAAGGAGTGATAGAGGGAAGGAAGGGAAAGTTTAACCAAAAAACCAAAGGGAAAAGACAAAGGAGAATCAAGTTAAAAAAAAAAAAAAAAGGAAAGCAATAAACGGTAATAAGAGAAGAAACCAGCATGAACCTCTGTGTCCTTGCTCTACAATTTTGCTAATGAAATTATAGGAAGATGAGTAACTCTTCAGTAAGTGCTCAAGCCTTTCATTTCATCTCAGCTTAAGACTCAAGGAAACTGCCACATCACAAAACTCATAAAAGAAAATTCCAATTTATGTATGAATCACTTCTCCTCCTGAAAATTGCCCGATTCCTTCATTTTAAATAAGACATTAGGTCTCCTTTGAATGAACTCATTCCAGCATTTTCTTTCCTGGTTGAAAAAAAAAAAACCAAAAAGTACAAATGGACAAAAGGCCTGTATTAAACATATTTTCCAAATGCGGCTTGGAAATTTTGCTGAGAATCAGAAGCACCAAGCCCTGAACAAGTTTTTACTGAGACTCTATTCAGATATCTGTCAGAATGTGAAAGAGGAAGAGCAAAGGGAAGCAGCAGTTACAAGTCAATCTGTCAGAAAGCCTGGCCAAGAACAATGATCCGTGTGTTTATGCTAAAGGGATTTCCCTTGCAAATGTGAGTGGAACAGAGACAGCAGCAGTTTTTAGCGTGGGAGGCAGGAGCTGTAAATGAGCTTTGGATGATCATATGGTTCCTTCTTCTCTGATTCCGTACATCTAGAATTTGAAATCATCGCGATATATTTCCAAAAGAGGTTCTGGGCTCTGCTTTCCATTTTGGGTTACCATCCTTATTTTTCTTGGCCTTGGTAACTACCCTTTTTAAGAGTCCCTTTCAGCTTTTAATACCTATGACTTTTTGATGACTACCATCTTGGATAATCACCATTTTGCACATAGAAGTTAACATGTACATGTATGCATGAATACACACACACACATACTCACAAGTTCCAACTGGATGTTGCTAGAATTTTTTATCTCCAAGTAAAAATATATCTATTTCATTCAAGTTCAGTGTTTATCAAACCCCCAGATTACTTAGAATATTTAATATCCTTCTAGGAAAGCTATTCCAATATCTTGCAACTCCAACTAAAGGGAATTTTCTCACTCAACTAAAAACCATTTTAGAATTGATGTTTAAATAATATATTAAGTCAAAGATAAGTGTTAAACCCTATGACTTAGTACGTAATTGAGTACCAGCTTATATTTGATGAAATCAAAATCTCTACACAGAAGAAATTAAAAACTCAGAGACATTCAGATGATGAAAGTAAAAGCCACATTAAGCCAAGAATAACAGTGATGGTGCTGTAAAATAAAACACAAACCAGTAACCAACCCAGAAAATAGCCGCAGGTTAAAAATATGAAAAGTTAGAGTCCAAATACAAATGTTAGGATGTGCCTATCTTCACAAAGAGCCATATAGGTCATCTATCAAGGCATTTGAGAGCTTGTGTGCATTAGGTACAAATCATTCTAATGGTATTTAGTCTGGGAATATAAAAGAATGATATCTGGACAAATCTCTCTCATATTTTCACATTCGGTACTGGCAGTATTTCTTCTTACTTTCTCCATGAATTTTCAGTAGTGATCACTACTACCTGCCCAGCTCAGTGGAACTGTGACTACTTCACACCAGTGAGACTGAATTGCACTTATTTCTTATTTCTATGATGGTCTTTCTCATCAGCAAACTGTAAGTTCTGTGAGGGCGCAAAATATGTATTATTTGACTTGCAGACTACCAAGCACTGTATAAATATTGAGTTAAAAATTTATTAATATAAAAAAAAAATTTATTAATATAAGTGTGATACTAGATTTCTATCTCCAGTGTTTTGTTTTTGCGAAGCATATTGAGATGATATTTACATATAGCTAATAACTACTAGAACCACTGTATTTGAAGGAAATAGATGTTATATTCACAAAGAATTAGACATTTCTGTCTATAGCATAGAAATACAATATTATAACGGATTACAATAATATAATAGCTGAAGGAACTGAACTCTAATATATAACAGTCTCTAAGCTTGCACACAACATGTTTGTATGACTTTCCCAGAAAGATTTAATCATACTCTCCGAATCTACTACTGGATAGTTTGTTAGCTCGAGAGCCTCTATATTTAAGTGTACAAAGCTGATTAAGAAAATATCCTGTGATTGGCTTTCAGCTTAACCAAACCCATGAAACAGCAAGGTACTAAAGAAGTTTACTTTTTTTTTTCTTTTAAAATGTATTTTAAAAATAAAAGAAGGAAAAAAACATATTAACAAACAGACATCCATTTACATAACAGCATAAGAACAGTACAAGCAATACAGAGTTTCAGACAAAGTGGTAGGAAATTAACAATGGTTGTTGTATTACATATTGATATCTTCAAAGTGGTTTCTCAGGAAAACAAATAGAGACATGCAAGATCGATCAAACAAGTAATCATTAATTGTTCCATTCAGTAAAGTGATAGAAGACAGTAGTACAACTACGTTAGCTATCCTGTATATACATACATACACACATAATTTCACCTTCTTTCTTTTCTCTTTTTTCTCATCCCAGTTGATCTTTACTATTGAGCATTTTCCTTTCGTTTCACAATGTCTGTCATACCTCCTAATTTTTATTCAGTCTTTCAGGTCCTTACACTATTGAGACAACATGTTGCTTACACATTCAGGTGTGATTTATTTTACTTATTAGTATGGTCTCTAGTTGTCACCATTTACCTGTAAAAGCCTCAACTTTATCATTCTTTATAGCTGAGTAATATTCCATTATATAAAAAACCACAATTTTTTTATTCATTCCTCAGTGGTTGGACATGTGGATTGTTTCCACAATTTAGCAGTTACAAATTGCACTGCTATAAACATGGGTGAACATATATTGCTGTGATATGATGTTTTCTCCAAACATGTTTAAAAGACACTTTTAAAATGGTGAAATCTTAAAGGTTCTTGATTATAGAACAAAAGTTTTGAGGATTTTGAACTATGTTGATTATCCTAATTCCTGTCACTTATTGAAGTTACTGAAACTGAGTATAATTTAAATGAGTAAGTATACTACAGTCTGTGCTCTCCTGATTTCTTTATATGTCATCTGCTGATTTCATATTGTGCCAACAAAGTGCTGTTCTACAGGCAGTCCCTCAGATCAAAGTAATGAAAAGTAAAAGAAATAATACCTTTAGTGTACAGTAATGACATCCCTGTAAGAATTAGTTATACCTTACAAACTCTGACCCTTTAGATTTTAAATTTTTGCACTGTTATTATAAAATTATCTATCAAACTTTATAAAGATATAAATGAAAGTAATATCCCCAGAAAATGTGATATGCCTTAAACTTGTCTCCTGAGGAAGAGAAGGTGAAATAAACTGAGGAGCTCCTAAAAAAGTGTTTCTACCAGAAGCTCTTTTATGGCAGGAAGATCAGTGAGAGCTGATAAAAGAAAGATTGTAAAAGTTAGAAAAACCCCGTAAGAATGTGCACGTTTACCCCAGAAATACAGTTTTAAAGGAAAGTTTGCATTACCAATCTCTTCTTTTTCTATAATATTTCAGGGAAAAAAGAACAGTATTGTCATCCATTAGATCGATGTCACATGAAGACACCACAGTATGAGAATCTGTTCATTTTTATAGAGCAAAATAAACCTTTTTTTTAACTTTCAGTAACAGCTTTACATCTTTTAAATTTTTGTTGGTACATGTTTGCAGTACATATAGTTTACAATCACCTTTTGGAGTGGGTAGGTCCACGTAGTACAACTTGTTTCTTTTTTTTTATTAAATCCCCTTCAGTTTCCCTCCCCAGTTCCAAACAAATTAGACTCACAAGCTGTATGTACCCCTCATGTGAATCAGGCAAAGTAAAAACAAAGAAAACAATAAAAGACAGACAGAGGGAGACAGGGGGTGAGTCTTTTGAAAATGAGAAGAGAACCAAGAGACACAAGTTGAGGGATGAGGGGGAGTAGAGGGCAAATAAACAAAATAAAGACAAGCCATTTATAGGAACCTCATAACCTCAAGAATATAAACACTACATGCCATAAACATGTGCAAGGAGTAATAATATCAACAGAATGAAAAGGCAGAAAAGGAAATTATGGAAGAAAATGAGTCTTCAATAATAATCATTTCTTGCTCTAGAAACCTGAACAGTTACATTAACCAAAACTTGGATTTAGCACTGTTATTATAAAATTATCTATCAAACTTTATAAAGATATAAATGAAAGTAATATCCCCAGAAAATGTGATATGCCTTAAACTTGTCTCCTGGGGAAGAGAAGATGAAATAAACTGAGGAGCTGCTAAAAAAGTGTTTCTACAAGAAGCTCTTTTATGGCATGAAGATCAGTGAGAGCTGATAAAAGAAAGATTGTAAAAGTTAGAAAAACCCTGTAATAATGTGCAGGCTAAACTAATCCATTCTTGGATTATATCCAATTTTTTTTGTTTGGAAAGGTATCACCCATACCAATACACTGTTTCTTGCTTTTACAGGAAACTAAAAACATCAGTGAAATTAAATTTTGTATCTGTTCTGGCACTGCCGTATATTTTATTAGGTAAAAATGAAATTCATTTATTTTGTGTGAGACCATGATGGTGGATACACAACGTTATGAAACATTTAGTATTTTGCTGAGAATTGCCTTCTTTTACCACTGCTTTTGAACTTTGCACCTCCTGGCTTCTTCAGTTCTAATTGCAGCTGCCCTGACCCTTTAACTCTGCAGTTACAATTATCATGCAAGGTTCCAGTTACGTGTATTATACTGTTCTGTACTGCATGAAATGTCTAGAAGGGCTTCTTCTTTCCCTGCTAGTCTGATAGTATGCATTTATTACCTCTCCTGTCTCATGGCACTAAAAGGGGAAACATAGAAAACCATAACTGTAGGAAGGACGTGAATGAGAATCATCAGGAAATGAAAGTTTTCAACAGATATATGAAAGGCAAAGAAGATAAAGAATAGGTAACTATTGGAATAGAGGAGACAGCAGTCTGGACTGACAGGAAGCGATAAAGGGGGCTGGGGAGGGGGAGACACAGAGAGTCAGAGATTGAGACTTGCACAACCAGAAAAGCTTAGAATTCTATAACACCTGGTATAGGAAACCACGAAGGCAAGCAGGAATGACATGGGGTGCTGACAGCGGGAGCTCCAGGTCTCCATACGGAAGTGGCCAAAGCCCAGCTCTGTGAGGTAGAAGACAGCCTGCAGTAGGGAAATGTTTGAAAATTCTTTACTAAAAACAAAAATGTCACGAAATAAGTAAAAATAATATTAGTTCCAGACAAAAGACCCTCTACAATCTGCTATGTACTTATCCTGTAATAAAACAGTAAATTCACAACCCATTTTAAACCAAAGTGCAAATCAGAATTGAAGCTGGGCATGGTGGCACACACCTGTAATCCCAGCACTTGAGAGGCTGAGGCAGGAGGATACTTCCATGTTCGAGGCCAGCCTGGGCTACAAAGTGAGCTCAAGGCCATCCTGAACTACATAGCAAGACCCTCTCTCAAAAAAAAAAAACGAAATAAAACAAAACAAAAACCACACACAAATCAGAACTGAGTCCTTTTTATTCTTGAACTTGAATTAAAAGATGATTGTGGGTCTTCAGATATCTTAAAAGACACATTCTTAGGTACACAAACAATATAAAGTGACCCTAGGTAATACAGAAATGTTAGATAAGAGAACATAATTTGTAAATAACTTTAATTACTCTCCTATGAGAGATATAAGCAAATATTGTTCAATGAAACAAAAGATGTCACACAATACTGTACCAATCAGAATGAAAAGGAGCTCATAATCACAAATAGAATGTTAAAATATTCAACAGCAGGGTTAGAAGACAAGCCATTTTCTACACACTAGAATTTTTTTTTGAAGAGAGAACTACAACAGGAAGGATAAAAGATAATTAGTGATCATTTAAGGGTCCACCATCCACCTAACATTCTTGGATTTTCTTTTACAAGGTCAGTTTCTTTATTAAGTTGAATCCATTTTCTCTTTTCCATTCTTACTAGTTTTATGTGGCTTGAATAAATCTAAGTAAATGAAAAGTAGTATTGGCAAGATAGGAGGAAAATGGACTATGAAGAACAGAGGTCCACACCAGACAATGTACATATGGAAACGTCCACAGCAACACGGCAATACCACCATCATAAAGGTGGTGTTTTAAGTCAACAGTGAAGTGTGGACATTTTAATATATGGTAACAATAATGATCCACTTAGAAAAAGTAAAGTTATAGTCCTTTTTACATAGTCATAATAGATGGGTTTAAAACAAATGGATAAACCAAAAATATAAAATTACTGAAAGAAAAATTAGGAAACTATATTAGATAACCTTAGGCTACAGGAGTCCTATTTTAAGGAAATCAACATTAAATTATTTGGGAAATGTTTTAAGTAACAGTTAATACTTTTCTAGAATTTACCATGTATCAATTACTCTCCTAAAATTTCTACATATATTAAGTCATTTAAACTTTAACCACCCCTACACGATAGGTAGTACGATTATCCCATCTTACAGATGAGAACATTGGGGCCACAGGGGTAAAGAATTGGCCCATATCCATATAATCCTACAGCAGCAGAACTAGGATTCTACTATGGGCAACCTGTCACCAGAGACCAGGCTATTACCTATCACATTTTACTATCTCACAACAAATTTAAGTGAATAAAACCTGAGAATTTGGATGATAAAAAACATCAAAGTTAAAACACATATCTAAAGGAGTATTTATAATACATGTAACCCCAACTGTACGTTCATATTCACATTTTTATATTGTTGTTCAAACATTTTGTAATCATTACATTTAGTATAAATATAAGAAGCTATCTAAATCAATAAAAGATAACTCCATGAAAATAAAGTAAGCAACAATTTGAAGAGGCAGTTAATGAAAGACAAAATGGAAATGGCCATCAAATATCTCATATTATGAAATATATCATATTATATACAGTTTTACTGGCAAGAAGATAAACACAGATTTAGAAAGCAACAGAACTATTTTACAAATTTTTAAAAGTAAAAATGTTTAATTAAAATAACAAGAAAAATGTATTTTTACATGACAGTTTTCTAGTGTGAATGCTGCTTGAAAGGAAAACTGTCAAAAACTATATAAATTAAAATATATATTCTTTTTCACCAAATAATTCCCAGCTACATAAAAAAACTAGACTTGATGCACTAGTAAGAAAATAAAAACAAGAGTGTTGATTATGGTTTTTATGTAAAATTAAAAAAACATAAAAAGTGTTGTCTATTTATAAATAAAGACACATTACAAAAACTGTGGTTTTGAAATATTATTTAGCTATTCAAAATCATTAACTACATCTATATTTAACAATATCAATAGACTTTCAAATATAATATTTAGGGCTAGGAAATGCACATGTACAAGATCATAATTATGAAAGCCTTCAACCTCTTCAATCGCTTTCACTCAAAAATACATACATAAGTATGTGCTTAACATGCATATACATACGTAAGTGTGGGTAAGAAACTAGAAGTGTTACATACCAAATTTATGATATTAATTGTCCCTACAAATATGGGATGTAGTTTTATTTTTTAAATTGTGTCAGACTTTTGTGCAAGCCTCTCCCTCCTTATCCACTAAAAATAATTCTATTATAACTACCTTATTTATTATAGACAGTACTTCAGACCTAGTGTAATGCACGTTACATATGGCATTTTCAGTTTTCAAGACAATTTTTAAGGGAACTTTTGTAACAACCATTTTGGTATAATTATTTCAATTGCAGTCAGCTTTTCTTAAGAAAATTCCATGTGAAAAATCTGATACTAGACAAAAATCAGCAAAGAAATAACAGAACTGAACCTAACCTGTGAACAAATGGATTCAGTAGGCATTTACAGAGTATTCCACCCAACAACTTCAGAATACTCATTCTTCTCAGCTGCACATGGGATGTTCTAAAAATCTGATACTACTTAAATAATTTATATATTAAAGAAGAACAATGATAAATGATGGCAACAGTAAGCAAATTTTTACAGTCACTATCAGGAAAAAATTAATATGATTCTAGACATCTCTATGGAAGCATTATCATAGAATGATGGATGGAGGGATGGATGGGTGGATGGACAGATAAACAGAGGGAGGGAATGAGGAAGAAAGGGAGAGACAAATGAGAGAAATATCATTACTAAAATTTGGATTATACACTTGTTATTTTCATTTAAAATTATTAAATTTAATTATAGTTTATATCAACAAAAGAAAAACAATTTGAAGTATAATTATGAAACTTTACCTAACCACAAGTCATCATATCTGAAGAGAATCATTCTAGGATTAAGAAAAAATATGAAAACTTTGAAGACATTAAGACATTGGGGTTACTTTTGAAAAACTACGTGACTTTAGACAATTCTCTTTCCTCTTTTTGAATAAAGAACTATTAGCACTGACATAATTTATTTTCCCCCTTCACCATAGCTTCCCTTTATTATTGTTATACTTGCAATAACATGTATATCCTCTCTGTAATCAGTGCTCCTGGAATTGCTCATTCTTCCTCCCATAGGTAAATGTATTATAGAACACTGTGATATTCCTTATAAAACTTACCACTGCTGGTAAATTACACATGTAAATGTGTGATTCTTCTTAGTGCATTTCTTCTTCCCAAAGCCTTAAAGTTCCATGAAGGCAGGAACTCTCATTCTGTGTCTACTATGTGACATCACACCTCAAACAGTGCGGGGTACAGGGATTCTATAAACTTTCACTGGATGGTCAGGCGCATGTGTTAAGGGCCTCATGGAATGTCCACATAGAATTGTACGAACGGGATTCAAAAGAAGACGTGGCATTTAGAAAAAGTGTCATAGAAGATACTGCCTTTGAGGAGCATGGATTTTGACAGCTGAATCGCCCGGGTCAATCTGTATGTTTAGTTTAGCAGCATGAAGAAGGGATCAGCATAAGATTGGTCTAATGCAATGTGCATAATACTTTCTGCTTTATATGTATTTCATACACAGCAAATCGTTTGGGAGGAGAATACTTAAATGTTAACTGTACTTATCGAGGGCAAACTGACTCAAAATTATTTTCTCTTCTTTGTGCCTTTCTCTAAAGTCTATCTTTTTTATAATAAGCACATAGCACTTAAATAATCACATACAAGTAATATTATTTTTTTAAAAAGTGCATCCATAACAGCTAACATATTTAGAGGGTATAGTCTGTTCTCTATAAAGGAAAATTTCTGTGTATGACAATATTGATTTATTGCATACTAAAAACAAAACTATTGGGTAAGTTTTATTACTGCATCTGTTTATTAATGAGACAGAGAGATTCAATACCTTGTACAAGGTCACATAGTTTGTAAAGAGAGGCACTACTATTTGAAATCAAGCTGTCTAGCTTCAGAGTTTTGCCACTCTGTATAACTATCTTTCACATCACAACCAAGCTCAGGTAACTGAACTCTCTTTGTACAATCCTCAATTAGAAGAAATGTAGGCAGCATTAATGACAGGCATAGGCAGCTTCCACTTTGCAATCTTTGTGTTTTTTCACTTTTACACTTGAAGAATTTGGAGCTTTCCAATGGAGCTCTTTGAGCTTGTTTCTTTGACCGTCACTATCAGCATCAAAGCACATGAACAGCTGGCCTCCTAAGTGAGTTGCCTGTGAAATCAAGCCCCTTTTGTATTATTTCTGCATCTTCTTCTCTTAGATTAAATCAATGGATAATTCGTCACCTGGTCTTACAGGACTGTTTCAAAACCCTTCAATTACACTGGTATTTCTGTTCCCAATATAAATGTCATGCCTCATCAGGGTTAGGTAATGAAATGCGATGTCACCTATTTGCTTGAATTTTCAAGGGCATTTGGTGAAACTACTCTTCCATACACATTATGCATCGTCTAATGCTGTTATGACTGTAAAAAAGAATAGAAAGGGCAAGTAATTCCTATCCCTAGGCAAAACCTCTACCCTGATATAGGACAGAGAACCAAATACAATTGCAAATCATTCCTAACAAATCTTGAATATACACATTGCATTGTGACTTCTGGGCCTGTCTCGTTTTCTTTTTGTTGAACTCATATGGGTAGAAAAGCAGGCTTCCAGGATATGCCTCTTCCTCCAAAGAAGCTTTTATTCTGCTATTAAGAAACTGGGTATATGAGACAGGACCTGTTCTTAATCCAGATTCTCCAACAGCTAAGCTATTGCAAATAGAGTGCATGTGCCTGTATGTTGGTGTGTGTATGTGTGACACATTTTCTTCTTCATGTGCGAATTCTTTCTTTTTCATGAACAGTATCTATTTTATCTATTAATTGTGCGACTAGGCTACATGATCTTGTTCTCAATAACTTGTAAATGTTATATTTCCCTATATATGGTATTTCTTGCTTGATACTTCTATATAGTACATAGAAATGTCTCTGAGTCTTCTTTTGATAAGGTCGTATCTACAATCATTTCAGCTCATTGCAACAATGTAGACCATTGACCTTGAAAATGAAGTGAAATATTCAATTTGAGCTCTAGAGTCAGTTAACTGAACTAATCATGTAATTACAAACTCTGTCTCATTTTGTAGTGCTTAGTTCCTTGCTAAAGGAAAAAAAAAAATCACCTCAGGAAAATGACTGAAGAAAGCTAAAATGAAGCAACAGTTTTCTATGTATCTGGTAGGTGAGACGTGTCATTTGTAACCATTATCCTGGTTTAGTGTATTTTATTTAAATTCCTTTTTATAAAACTAATCTCATTTGCTTCCATCTATGCGTATAAGCATTGTTTTCTCCTGAGACACACTAGAAAGGAAAATTATTGTGCTTCTATCTACTCGTGTGTTGTTTCTACAATCCAGCCAGGAGCTCAACGCTCCACACTGTATTTTACTGACACAGGATTATGTTGTCATCCATCACCATCTGTAATATTTCCAAAGAAACTGCTCTTCTTCTCTGAAATTTGGGAGGCTTCTCCACTGATCACAAATCAGAAAGCAATAAAATAAAAGAAGAAAAAGAAATCTCAAAAACAAATACATTAGAAGGGTAACTTTTCCCCCTTTCCTGACACAGCTAAATTCTGTCCTCTAAAATCTGATGCATTCCCCGATATGAGTCTACAGTTTGGTCACTCATATAACTTGGGTCTCTTTTATCAAAGAGAAAAGCTAGGCATCCTATATCCTCCGTTGCTGAGCCCAGCAGTCTTCTACCCTGAGGTATATCATGTGATCCTCAGATAAACCAATGAGGCTGACTAAGGAAGTAGGATAGAAGATTGGATGGGCGGGCACAAAAGTCTGCATCTCTATAAATCTAAACTCTATTTCCTTTAACATGATAGAAGAAGACATACCAGGATTTCCTTTTAATACCCTCATAAATTGTTCTGAATCTCAGAAGAATAAATGAACTATTATTACTTGTATAAATGTAAGAACATGTCCAGAATTTAAAAATTCTAATTGAGTTAAAGAAGAGAAGTACATTAGAATATCACTGTCTATTTTTTAAAATTATGATTAACAACACTAATACAAGAGTTACCCTCTTAACAAAATTTTAAGTGGCAATATATCACTATTGACTGTAAGTACGCTGCTGTACTACAGGTCTTTAGAGCTATTCATCTTGCTTGACTAAAACCATTATGTCTGTTGACTAGTAATTCCCATTTCTCCACTGCTCTCACCTCTGTTAACCACAATGCTACAATTCCAATGTTTGATTTGACTGTTTTAGACATCTCATATGAGTTAAATCATTCAATATTTGTTTTTGTAATTTGGTTGTTTCACTGAGTACAATATACTTAAAATTCATCTATTTTTGCATATGTCCAGATTTCTGTTTTAATGCTGAGTGATATTCTATTATCTGTTTATCCCACTTTCTCTGGTCCCTTCATCAAAGGAAACAGAGATTGCTTTTTATTTTTTAGGATAATTTAGTCCTCTTTTGCCCAGGTTCATTTCAAATTCATGGCATCAAATGATCCTCCGACCTTAGCCTCCCAAGTAGCATGGATAACAGGCACATACCACCATACCCAGGTTTATATGGCCTGATTCTACATATATATCACATATGGTTCTCCTTACAAGAGCATCTTTATGAGCGTTATTCCTTATATCTGTCCTTATATCTTATTATTATTCTAGAGATTTATCTTGCTCATTTGTTTTCGAACTTCTTCACGGCTCTTAATTTTTCTGGATTCTGTGTTGGTGTCTGTGTATTAGACAAAACAGGCACCCATTCTTGTATTTTTGGAATAGTAAATGATTAGCCCAGCTAGAGATTTGGGGAGTCTGTACAAATTATTCCTTCCCAGGGAGAAGTGGGCAGCTCTGACTGTGGTCTGCTCACCTTCTGCTGTGCCAGATGGAGTTGCTATGGTACCTACCAGCCCAAAGCGTTGCCCTCCCCCTGCCCCTGGCCAGTGCAGACCTGCAGGACCAGTGAGCCGGATGATGTCCCAGTAGCCCTGGCAAAGTTGGTACACTGGTCCATGGATCTACTCTTTCCCTCTGTAGGGGAAAACTGAGAATTGGGATTTTTCATCTACTTGCTCTGGGCTGAGTAGAAGGAAGGATCAACAACATCCTCCAGGCCAATTCACTGCCTCTGTTCCCTCAGGGCAGGTACACTGTGCTGCAGTCTGTCTCTAAGTAAGGTCACACTGGAAGTCAGGGCTTTAGAATATGAACCGGGGGAGAGGACACAATTCAGACCACAGCACCCTCTTTCTTTTGTCTGGATTTTCTTTTGCCTAATGCTACTAAGTAATTAAAAGAAAAACAAACCAACTAAAATTAGCACTACCAACTGACTATCCCAAGTGTAAAACTCCTTTGTAGCTTACTTCCCAAAGTAAAATGGCCATGCATATAAATTCAGACAAATAATAACCTGATAGGTGCTGCCACTGTAGATATCCAAATTCCAAATACATTTCAGGAATAGTCAGAATGCCTGTATATACAATCAGTATCACAGAATTCACAACTTCTCCATGACATAAAAAACTTAATCTTCTTTCTGGAACTTCTCTATTGCCCTATATTCTTTAGAAATCCTATCTGTCAAGGACTCTTCGATATAGGTCTCTACTGCCCACTGGGAAGTCTTCATGATTAAAATTAAGCCTTTGGTATGTCTAGGAGTTGCAGAAACAACAAACCTTTGGGAAGCAATCAAACCTGACTCTAAATGACAACAAAATTATTTATTTCCCAACAGACTGCCCCAAGCTATTTAACCTCTTTGCTGTGGCTTAGAAATAAAATGTTTCTCAAAAGTCCCATATGTTTGGAGGTCCGGCTTTGGGAGGCGGTTCCATGGTGAAGGTACTGCACTCATTAGTGGATTAATACATTGATGAGTTCATAGCTGAATGTGCACTATGAAGCTGAGGCTGGGTGGAGGTAGGTCCCTGAGGGCTTGGCCTGGCTCCACCTTATCTCTGGCTCCACCATTCTTCCCCTTTCCCTACTTCCTGGTTGCCATGGGTTGAGAAATTTCCCTTCACTGTGCCCTTCCACTTCTACCATGCTGTTTCTGACTTGTAGCCAGATGACCATGGACTAAATCTCTCAAAATATAAGTAAAATTAAACCTCTCCCTTTTAAGCACTGGCTACTAGGTATTTTGTCCCAATGACAGCAAAGCCAAAACACTTTCTGACACTGAGTTCCATTCCTTGGCACAGATATCTAATAAAGACCATATCACAGAAATTTTGAGAACTAGAGGTAATAAGTTATGGTCATCTAGGATTATGTCTGGCACATAGATTCTAGAAGTAATAAATTATGGTTTTGTCTGGCACATAGATTATTGGCTGATACATGTTGTTTAGAGAGCAGATGGTGATGATGATGAAGATGATGATGATAAAGATATCTGCTAACCTAAAAAGTATTGTGAAGTAGTTAAAATTATTTTTTGTTTTCACTGTAAGAAATTATAACATTTTTAGGAAGAGGAGGTTTGGGAAACTGTACTACTCAAGACATCAAGGTGCTAAAATTCTCAAAATACTAGAAATTTAGGATACTTCAAGACACAGCAGGAAGAGAGTGATGGTGATGGAGAGCCACAGGATCAAGCAGGACACCCTGGATGCTCATTCCCATCACAGCACCAACCCAGTAACACTCTCTGGACAAGTATCTTTTGTGAGAGATCAGAAGCTAAACTAAATGTTCCTGCATCCCAGGAGATCAAACTAGACTCAGCAAAGCCAGTGGAGAGATTCAAGACATCATTGTGCTGTAGTTCCTCCCCTATGCAGTGTCTTATGACCAAGAAGAGCCCTCTATCTACTGGTTTCACTTAGAGAAAGGAAGGACATGGTGAATGTACCCAGACATCCAAGAGATCCATAAGGATGGAATCCTAATGACAAGGGAAGGTGCTTTTATAAGAAGAGGAAGAGATACTAGAGTTCTTACTCTCTTTTCCATGTGAGGATACTGTAAGAAAGTGGCCACCAGCAAACTGGAAGACAGCCCACATGAGAACCCAAACATGCTGCTGCCCTGATCTCACACTGTCAACCTTCAGAACTGTGAGGAAATAAATTTCCATTGTTTAATCTACCAGTGTATGGAATTTTGTTACGGCAGCCCAAGATAAAACATCTAGTAGAGTACAAGTATGGGCAAACATTACATTTTCTGCCACCTTGCTTTCCTCCTCCCATCTCAGTAGCATTTCATTTTCTTGCCTAAATGAAGAGAGAAGTTATAGTAATTATTTTCAAAAGTCTACAATAACACCAAACCCCATTCTGTCCTGATTTATGGTCCCAGTGATGAAACACTGCATACGGTTGGGGAGAAGGTCCAGTCCTCCACTGCCTCTTAGGTATCAGTATCAGAGTCCACAGATGCAAACCTGGTAGTCAGAGACATCAGACCCACCTGAGAGTGGCCTTCCTGGCAGGACACCCTTTTCTTATGGGGCACCAATTAAGAGACATATGGAGGAAGGATCACAAAGACTGTAATTGTCTTCTGCACATTCCAAACATCTAGGACTTTCAAAAATAATGGAAAGTTTTTGACTGAAAGAGGAAATAAAGAGTAGTAAAGAGACCAAAGAACCACAGCTGTGCAGACAGGGAAGTAAGACACATTCTAATTAGGACAGTGGTGCTAGTGTGGTCTCATTTGTACTCACAGGCTTTGTGAGGTCTGACAACACTCACATTCATACATTAAAATTTTACAATATATGTGAATGCTTGTTTCTCATAACATGATTATAACAACAGATTTTTTCCAGTTCCATGTGAAATGCAATAATAGTATTAAAATACTAAAGTAAAAGGATTTTTTTTTAATTCATGGTCTTTATAGAAGAAATGTTTTTCATCTCCACATTAAATCTATTTGCCTGGAATTTTCAGGAAAAGCTCTTATGTAACACTAAAAAGCACACATTTGTATTTTCATTTTCATATAAATGTTTTATTATAGTTACATATTTCTTTGCTTCATGATACATATGTCTTAATTCAATATAATCATCCCAGGAACAAAATATTACCAGAAAAACTAAGTCACTTGATGCTTACAAGACAGGCAGCTGGAGAAGAGATACAGAAGGAATTTGACAAGTTACTGCCAGGTATACCATTTAAGAAATACTGATTGAAAGGCACTGGCATCAAATTCCTCAACATAACTAGAGTTGACCTTTAAGAAACTGATGCATACCTTCAGGTTATGTCACATGCATATCAAGGCCTTCTCTAAGATATATTCATCACTACTGAACATGTCAGGATACTTTGGATAAAACAATGTCTCAGATTCAGATTCTCTTTCACTGAAGTGTTGCACAGAACGAAAAGTGACACTAGAGGCCGCTACTTCAGTTATGGGCATCAAAAGCTGAAGATCCCAGACTTCGTAGGTGATGGTAGAGCAGAGGGAAGCAGGGTTCTGTTCCGTTTGATTCTCTAGGATCTTCCTCTCTATTGTCTTCCAAAGACAACCCTGCCCCTGCAACTCAACCCTAGGAAATTCAGCATCACAGAAGAGGTGTCCTGCCATCCCAGCCTGTCCCACATTGGTCTGTCACCCATCCATCATTTCTTTCATCTGGTCTGGAAGAGCCCATGTTAACAGCAGCATTTCTAGCAAAATATTTGACTACAGAGTAGCTGCTTGTCTGGGGCCACATTCACCAACTATCCACCCTCAGCTGGTTGTATTAAGGGCACATGGCATAGTGGATGGAGGAGAAAAGCAGGGCCACGTGCTCTCTGCACAGGACTAAGCACCATGCTCTGAACAACTGTTTTCCACTCACTATTCTAATCAGCCTTTCACAGCCAACTCTCTTACTGCTCATTTTTCGAGTTTTAAATTTAACGTATTTTATATTTGCTAGTGTTAATTTTTTTTAAGCCTTAATTTCATTTCCTTCACATGTTCATTTTTCGATCATGATTCTAGTATTTTACTTTCTTTTATGCTCTAATTTTATTTCTAACTATGCACCCATTTATCTCTAACTTTTTATCTATTGTTTCAAATTTAATATATTTCATCCTGCCATGCATTTTACATGTTTACCTTTGTCTTTGTTAGGATCTTAATCCCCACCTCTGCTCTTACTTACTTTCTATTTGAAAAGCAAATCCTATCCCCTCTTAATTTACTCTTCTCCAGTTCATATTTTTTAAACAAACATGTACTTCTCAACTTTAATTTTCCCAGTAAGCTCAAAGAATAGTGATCCTTGATTCTGACCAGAAAGGTCACTCACTTTCTTCTCCCCTTTTCTGGCAGGCTTTCCCTAGCCATTTCTAGTAGATTTCTCATAATTCTAATCCCAAGAAATGCAAAACATAAGGTTAATATTTCTCCTCCAAAGTCATAATTCTCCATGGGTTATTGCTCATTGCTAACATTTTATGCTATCAAGTCTATGTTCTATAATTTCTATGTGTCTTCAGGATGCTAAAAATCAAATTTAGGTAAACTATGACTAGAATTAACAACACTCTGAAACTTTCAGGATAGGAAGTCATGCTTGAGAAGAAATTCATAATACCAGTACCTTCATATTTTTGATGTAATATTGTCTAAAATAATTGTTTAAACTATGCTTTTACTTATTTTAGTTAATAACTGTTTTTTTTCATTATAGGCTTAAATATTTGCAAGATATCAATTATCTTGTAAAATTGACATTTTTACATAAAATTATTATATCATCTTCTAAAAATGTATTCAATGGGATCTTCATGTTACTGCAATTTGGTACAGCCTATTTTCCATTTTTAAAAAATGAACAAAGACATCTTTAACAGTTAGAAACAACATTAGTAAAATATCCGCTTAATTTTATGTTTCCTTGGAAAATGTTAAACATATTTAATCTTGAAAGCAGTTGCTATCTATCTGATATGCCTCTGCAACATAAAAACATACTAATTCAAACTGAATTTTTCAAACAATATACTGTATAGGTAGGGCATGGTGATGCGTGCCTACACCTAGCTCCATGATAGACTGAATCAAGAGAATTGCTTGAATCTAATATTTCAAGTGCAGCCTGGGCAATAGAGCAAGTATTGCTACATTTACACATTAATAATAATGTTTTAAGTTTTAAAATTTTTGTTTGAGTGATTTTCATTACAGCCATGTAGTTTACTATATAATTATTCAAAACAATTTGTATGTTTTAATAATTCTTCATCATAAAAACTAAAATTTCATTTGAAATATAGCTCATAATGAGATGGAATGTTTTGAGTTTCTCAGTTGATCATTTATTTGTGAGTAAACAGATTTCATTGCTAGAATGAGATGAAGCTCAGTATAAACTTTATTCCTATACTGTATTTTTATAGTAAGTTTATATAATTAAGCACATAAGAGTTTTAAAATGTTCTATTAGAGTATTAAATTTATTGAGGCTTTGGTATATGCCCTTCCAAACCAGTAATATATCAAAAATTATTAACTATCAGCTTTATAGTTGAAGTCCATCTACTTTTGCTAAAATAATTGATAACTTTTCCTACATAAGAAATTTTTACTTAAATATTAAAATTGTTCATTTTTAATAATACTAGAAAGGTAGGTTTTTATTGTCCCTTTCATTCCTACTGGGAATTCTTTAGACTCCAAACCAGTATACCACATTGGTGAGGAAGAGGGCTGGCGGCACCGCGCAGTGGCAGAGCACTTGTCTAAAACGCATGAGGCTCTGGGTTTAATCACCGGCACCAGTGAAAGCAGCGGGGGAAGAGCCCCGTGTTTCTTTTGTAAAATGGGAGAAGAAAAATTATGTAAAGGGATGTTGGGAAGGAGAATTTGCAACTCCATCTGGATTGGTTCTCAGGCAGTTCTGCACTAGGAAAGAAAATACAGAGTAACTGAGGGTTTAAAAATGATGTTCACAAAATTACCCATGACCAGGTACCCTGAATAATGTCCTCACATACTCCAAAGTATGCATACCTGCTTTGAAGACCACAGCTCAATATAATTAATTCCATGATCTGATTTTAGTGAGAGTTTACAAAGTATAAAATCTGTCCAAAGACATTAACGGGAGAAGGTTCAACATCAAGTTTCCAGCCAGACCCTGGCCACAATCCTACATGAAGTACAGTCTCACACGCATTGAAAGATAGGGACATCTGCCTTCTGGACAGAGTGACAGGTTCTTGAATTCTGGGAGGCAGAACTGACAAATTGCCTATGTCACTGGCTTTGGGCTCCTGTGTATAACTCCTCAGTCCATAGGAAAGGGGCTTGCAGAAGTCTTTTCAGATTCTTTATTTCTAAGGAACAGTCAGAGTCTGTGAAAAGTGGCTTCATCAAAGTCATCACTATTTCTTCACATTCTCTCTTCTCATTAAGGGAGGTTTTGCCCACTCACTTTCTACTCCTCCCTCTGGCAGAACCTGTTACAGTAAAGCACAGCCTACCTTTACTTCCCTTTTCAGTCTCTGAAACAGACCTCCCCTATCATATTCCCAACCCACTGTGTTACTGACAGAATGTCGGTGTGCTTCCAAAATTCCTACATCAAAATCCTAACCTTAAATTTGATAGTGTTAGGAAGTAGGGCCTTTGAGAGATGGAGGCCTCCTAAATAGGGCTTGTGCCCCTATTACGAGAGAATAAGGTTTACTTCTGGAAGTGCTCCAATCCATTATTAGCCTTTATTTTCTGGAACTGGACAGAAAGCATCATGTATCACTCATGCTCCCTGCTCCCTGCAAGGTGTAGTAGCAAGGCTCCATCCAAAAACAAGTGGGCCAGGAAGTGCGCCCCACCTTTGACCGGAAGAAGGATGAATATCCCAAATATGGTGACTAGCAGCAATGCTGTGGTGCTGACTTCTTTTCTCCATTTAGCTTTTTCTTATCCTACCTTGTCTCCCACTTCATTGCTCAGTTCATAGCTAAAATATTTCCTGCTGAGGGAAGCATGCTACAGCACCTATCCCTCTCTCTGATTTAACCCCCTCATTACTCTTTTCCAAAGCTCTCTGGTCTATTGCTTTTATAGCTCTCATATGCAATTGTAGGTATATGGTTAAGTGTTTAGCTAATTAATTCACATCATTCCCCTCCATTTAACAGTAAATGCCCATTTAGCTCACTGCTGTGAATATACCCGATGCCTAACTTACAATTGTAAAATACATATTTGTTGAGTAAATAAAGGAACCCCAGACCTTTTAAGGTTTTACCTCAAGTATCTTTACAATGAAATCTGTCCCTTACCTCATACAAAAGAATTGTACAATTTTAGATATCACATATGGATTTAGTGTTATATTTCATGATATATGTTGGGTAGTAAAAAGAAAAAGAAAAAATCAGGCTGGGTAGAATACAAATGTTGTGGATAAACTGTAATCTTCTTCCTTTTGAAAGCAAAAGGAGAAATAGAAGAAACTGTTATTGTTTAGTGCAAAACTATGACATTTCATAGTCTTTCCAAAGAAACTTAGCTTAATAAATTTATATAGGAAAATCTGAGAATGACCATTAGATATAATAATCAAGAATATTGTAAACTCTGTGTTTTACATTTTAGCTATTGTTGTCTCATCTTTTATCATTTTTGTTTTGTTTTCTTTTCCAAAGTCCTTATGCACTCACAGCTTTAGCATCAAAGTAACTTTTCATATTGTATAACTACTCCTAGAAAGTTTCAAGACGAATAAATGACACATAGCACTGCTTAAAAAAGTTCCTCGCCAACTATGCAAGCATCATCCTTCATAATGGATTTATTCCTTGCCACATGTTTATCCTTAGTAACTCCAAGGGCATAGTCTGGCCTGACTGGAACCAAAGGTTAGATTTATTATTTGTCAAAGAGACAGCTCCTGACCCCACTTGACTTTTCAACCTTTATGCTTCTTAGGCATTCCTTCCACAGTCTAGGCCAGTGTTCTTCACTGTGAATTGCAAATTGAGGCCTCTCTGTCTGACGTTCTATAAAAGCAGACAAGCTTTAGGGACGTTTTTGTTTGTTTGGTTTTCTTGCACTTGGTTTTTATTTGGCGCTGTTTCATGACTTACCACCTTGGGCAAAAATTCATGAGGAATAGTGCAAGAATTTGCCCATTTTACCCATGAGTTCATCTGAACAGGAATTAGTAATAAGCTAAGATGAATGATCACAAAATAAAGCTCTGACTTGATGATTAACAATACAGCAAGAAAACACACAGAAATGGTGTTTCAGTCATCAGAGAGAAAGTTTCAGTGGAGGTCTCTAAGGATGGGTTGTGACCCTCTTCCTTTCGAATTATAACTTAATTATTTGATACCACTGTTATATAAACTTGATGTATTCTCCCAATTTGTACGAATTAGAAATAGTTCTAATGTTTTATGACAATGATAACATCACAGTGTGTGTGTGTGTGTGTGTGTGTATGGGAGAGACAGGCAGGCAGGCAGGCAAACAGACAGACATTGAGACAGAGAGACAGAGACAGACAGAGGGTAAAATAGGTCTGAGATCCTGGTATAAATGAGACATGGTCTCTCCCATTTCCATGAAAAGCATATATTATCTACCCACCAAACTGTACATGCAATTTCAAGGTATTCAGTGGTCCGTTTAAAGCACACATAAGGGGAAAAATACTACAGAACAGTTGTTTTAAGATGATATGACCTTGTTCAATATCTCAAACATTTAGCTCTTATAAAATCAGTGATACAGGATTCATTCTCTTATGTTACTGTTATTCTTACACACCCTGTTTGTAACCATGGCTGGGTAGTCAGCAGTTATATATCATTACCAAAATACAAAAATACTCCTTGTCCTGATGAATGAATAGTTGCTATTTTGCAGGTCCTCTGGGTCCTCAACTAATAACCTGCCTCATTGCCAGTATTCCTAGCCCACGCCATGGCCCAGCAACTTGAGAACCAAATGATCACCATTTCTGATCATCCCATTGGCATGCTTTATTTAGGTTTTAGGAAATATTTCTAATATATTCAAAAAAAGTTTACCAATTTATTTATTTTTTCTGGTACCAGGAATCGAACTCAGGACCTTGCGCTTGCCAGGCAGGTGCTTGCACCACTGAGCTATATCCCTGGCCCAAGTTTACCAATTTAAAATTTCCTAAGAAAAATAAGCTAACCAGAAGGAGAGAAGCAATTCTAGGGACTTTCTTTTGCTCTTGTAAATTGAAAGCAAAAAGGAGCAACCAGTTGACTTTGTCCTGTCTGTTTAAGAACAGGAACCTGAAAAAGTCACTTATGGGTTAAAATTCCAGTAGGAATACCAAAAAGAGAGAGGGGGAGGGACTAAAATTGACAAGAGGAGATTCTTAGGACCAACAGTGAGAGCAAAGGAATATAGCCTAGGGTGTGTGTGTTTGACACTTAGCCTTTTCCTTTAGGAAACTATCACACACTTATTCTGGTAACTCTAACAGGGATTTTATTCCTGTTCCTCACTTCCTAGCCAGTCACAGTGTAAAATGCAACTTAGTTGATTATTTTATAAGCAGACAATAAAGGATGAGGCCTAAGATAGAGTTGACTGGTTACAAAGAAAATAGCACGGATGCCAAATTAAGAGCTAATTCAAGCCATAGAGCCAATTAAGCTTAGAAATATAAAAAACAAATACAGGAAAAGGGATAAAGAGTTAAGAACCCTAAATCTCAGGAAAGAAATTTCTTATGCTGAATATAACTAAGTTGTTTAACAACTTTTCCCTATCAGGAACTTAAAAATGCAGAGTAACCAGTTTTCTTTAAACTCTACATTACAAAGCCTAAACCCCAACTGGTTATTCTAAATCCACACAGCCACCTGTGATAGAGATCACTGTATAACTAAACAAGTTTCTGTACGCTGCTTATTCATGTTGGACCATGATAAGAAAGCACTCTGGAACTCTAATTTTAGGGACTCCTTTTGGGTACCCATTCGGAGCTATTTTTCTTCTTTTTACCCTCTCCTAACTTCCTATTTTTCCTCCATGATTTTATTCTTTGACTTCATGAGACAGTAAGCTCAGTTTAAACACTGATAGCTGTTTCAAAATTATCTCACTTTCCTATCATCAGCAATTAACTCACTTCCCCATCAGCTGCATATATGTCTGGAGGGTAAACATATAATAGCAATAAACAGCCAAACAGAAGCCCTCTAAACTTTGATATAACTAGTACTGAGTTAGAGGAGAAAGAAGCTCATTCCATGGGAGGCTGTGCTATCATTTCCCTTCCCAGGTGCAAAAAGCTGTGTGCAGATAAAGCTGCAAAAAGGTAGGAGGTTGGTGTAGAAAAAATCATTTGCAAACAAAAGAATTATGATTCACTTTGAGGGTCAAGCTAGAGGTCATGTCTATGTTTTCAAAAGGAAAGGCAGTGGTCTGTAAATAAGGCCACTATCACTGACTAAGATAGAAAATTCTGAATGAGGAGAGACTGCCAGTACAAAAGGGCTTTTCAGGAATCTGTATCAGTTTTAAAAGTATCTGCTCTGATGTGTTTTAATTGCTTTTAAATTGCTTTTGCTTGGTGATAAAAGGCTATGAAAGTCACTTATTATTCTCACTGAAGATATTCTGTAGATTAGAAATCCTACACTTCTCTAATAGACAAAACACACACACACAACACACACACACACACACACACACACTCAACCTAGTTAAAAGTCGAGTAGAATAAACATTTAGTTTTGACAATATATAGGAATGAAGTCTTAAATATTCCAGGTAAAACAATGAGGTACCTGATGAATAACTTTTAAAATACTTTTGCAACAAAATATAATGTTTGGAAGCTTTATTTCTGGAAGAATATTCAAGCTTGATAATATAAAATCAAATAACAAATAAATGCTTTACTGATTTGTTACTTAATATCCAAGGAGTTTTAGAAATAAGACAAACCATTCAATATTATGGCTCTTTAATCAGTTCATTTTTTCATATTTAATAATTCATATTTAAGCCTTCCTAGTGACTAAACAAAATCATGAGTACATTTTCTGATCCAGTGCATAATTGTTTCCATTCATTGGTTATTAAACTTCATAACACTTACTGAAAGGAGAGCCATGAATAGAATTTTCCATAAGAATAGAAAATTTATCACGATGATCTGAACAGTAGACTATAATATACTTCTAAGGGCAAAAGCTTATGAAGGCAATTTGAAATGATTCCATCCACTAACTGAATGCAGACATATGATTCTCAACTCAAGAGATCAGTGAGGGCTGTAGGAACAAATTCTAGAAGTTTGCACCCCAAAAAACTTTAAACCATTTCAGAAGAAACAAGACAGAAATCTACAGTGAACTTCCTTTAACCCTACTTGGATGGCCAAGATATAATGTGAATCACTAAACCTGTATCACCTACAGCTAAGGAAGCAAGGCCGGATTTAACACAAGAACATGGCTGTAATCCAAGTTATAATGTGATATTGCGGTATTCATGAACCTGGGTCATTTTAACACTGGGGGCATTGTAAACAACCGAATTCATAATGGGGACATTTACTGAACTATATCCAGGTGAGCCTAGGCAGGATTCAACACATCAGAACCCCTGCCTAATTTAGGCATGTCATTAGGATGGGTTCCAGACTTACCACATTAAAATCAAAGGTTACAGTGGTTATATACCTGATATATTAAATGTGTTCCTAAAAGGGTGTTTCAGGGGTAAGTGTACCAGTCACATGAAGAAGTGAAGGAGCAACACTCAAAACACAGAAGACCAAAGCAAAAACAGACAAACAGGATTTCATCAAACGAAAAAGCTTCTGTACAGCAAAAGAAACAATCAACAGAGTAAAGTGACAACCTGCATAATGCAAGACAATCTGCAAATTGTACATCTGAGTAGCCAACAATTAGAATATACAAACAGAATTCAACTGAGCAAAATCCAATTTAAAAACCCCTAATCCAATTTAAAAATAGACAATAGATCTAAATAGGCATTTTCACAAATGACATACAAATAGCCAGCAGGTTCATGAAAATTAATATTTGACATCACTACTCATCAGGGAAATGCAAATAAAATAAAAACAACAATGAGATATCACCTCACTCCATTTAGAATAGCTTTTAACAAAAAAAAAAAAAAAGAAATATTGAAAAGGGTATGTAGAAAAAGGAGCCTTGACAAACTGCTTGCTAGATTAGCTTAATTAAATTAGTTCAGCCATGATGGAAACAAATATGGAAGTTCCTCAAAATTAAAAATAGAACTATCATGCTCTCTAACAATCCCATTACTGGGGCATATGCAGTATGATTGAAGTATACAGTGAATATTTAATTTTTAAAAAAGATATATTATAGTAAAATAAACTTTGTCATTAATCTCCCTTAAAGTGCTCCCTTTCATTTGAGACATGCTTTTCCTATTATTCTTGCCACTTTCTGAAGCAGTTCTGGAAGCCCTATGTCATGAGAATGTCTTTAGTCATGTTGTTGTTGATCCCTGAAGTCAGGGATCAATTCAAAATGATATTGGGGTCAGGGGGTCTGATGTTTATTTTTCATGGTCATTTTGACTTGGGGAAGGGTCAAAAGTCACACAGTGCTAGATTCAGCAAATAAAATGAATGAGGACACACTATACTGTTTTTACAAACCTGCTTTTTCATTGGATGTCACTCAGCAGCAGCATTGATCATATTTATCACACTTTCTAAAGACATGAAAGAAAGAAGATTTCCAGAACTGCTTCAGAAAGTGGTAAGAACCATGAGATAAGTGTGTCTGAAGAGAGGATTCGGAGTGGAGGGTAAGGGGGATTAATGACCATGTGTCTTTTACTATAATAAATTGTTATTTAAACACTTACCATATATTTCACTCATCCATTGTATATCCTAAGGAAATGAAACCAATAAGTTAAAGAAACACCTAAATGCCCAGATTTACTGTAGCACTGTTCACAATAGCTAACAAATGAAAAGAACCTAATTGTTTACTGACCAGTGAAGGGAGTTTTTACAAATCTGGTACGTATACATAATGAAGTTGTGTTTAAAGCCAAAAACAACATGCAACTGGAGGATAGTAGGTTAAAGGAATAAGGCAGGCTCAGAAAGACAAGTACCACAGGATTCCATTCATGCGGAATCTCTAAGGCTGATTTCATAGAAGTTGAGAGGAAAGAAGGGAAGCAAGGGAAAGAGAGCAAGAGGTTGATTAACAAATACTAAGTTATCATTAGATGAGAAAAATATTTCTGGTATTTTGTTACACAACAAGATAACTATAGATGATAACCATGTACTGTATAGTTTCTTTAAAGCTATAATCAAGAATTTTAAATATCTTCACCATAAAATTACAGTTATTTGAGGAGATGGATAAGTTTATTTTGATTTTAATATTACACAAAATATGCATGCATCAAAATATCTCACAGTACCCCATAAATAAGTAAAATTTTCTTTTCCTTTGAGACAGGGTCTCACTGTTGCCCCGTGTGATATCAAATTCATGTGTTAAAGCCATCCTTGTTGCTCAGCCTTCCAAGCAGCTAGGACTACAGATGCACACCACCTTACTCCCTTAGTACAATTTTTACTTATCAGTTTAAAATAAAAAAGTGCCAAAAATTAAGTAAGACAAGGAAGTGAGCATGAATCTGCCTAGAGATGCCTTGAAGTGATTCCGCCATCCAGCAGAAAGGATGTACACATGCCAGTTGTGTGTACACTTCTGGGCTGGGTGGCATCTGTCTGCGTGCATCAGATCCCCTGGTCATCCTCTGGATGGATGCAATTCCATGACTCCAGCAAATCTTTGCCATGGAGACCCTGCTCTTCTCAGCAATCCCCTTTATATTCAGGAGGGTGAGCAAAGCAGGATCAAATAAAGTATCTTTCTCTGCTTGTCCCTCATTCCTGTCTCTGCTTTTCCTTTATTCTCTTAAAAGTACTCAAGAAATTTGCCAGGTTTTATATCAGTGTTACAGAACAAATGGGGCTACCTTTTCATGTCTGAATAAAGGTTACCGCTTCAGAGGTGAACCACAGTGGAAGTAAGACGCAGGGTTGTCTGTTCCCTGGCTTTACTCTCCCATGGGTCACTGATCCCTTAGGACTCTAGAAGTGCAGTAAGAAAAGTAAATTGCAACTACTAACTTGTAGGTTTACCCCATATTCTCTCTAGAAGGTCTACAAGATGAAAATGTTTTCCTTTTAAAAATTACACAATAATTCTGCATTAAGAGTAAGGATGATTTTTTAAAAACTGGGCAAATGATCTGAAAACATTTTTGTAAAGAATTTTTGGTGATACATGAAATTATATATGTAGTTGTACTGAAAAAAAAAAAATATGTTCAAAGGGAGGGAACAACTGGGATGAGGGAAAGGAGGAAAAGAAAGGAGATATATATATATATATATATACACACATACACAGAAAGAGAGATAAAGACAGAGACAGAGAATTATCTAAATGTTTATACATGCTCCCCGTGTCTTGCGCCCAGGCAGCGAGTTCTCCGGGAGTGGCAGGGCTCCTGGGTCCGAGTGTGGGCCGGACTCATACCGCCACGATTCCCAGCCGAAAAGCGCGCACAGAGCCAGGTAGGCCCCATCGAATCCCGGAGGCCAGGACGCGAGAACAAAGACTCCGCGGACATTGCAGACTGAGTCGCTGTGGCGGCAGAGAGGAGATCGGGACTGAACAGCCCAGGGTCTTCTC
>NW_004955446.1:8274558-8294288 GCF_000276665.1 Chinchilla lanigera | reverse complement strand
TTTTCATAAAGTAGTTTACCTATAATTATCTCTGAATGGTAAATCTGAGGGTAATTTTAATATTGATCTCTATAACTTTTTAATTTTTCCCTAAATTTTATTTGATGAGCACGTGTTACATTTAAAATTTTTTTTTATTAATATTTAATTTTATACCAGGATCAAACTCAGGATCTTGCACTTGCCAGGGAGGCACCGTGCCACTGAGCTATGCCACCTGCTACATTTATAATAAAAAAAATCAGTACTTTGATTAAAAAATAAACAACTAATGAGAATTCTGTAATAAAACATTGTTGAACATGCATATAGGATTAACTGCAGAGTCAATCAGAAATAGATTTGAATCTCTTCTCTGCCACACACTATGGGAGTTTAGGGTGGCTAAGTTTACACCCTGGGTGAATCTCAAAGCATTGAACACTGGATCCATGGGAAATGATCCCTCAGCGTAAAGAGTGTAAAGAGGAAGAGGCAGTCATTTATGGAGCAGATCATAAAGCACCATACACTAAGTCAAAGATAACCTGAATGTTAATAAAAGTGTACAAATTCTTTTTAGATTATCCTGAGTAGCAAACATTAAAATATTCCCCCAAATTTTCATGCATGTAGGTGCCTTAATCATGGTGTACTATAGTCATCACTGGATTCAGCCCCTGATGAGGTTAGTAGCTGAATGTTCTGTTAGGAGACAGAGCCTGGCTGGAGGCAGCTGACTGGGGGCATGACAGGAAAGGTGTGTTATTCAATACAGAGACATGGACAGATGGACAATTCTGTGAGGAGATATAGAAGGAAGCTACCCACCTAAAAGCTCAGGAGGAGGCCTACTATAGATGTTTCCCTTACATCTCTGAGAAGGAACCAACCCTACTCACACCATTTCAAATTGACAGGCTCCACAAGTATGCGACATTATTTTTCTATTGTTCAAGCCACTCAGTTCTTCACACATTGTTACAGAACCCTTAGCTAAGTTACTTCATTTTGCTAGGTATATATATTTCTGAATACTCCTTTTCCTTATCTTAATGAAAAGTAACATTCATAAATGGAAGAAGTCTAACATTTATGTAAACACTTGGCATGAAACAAGGATTTTTTTAAAAAAAACTACATAATAGCATTTGAAAATGTCATTTAGTGTAGTTCTTCCCAGATGGAATTTCTGAATAAATTATTCATTTTCTTTCAAAACTAGAAAACAAAGCTTTAAATTTCATAAAGACAAATTGTTATATGATTTAGTTTTACCATGCTTTAAGAATAAATAAGAATTTAAAGGATAAAAGAAAGCAACTTAAAATTTTTTCTTTCTCATATTGTATATTTATCTGAGTGTGCTTTACAGTTCAGGCACACAAAACAGTCTAGAAGGAAGTTTAGTCTTACAAGTCACTGAGTGCCAACGCATAGTTTTAATGAAACCAGAAGCATGCTGATCAAGGTTGAAACCTCAGAGGCAAAAGTGAGACTTCTTAAAGGAGTAATTTAACTCTGGACTTTTATAGTACCTAATTATATGGCTTCTAGGCCATTAATTTATAAAGAAACTTTTTTTTTTATCCCATACCTAAGCCTCTGTGTCAACTCACTTCTTGCTTTTCAGAGTAACAGCTAAGGCTGAGAATAAACCCTGATAATGGGCATCTCCTCGCTCCCCGAGGCTCTTACTGCATTAGGCAAATAGGTTTTGCACAGAACACATTTTTAGGGGTTTCAATGTGGCCTCTTCTTGATATTCCTTTCAGCTACCTATGAAGTTATGTACTTAGAGGAATAGTGAATATGATTCCATTAAACCCATGTTCTGAAAACCACAGCCACAGAAAAGAACACTACACATGGTGGAGGGTGGAAATTATGCAGCTGACCATTAAAGCGCCTCAGGTACTGCTTTTCAAGGGACACCACAAGCAGTTCTGGAATTATTTGCAAATCAGAACAAACCAGGCTCATTTGATTTTGTAGCAAGAATTTTTAAAGTTATTGAAACAATCACAACTGTAAAGGACCACTATGACATGAAAATACACAATTCAATGAAAAGTGAATCAGACTGGAAGATTAAGTGATGCCCAATGGATGTGAGATGACAATAACAGAACTCTGGAACCAAATTGAGAAAAGGAAAAGTGTTCTTGAAACCACAGGAGTCATAGAAGAAAGAAATCAGGAAGCAAAGAAAAAAAAATAGGACTAAAGAAATAATTCTAAAATACTGGAAGTGTAGAGAAAATGAAGAAGATACATAGATACATAAAATCACTGAAGAAGAAAACAAGGATTTACTTACATATTTAGTCATAATTTAGAAAAAGTTCCCAGCTCCTCAAAACTGAAGGGGCATATTATATACCTAGCAAAATTGATCTGAAATGGCCACCATTATGATATATTGCTAAAATATTAAATGTTTTCTATAAAGAAGGAATTTGGGGGGCCTTCAGACAAAACTGCCTGGTCATTACTAAGAAAAACCACATGATCTTTGCACCGGACTTTGCAGTGGAAAATTTCAACACCACAAAACAGTAGAGCAATTTCAATAACAGAAAATGGTACTCAAGGTAGAGAATCATGACCTAAGCTACTCTTCAGGTATAAAAGTTGTGAACAGATTGTGTGAATGTCTACAAATTCAAGGAATAATGTTCCTGTGAGCTGCAGCTCATCCACTGACAAGTTCACACCTGCAAGAGCTAATAGGAGGTAAACCCAATTGGAAGATGTCAGTCACTGGGAATGTGCCTTTGAAGCATATATCTTGTTTTCAGCCCCCTTTTCTCTGGGCTGTTTCTACCTCACTGCTCATTGGCTGCCGTTAAGATGAGTCACGTTCCTCTGCCATGATCAGCTTGCCACAGGCCTAGAAGCAACTGGACCAAGTGAGAACAGACGGCAAACCTCCGGAACTATGAGTCAAAATGAACCTTTCATCCTTTTAATTTATTCATCTCAGGTGTTTTGTCACGGTGGTGAAAGCCTAACATAACATAATGACTTATTAAAATAAAAAGATTTTCAGAATGAACAACAAAATGTCACAGGTTTCAGACTCTATGTTACATACAAAGATACAGTAAATTCTCGGAGGCAGACAGAAGAATGGTTGTTACCACAACTTAGGGGGTAAAAGGGGAGGACTGAGATGTTGGTTAGAGGAACAATGTTCAGTTCAACCAGAAGAATAAGTTCAGGTGACCTACTGTGCAACACAGTGAGTAAAGTTAATAGCAATTTGTTGTACACTTGAAAATTGCTCAGGAGCAAGTTTTGGCTTGCTCATTCTACTCCCACAAAGCTAAGAGCATGGGGTGATTCATATGTGATGTACTCGCTGGAGACATTCCACAGTGTATTCATATCTCAAAACATGATGAGGTACATCATAAATACATACAGTTTTGTCAACTGAAAAGGATTTTAAGTTTTTAAAAAACTATATTACCTATGTGTGTATGTATTTGAGAACGTGCAAATACACATATGCAAAGGCATATTCAGAAATCTATTATTATAGGTAATTATGGAAATAAATAACACAAAGAGTAAAATTAGAATTTGGGGATTTTAAGTATAAAATATTTATTACTATAAACCTGTACTAAAAAAATTTCCTGTTTTATTTTTTATTTTTAAAAATTTTTTTATTTTAAAGAGGAAAAACTCAATAAAAATGATACAGAATTTCTAAACAAGATGATAGGAAATTAACAATGGTTATTATATTGCTTATTGCTATTTTCAAAGTAGTTTCTCAGATTACCAGATATAGGCATGCAAAATTGATCAAGCAATACAAACACTAACTGTTCTTTTCAGTAGAAAAATTTCTTCTTGTCACTAAAATATTAGATTAGCCTTCTAAAAGAAGAGACACTAAAGTGATTCAAGGAAATTAAACATAAAAGGATAAGCAAAGACTTGTCATACAAATGTGAAAGGAAACCTAAGATTTGACCTTAGCATGAGACAATGTATAATATGGGAAGAAAATTTAAATCAAATTAGGAAAGGGCAAGTTATATTGCTCTGGTCTACATCTGACAGTGAAAAGCTAACACTTATACCTATATTTGGAATAGCATAGTAAAAAGGTCTCTGAAAGCAGAAATGATATAAACCTAAAGGAAAAATAGCAAAAAAAAAAAAAAAAGCACACTAATAGGAGACTTTGATTAAATTAATCTCTCAACAAAAAACAAGTAAAATTATAAACAATAACATGGCCATCTGGATACATACATGCACATTAAACTATGTACTCTAATAAAGAGAATATGCCTTCTTCTCAAATGTTTTGAGTGTTCTTGAAAATTGATAGCATATTAGGCCTAAAAGAACATATCATAAATTCCAAAACAGTAGATGTTATAGAGAAAATTTCTATTCACTATCCCAGAACTAAAAGCAATAAATTCAGAGAAAAACATCAATTCTTTTATACCTAGAAGTTCTAAAATCACTTTTAAATAATCTTTAGATGAAACCAGAAAAATAAATTAAAATGTCGCCTTATAGAAAAGAGGTATAAAAGGTGGTGCATGCCTGTAATCCCAGCACTCAGGAGGCTGAGGCAGGAGGATCTTTGTGAGTTTGAGACCAGCCTGGGCTACAAAGTGAGCTCAAGGCCAGCCTGAACTGCATAGCGAGACCCTGTCTTTAAAAGACCACAAAAAAAAGAGGTATAATGAAAATCATAATCACTATAGCCGATAGATTATTGCTAAGCAGTAATCAAAGGAAGATGAATACCATTAGTAGTAGTTCCATTAAGAAAACAAAATAAAAACAAATCAATTAAACATTTTACTAAGAAATGACAGAAAATAAGTAAAATTCAATGAAAAATAGATCTATTCTTTAAGTGAAAATGAACAAGACTAATACAATAGACATATCTTTCAAAAAATATTTATAAAATGGATCAATCTTTGAAGCTGAAAAAATGGTGGTGTATGCCTGTAGTCTCAGTACTGACAAGCCTGAGCAAACAGGCTCTGAATTGCAGGACAGCCTGGGTTATGTAGTGAGCTCAAGACCTGCCTGGACTTCTCACTATCTTACCCAGCACAACATCTACCTGTAAACAGGAAAAAATAAAACAAAATACAGGGAAAAGCAATACTAATCAAGCAAAATACAGAAAGCAAAAAAGTAAATAAATAAATAAATAAATAAATAAATAAATAAAATAAGATTGAAAACAGGGTCCTGAACTTATATTTGTACGCCATGTTCAAAACAACATTCTCCACAATAGCTAAAAGGCAAAAGAAAGCCAAGAACCTGTCAATAAATTAAAGGCTAAAGAAAACATGAATTATACATACAATGGAATATTATTCAGCCTTAAAAATGAAGGATATTCTGACATATTACATCATGGATGAACCTTAATGCCCTTACACTAAGTGTAACAAACTAAGTGCAAAGAAACAAATATTATGTATAAAAAAGAGAATTACATACCAATCTCTTCAGTGAATATACATGCAAATATCCCCAACAACAGAATGGCAAACGTCATGCAATGAATCACTAAAAAGATAATACATCATGAATAAGTAGACTTCATCCAAGGGATGTATGAAGGTTTCAACATGTGCAAATCAAAAAATATATCACATAAACAGAAGAAAGAACAAAAAAAATCACATGAGTATCTTAGTAGATATGGGAAATCCTTTGACAAAATCCAACATCCATCCATGATAAAAACACTGAAGAGAATAAGTACAGAACAACCTTATCTCAATCTGATAAAAGTCATTCATGACAAACCTACTGGGACCATCATATTAAATTGGGAAAAACTGAAACTTTCCCCTCTAAAATCAGGAACAAGACAAAGATATCCACTCTCATGACTCCTGTTCAACATAGCACTCAAAACATTACCAAGAGCAATTAGGCAAGAAAAAATTGATATATATATACATAGGAAAGAAACAAGTCAAATTATCATTATTTGCTGATGATATGAGCATCTACATAGAAGACCCTAAAAATCCACTGAAAGACTCAGAATAACCAAATTCAGTAATTTAGCAGAATACAAAGTTAACACACAAAAATCAATAGCCTTCCTATACACTAAAAATTAACCCACTAAGAAAGAAATTAGGAAAAAATACCATTCAGAAAAGCACTTAGAAAAATCAGATAATTAGAAACTTTACCTAAGGAAGTGAGAGACCACAGCAAAGACAGTTACAGTCCTCTCTAATAGGAGATCAAAGAGAACATCAGAAAATGGAAAGGTAGTCCCTGTTCCTGGATAGGCAGAACAAATGTAGTCAAAATGGCCATACTTCTAAAACTGATATGCAGATTTAATGCAATACCAATCAAATTTCCAACATGAGTCTTCACAAACTGGAGAAAGCAATCCTAAAATTCACATGGAATCAGTAGAGACCAAGAATAGCAAAATCCATCCTAGGTAAAAAGAACAAAGAGGGAGGCATCAGTATCACAGACTTGAACTTACAAAGCTACTGTGATTTAAAACAAAACAAAACAAAACAAAACAAAACAGCATTATACTGGTGCAGAACCAGATATGAGGATCAATGGAAAAGAATAAATGTTTGATCAACCTTGCAATTTTGAATCTGGTAATCTGAGCAATTTCACTGAAGATAACAATATGTACTATAACAACCATTGTTAATTTCTATCATCTTCTTTTGAAATCCTGTATTGTTTTTATTGTTACTGTATTGTTTGGTTTTTTGTCTTCATTGTTGTTATTTTGTTATTGTTTTCTTATACTCTTTAAAATAAAAAAAGAATAAATGCTTCAAAATAATCCCAACCACGCTTAACTATTGGGTATTTGATAAAGGGGCTCAAAACATAAACTGGAGGGAGGATACCCTTTTTAATAAGTGGTGCTGAGAAAATTGGCTATCTTCATGCAGAAGACTAAGTCTAGACATATATCTCTCACCACATAGTAAACTAAATTCAGAATGGATTAAAGAACTAAATGTTAAAACAGAAACAATGAAACAGCTTAATGAGAAATTACAGTAGTTAAAACCTTTGAAGTTACTGGCATAGGCAAAGACTTTCTGAACACAACACTGGTTGCACAGGAAATAATACCAAGAATCACTACATTGGACCATACAAATTAAAAGGCTTCTGCACAGCAAAAGAAACAACCAACAAAATAAAAAGACAACCTACATGGGAAAAAATTGCAATCTATTCCTCAGGCAGAGGACTAATATTGAGAATACAGAAAGAACTAAAAAAAAAAAATAGACTCAGTAAGACTCACATAAGTCTTACTGACTAAAACAAGACTCAATCAAAAAATGGGCAAGTGAAATGAATAGACCCTTCACAGGAGAAGCACAAATGACAATAAATACATGAAGAAATTCTCAACATTGCTGGCCACTGGAGAAATGCACATTAAAACTGTGCTGAGGTTCCATCTTACCTCAGAAACTGTGATTGTCATTAAGGAACCAAGCAATAACAAATGGCAACCAACCTGCCTGGAAAAAAGAATGCATCTTCATTATTGGTGGGCGTGTAAACTAGTACAAACACTCTGGAAATCAGTGTGGAGATTTCTCAAAGAACTGAAACTAGAAATTCCATTTGACTGAGATATTCTCCATCTAGGTGCATTCCCAAATGAGTTAAAGACATCATATTACAGTGATACATGTCTAACTATGTTTATAGAAGCACAAATCACAATAGCTAAATCTTGGAAGTGGCCCATACACCTATCAACAGATGAATGGAAAAAGAAAATGTAGTATTTACACAAAATGGAGTACTAGTCTGTCATAAATATAATCTCACTTATTTTACAGGGAAATGGATACACCTTGAGACTAATACGTTCAGTGAAATAAATCAGACTCACAGGTTTAAATATTACATGGTTTCTCTTCCATGAGAAATGAAAGAGAAAAATATAAATGAAGAGCAAAATAAATGATAAATAATAGGAAGTAGAGAGATAAATCTTTCTCAAGGAGGAAGTGGACCAAGAGATGAAGGGAGGCATGGGGAAGCACATGAAAAGAATTAAAACATTATGCACATGTACCAACTCCAGACAAGGAAACATGTACACAAACAAAGGAAGAGGATCAAGAGATGGAGGGAATGAAAAAGGAAGTAAGATGTGCTCAGTGTATGTATCAACCTCCAACAAGGAATGTAAATGTTAGATAGTACAAACATGTACTAATAAAATATGGTCTCAAAAAGATTTTTTAAACGACAATGAAAAAGTAAAGTAAGTGATAAAAATGGAAGAGAATTAATTGTATGTGCCATGTGTCTATGATTAATTTATTTGTTTCACACATAGGAATACCAAAAAGATAATATGACTAATAAATGCAATTCCTCCTAAGTGAGGAACAGAGTGGAGAAGGACTAGGAGAGAAATCTCAGTTGATCTTACAGGCTTGAGTTTTAACTCATGTAGATGACTTAAAATGACTTTTACCTATTTCAAAAGATATTAATTTAGAAGGGAAGGTAAGAAGGCAAAGCGAGGGGAAAAGGCAAGAGAGGTGGGGGAAGGAGAGAGAGGCTGCTTTTATTCTGAAACTACTTGGTTACGTTATCCTCATCCATTGTTTATGAACAGGATTTCGCTACAACTCTCAGGTGGGTCTGGAATGTTTGCACTAGCTTTTACTTCTCTCATCCATACTTCCTTCAAAATATGAAACAGCAACAATAAAGTCAGACAAACATTTAATATACCTTCGGAAAGAACAGCTGAAAATACCTAAGCTTCTTATTCTTGCCTTGGAGAACTCCTATTCTCAGGATTCTTTAGTCCTGCATTCTCTCATACAAGAGAAGATCTGAACAGCGACTAAATTACTGTTTCTCCCATAAATAGCCAATATGAATTTATGCACTAAATACTCAATCGTTTATCCCCATCTCTGCAATGGGACCCCATGAACTTACATCAGTTCTTAGGAAGCGCGTTCACATGTCACATTGTGGCATGAGATGATTCTAAGTCAAAACCGAAGCTGAGGCCTCAAAACATAAGACACATTCACCATCTAGTTGTCTACAATACTCACACAAGTCTGCGAGTGAAGCTCAAAATATATTTTGCAAAGGACTATTTGGAATTAACAGCTTTCTGTGATTTGGAGGTTGGTTGCAAACCAAACATGTACAAATTGCCAAAGTAATAGTGTTCTTAGGAAATTGGGATCACTGGCAAGAGCAGTGTTAAGTCTAAATGCAATTAGCATTTGCAGCATGGGAATAATGTGACACACACATAAATTGGTACAGCTACTTGTGCGTCCCAGGAGAAAGGAAGAAGTTGGCAAATGTTCTTTTGAAAGGGCTTTAACAATCTACAGTGCATTAGAAACTGAACAGAAAAAGAAAAGGAAGGCAACCTTCCTGGTGAAATAAAATGAAAGAAGATCCAAAATTCAAAGCCCAGGATATCTGACTCAACATCTGATTGTATCTCCACATTCATTCCTTTCAGAAGAAATTAGTCAGTAGTAAGTAAGAATAAATGTTTTTTTAGAATGAAGGTATTCTTACTGATAATTATGAATCTTGGGGAACGAAATATTTCATTTATTCACCTGTCTACAAAATACAAAGTCTTATTCTCTACTCTAAAATATCCCTCAAATATTTTGATCAATTTCCAATGGAAAGATGGGCTAATAAATTTCTACCCCTTCCACACCAGTTGATGTGAGACTTTGGGCCTATTATCACTATTTGCTCAGAGAGAAAGCAAAGTGAGTCAGAGAGGGGCAAAGGGGGACACAGAGACAGAGAAAGAGGGACAGAAGGAGACAAAGAACAGAATATGAATTTGAGGTAGATGCTAACAGATCTTTCCTGAGAACTCTGTGATATTACTTGTATAGTCTAGTTTAGAATTCAGTGTTTCACACACCTCAGTGGAGCCTTAGAAGCTAGGAGATGAATCCTGAATCTTTTAATGGAGTCATTCTGTAAAAAAGATAATGGAATTTCACGAATGCTTTCTGCCACACCCCCAGTTTTTCAGAGAAGAGATGAGAGTGGATTTATGGTGATAGAATAAGCACCCAAACACACAGCAGTTTAATTTTCCTTTATTATTATATTTTTAATTTACTGCATATGACTAACACTTATTAGTATTCTTTCTGCTGCCGCAAACACTGAAAGCTGCTTTCTGTCTGGGTCTTGCCAAACCATGAAAGTAAATAATTTTTTAAAATAGACTCAGGGTAGCCCCGGAAAATGGAAAGAGTTCAATTCAGTTTGTTGATACTAGAATTCTGATGTATTTTTCCTTCAGCTCAAAAACCTCATTTATATAAGGTATCAGGGAAATTAAAAATTAATTTTAACAGTCATAATACACAATAAATCATCTAACCAAGCTCTCTAGTCCAGATGGCTTTTAATTTACCAGCAAAGTAGATCTTTGGATGTTGGAACACAAACCAGAGCAGTTCAATTATGGGGGAAGAAATGCTTTGTGCAGCCCACCAGCTACCAGTGCTGGTGATGGGACCGGGGAAGGAAGGGGGAGAGGGTATCAGGGAGGGGGAGGGAGGTGAGCAAGTGTACAAAACCACCTAATAATACTCACACCTTTGCAAAGTGCTTGCAGTGAATTCCTACCATTACTTTGCACATGGCCAGTTCCTTCTGCAGGAACCTTAAGACCTCAGGGCTGAAATCTAGCTACCAAACTGGGTTATCAGCAGTCACCATATTGAGAGACACTGACAGACAGCAGATAGAGACCTATCAAAAAAGAGAAAACAAAATGATGACACAAATTGAAACAGAAAACAAATAGGAAGCTTCCTTCAGCTCTAGAAATTCCCAAAAGTAAAAATGGCTACATCCATGGGGTCATATTCAATGTAGTAAAAGAAGTCAATATTCTTGGGCACAACTAATGAGAATGAAAATCCAGAGGACCAAACAGAAACTACATTCATTGAGAACAGCCAGCTAAATGTCCCTGCTCTACAGAACTGTGAGGAAAAGCTATGTGTCCTCACCCTCATTTCATCTCTGGCTCCTCTGCTAATTAACAAGAAAACATCATCCTCACTGCCCACTAAGAAAGGACAGGGGTTAGTGCCGTCCAAGCACTCAGAACACCCTTGCAGCATGAGTTGCACTAATTTGTAAACTAGGAGGAGGTGTGCTCTGACCACCACAGCTCCTAGAAGAACACTGTCCAGAAGAAGGAATGCAGTTCGAATGTTAGAATGCAGACTCCCTGCATGACCATAGAGATATCGGCCCAAGTTGAAGTTGGAGCTACGCTTCTTGCTGGAGGTTCAGACTCAACGTTACCAATAGAGTCCTTGTGGCTCTCAGGTGGACTTATACTGAGCTGAAACATCAAGCCAATGAGCTCATTGACAATCATTACTTTACAGTGGGCTAAAAAGAAAGGGTGGTGAAAGAGGAAGAAAGATAACAAAAGATGAATCTTATATAGGTCTTGTGCATATTGGAGGGACTAAGGGACTTGTACAGAGGCCCCACACTTGAGCCTGTGTCCGTTGGTGAAATTCAAACAACTCTGGACACAATAGGTCATCTTGTGAACTTCTAGACACTTATTTTGTAAATAGAAGGTCCATAGGAGGAAATGAACCCAACAAAACTGAGGCAGGCACAATAAACTCTACTAACCAGGCAGCCTTAATTTAATCTGTAAAGGTTAAGAGTACTTTGGAGTAAAGCATTTTGTCACTCTTGTTTAATTAAAAGATAACATAAAATATTAACAGGAAAAAAACTTAATTTGCTTATAACATATCAAATGGATGAATATTCACATGTGAATTTGAAAAAATTAAAACTGTATTATGTTTGGTCACGTGCTTTTCTGGAAATGCAAAGAGGTGAGGAGTGTATGTGAAAGCTACTGTTTCAAGGAAATAAAAACCATCTGAACAGGATATTTTTGGTTATTTTTAAATGTCAATAATAATGTTAATGATATTATAAGCACGGAACACAATGATTTCCAGAAAGCAGGTTGGGCATTTATCCAGAAACAAAAATATATGCATTTATCAAATATCTTACCTAGAATTTCTCGCACTTGAAAGAATTCCTCAGTAATTATGCACTTGAAAAGGTATTTCTTAGTCATCGTTATAGAAATGTGTTCTATTTCAATGTTCCACTCAGAGCAAATGTGCTAGACATTAACTTTTCTATTTAACTAATCAGCATAAGAATTGAGACTGAGATATACATTTTACCATTTCTCTCATATCCTCCAGGCATTTATTTTTCCAGTCTGCCATCTAAAGTTAATCTATCAGCCACATAAGAATGTTACTAAAACTGGGTGTGGTGGCACACTCCTATAATCCCAGCACTGAGGAGGCTGAGGCAGGAGGACTGCCATGAGTTCAAGGCCTGCCTGGGCTACATAATGAGTTCAAAGTCAGCCTAAAATTGCATAGCAAGACCCTGTCTCAAAAAAAAAAAAAGTTACTTAGATTTCTATAAAGATATAGAAAAAAAAATCTTGTGTCCAAGTAAATAAAAAATGTTAATTTAATAAAATGTAATAAAAATCTTAAAGAGTATTAGCTTTTATTATATAGAAATAATGAATACTTTTACTCCCTACTTATTTTAATCCTTTTATATTTTTTTCTTTACTGAAAAATCTAGGCTTACTATTTAAATACTCATGATTATTTAATTTAAGTGAGTTGATGTACAAAATATTTTACCTCAGTTTTAAATCTGCCTTAATCATATCATTTTTTAAAACAACCTAACTTGTGGGGGATCTCTGAAATCACAGGCAGTTTGCTCATGCTTCCCAAGGAACATCCAGATGAACCAATTTGAACTGGCTAAGGGAAGAGGAGGTCTAGGGTTAACTTTTCTGTGGATTTTATAACACTGATGAATGTCGCTGGGAAAAAAAGTTGACAATTCAACAAGTGTTTCTTATTTGTATTCTGAAACATTAATTATTCAGTGAAGGAAAATAAATGCTTATAAGCGCAGTTTTAGACATTTTAACCAATAATAGGCATTGCTCTTTTCACTTTTGACATCTCCTCCACAAAGTGGGTAATCAGTGCTGTTTTAAACTCTGTAAGACTGTGTTTAGCAAAATTTATCAAAGAAGTGATAAACAGCCTGACTCACTGCTAGTTTGGTACTGAGATTTTATTTACCTTCATTCCACAAGGACTATCTGAACCTTCATTCTTAATGAGAATGAATCTTTTCATTGAGTTTTGCACTTAGTCAAAATGGCATGTCCATGATCTAACTATTTTAAAAACCATACTTCAAGGCAAAATCAGTGCTAAACCCATAGCTTAGAGATAGGCTAAATAAAAAGCTCACTGTGGACTTGTTATAAGACCATGTGCATAGGTTCTTTTCCAGCAGTGTAGTCTCAGGATGGCATTTATGTCCACTACGACTATGAGTCCAGTTAAAGACTCTTGCTACCTAGCTACAGTGGACATGGAAAGAAGTGGCTCCAGGATTTTTCATGCTGGCATTTGGAAGAGGGCTACTGGGTACCTGATTTTGTACTTCCAGTATCTCCAGAAAACAGCAGGTTTACAAAGTCCTGTTTAAATTTACCCCGAGTCATCTGAAAATGTTTGGTAGGTGAAGAAATTTGGACATCCAATCCCAGGAAATGAAACATAGGTCAACTTCATTTGAAGAGAATTTCCATGAACTGTTTTGAATTATTGTATGAAAGGGCTTAGTCATATACTGCAAACTCTTATAGTGCTATAAATTATGGGCTCCAAACATCAAATCCTCTACTACTTTCAAATCACACTCAATAATGTAATATGTGTCACTGTGTTTTTTTGTTGTTGTTTTTTTTTTTTTTGGTTTTTCTCTGGTACTGGGAACAGAACTCACAACCTTGCGCTTGCCAGGCAGGCGCTTTTGCTGCTGAGCTAAATCCCCAGCCCCATGTCACTGTTTAAGTTAAGGATCAACCCTAAACAGAAGACTCAAGTTGGCATCATTCTCCAGTTGCTAGGAACATTTGCCCCCTAACCCTTTTGACCACACACACACACACACACACACACACACACACAAACACCATATACTTAGTACTAACAATAGTAAGATGGAGGTAGATGCTTCAAAGATCCAGAAGGTGAGTGTAAGATAGACTCCATCCTCAAGAACCAGTCAGAAACACCTTCTCCCACATATCCTTTCTCCTTCCATTGCCAGCCTTGAACTCAGTGCTGCTTTGTATTAAGGAGTCATGGTAGCACCACAGGAAGTCTAGGTACTGGATATTTTCCAATACACCTCCCACTAGGCTACCGCAAATTGCTCACTATGTGTTCATTTCTTTGTGCTTACATATGATTGTAGACTCCCTGACTTTTTTCCCCCTTCACTACCAAGACAGTCAAAGAGAAACAGTTCCCCTAACACAAGGCCAGACCTTAAATTTATTCTCAAGCTAACCCAGGGATCTTGTCCTAGTGATAGATTCTTCTCTTAAGTCTTCAAATTCTCTTCAAGTTCTCTTTCTAAGCCAGCTCTTCTGTACAAATATTTAAACATATATTATCAAACAGCAGTAAAATTCTCTTTTGATCTATATCCTCTGCTGATCACCTAATCTTCCCTGTGCGCTGCGGAACTGTCAAAACACCTACAGCACCTCTACATAATCTCCAAGGGTAGGCCTGATTGTTCAAAAGCTGTTTGGCAGTATGCAACAATATTTACTGGACTGTGGAAGAATTCATAAAATTGTCTGCTTTTTCATCACTACTTAGCAACAGTTTTTACATGGGAAATATGTTTGATGAAAATCTATTCAACTGAATTCATACAGCAAAAACATGGAGAAAGGGATGAGTGAAAAGAATAACGGACTTGATATTCCATCTGATTCACCGACTCCTTCATCCTCATTCAACCAGTAGCATCTCGTAGACTCAGTACACAATAAATGTTCATTAGTCACTAAGCAGATCGCTCGTAAAAGACAACCATGCATTGATTTTTATAAGATGGCAACTAAGTTTCTTGATCATAGAGATAATCAAATAATGTGGTATATCAGAGATGTTATAAATATTGGGGAAGCAAATCTGTGTTGGTGCTCAGACAAAACGAAATACTACTGAAGAAATTATCTGATTTTTGATTGGTTCTTTTAAATTTTTTAATGTTTTCATGGCTGAAACTCTACAATTTCGATTACTCAAATGTAGAAGAAAGATATCTTCAATTTATTTAGCTCTCCAGAACCAACAAAATACAAGCCACATCTTTCAGGAAATAGTTTGTTTCAGAGCTGGAGATCAAGACATTATGTTGAGGACAAATCAGAGCGCCTAATTATCAAAGATGATAAATCAGTCAACTGAAGGAAAATAAATAATTAACTCCACATGCTTACTCCTGATTATTGCCTCCAAATGCTTTACTTTATGTGAAAATAGAGCTTCACCAGACTGCAAAGAAATTCTCATCTGTCATCAGTTTGCTTGTTAAAATCTGACTGAATTAACAAAGAATATCACAGTGGAATAGAAACAATTAGTCATGTAACATAGTTATCACTTTCTTAATCCATATTTAAGACAGATGAAGGTATTATATGTATATATACACATATATTTATGTATATGAACAGAAATAAACATTATATAATTAGATAAATATAAGAATGGATGGGTAGACAGATAACTTGACAGATCTACAGGTACAAAATATTTAGCATGGAATCATAGCAGTATCCATAGGAAATGAACAGTATTCAATAGATTGAAATGTCAGGTCCTATTTCCTAATACCAGTTGTTCATACACTCCAGAGATATTTCAAATAAATTTTTTCAGTGTACTGATAGAATAGAGGTCTCTCTACTCTTGCATGATGTTCTCTGGTTAGAATAAATACTACTTTTACAGATCTCTGCCTAAAAGTAACAGTCCCTTCATTGATTCAGTTCATATACAACGCTGGTCAAGAGCACTAGCACACTTGAGCTCACCACTTGGTTAAGTTGCTGCTGTGTCCTTTTCTTATACTACCCTCAGGGTGAAAGAAGGATTAATTAGATTTAATTATAATCAATGGTAAGAACGTGGCTGGAGACATCAAATAATGAGGGTAATTATTTTTAAAGTCAGTATTTTTGAGAACCTACTGCAAACTAGAAAGTGGGAAAAGAAGTTTACATTCATTATCTTATGTAATTCAAGATCTAAGCCTGTGATATAAGTAACATCTGTACTTCTCAGTAAGACACATAGATTGTACAGCTTAAATAAATAACTAAATCAAAGGGCTATTTGACCAAACTGGAATTCAAACTTGTGGCTCTGTGTGTATTTCACCTCATATTTCCAGAGTCAGGAGGCTCTTTAATCACTTCAGATTTGGAAATAAGGTACTTAACTGTACACAATTCCATGCATTGTAATATCAACATCAGTGCAGTGTTTTGTGAATTGATGAATCTCTTCTTGAATGAATCAAATAAGATGATTTGAGTGAATTCAGTACAGATGATTTACATGAGAGATCAAGTTTTGTAACAAACATATTTATGGATCAGAGATGAAGCTATTACAGAATGGCACCTGCCACAGTTCTTGGTCTCTGTATCTTTAAACCACTGAGGTTTTCTACCTAACATGGTCCCCACTTTTGGTTTCTTAATGCAAGTCTATAAGAGGATAGCGACAGCTTATAGGTTTAGCACAAGAAAGAGCATATAACTTAAAATCTCTCTTCAGTAGCAGCTACAAGCAACAAAGATTAACCAAGATGGCAGCATTTGTGTGAACTTTTGACTACTGCAAAATGTTGAGAGCCAGAGTTCTTTAAGAGGAGCAATAGCACATAAAAAGTATATAGATTTAATTCTGAGCCTCCAAAAAGTATTAATAATAGAAATCCCTTCAGCCTACTCACTCTCCCCAATGCCACACACAGCCTGCAGCAAAACATAAGCCTTTGGAAATCTCCCAGCTTTTTCTGAAGCCACTCGTACAAAGATTTGACCACTGTGTTGTCTCAGATAAGGAAAGGTGAGGGAAACAAGTATTTTTAAGTTTTTCAGCTTTATAAATACCTACTAATGCAGAAACTAAAATTCTATAACTAGGCTAGTTATACATGGGAAACTAATTGAATTAATGGGGTATTTCCTTGTCAGAAATATTGGTTGGTGTTGCTAAGTGAAATAAAAGCAAAGACCTTAAAAGTATCAAAATGTAGAGCAGAAGGAAAATAAACATTATATTTGGGAAACTGCAAACTCATTTCCCTTAGGAAGTGACATCTGGAATGCAAAAATAACTTCATATATTATAATTGACAGAATACCAGTTTGCATTCATCATGCTAATGAGCATAGCCACCTATGCTGAATTGTATGAAGCAAGCAGTATTTTTGTTAATCATTTTGTAACCCACTTAAAAAGGTGAGACTAAAAGGCCAAAATGAACATTATTTGCCAAGTGTGCACCAATGTTGCCTATGCTATTAAGATTTCTCCACCAAAATGATTATAGGAGAAAAATCATTTAACAGTATTCAAAATTACATGGCTCTAAAAGCTGGCCATTTTATATTCCAAACCATATCCATATGCATATGCACATTTAAAGAATGATATTTATAGTCTTGCTATAATTTTAAATTCTACTTTTCATTGACATTATATTTTGTTTTTGTCTCAAATTATTGAAAAAGTATCTAACTTTTTTCCAAAGGAGTGATTTTCATAAAAATACAAATATGGTTAGGCTTTCTTCTCCCTTCCATAGTCTTAAGAATGAAAAGCCCATTTTCTCCTATAAGCCATACCAGTTCTTCATTTTTCTTTTAGGAGCTTTAGATATATCCCAGGTCACTAAGTCAATTGAAAAATTTGTACCAAATACATTGTATGCAAACTGAATCCTTCATATGAGATTTTGACTTTATCTTTGCACCTCCGCCTCAAAAAGCACAAATTCCACATTGTATAAGTCAGTCCATATTCAGTTACAAACTATAAATATAGAAATATTACCTTCTTATACTCATTTTAGGAAGGCTACATTACGTCCAGTAAAATTTGAATGAACTCTTCTACTTCACTGTCCTGGAATGTGGTTTTTACGCATCACGAAGAGACCTAATCCCACGACACATGATCTACCCCACCATTAGCCACCATCATGAATATTTCCTTATTCTCTTCTCAGCTCCTCTCCTTCCCTCTTTATATATTGAGGGATTGTCTGGCTTTTGAACATACCCAGTAGCTTATTATACCTATAGCTTTTGCAACTGCTGAATTGTATAGTATTTGGGGGAAAATTGTCTTCTGAAACTACCTTCTTTAGATTAAAATCCCAGCTTTTTCGCTGTGCCTTAACCAGGAAGCATCTTCATCATCTTTATTCAACTTCTTCACTTGTAAAATATGCATAATAAAGAGCTCCCTCATAAAGTTGTCTGGAGAATTAATGAGCTAGTATAAATAAAGCATTTAAGACAGGATCCAACACACATAGTAAACAGATGTGATACACACATGACACACAAACACATACGTATAAGTAGGTAAGAGAAATGCTAAACTTAATTTTATATCTAGAAATCTTGACATACTTGGTGTATATATATTTCAGAAGTAAGTCAAAATCTGTAATTGGGAAAAGTTTGATCTTTGGTTATGCAAAAAGAGATTTGGGTGTTATCAGTAAGTAAAAAGGACTTGGAGCCACACACAGGTTTGTGAACACTTCCCCTGAGAAGATGTAAGAGAGATGATATGAGAAATGTTAGGATCACAATTTAAAACAAACTCCAGACCAACCCAGAATTTGGTGGCTATCTTGTTGAGTAGATTTGGAAGTTAATTCATCATAAATATGTGTAATTTCAGCATGAAGCAATAATCTATGGCCCAGAAATTCTTTACCTGCTTACAGAAAATAACACTGCTATGCATTCCACTGGTGATATAAAACTATTACATTTTAAATTATTAAATCATTATTAAAACTATCTAATTTCAGCTATTCATCAAATTCTTCCCTAATATATCCATTATCATATTGAGGCAAATTAATGCTTTCAGGAGAAGCATAAAAACAAAAGTGACTGAATTTTGCGAAAAGAATAGATGTAGTGGGAGGGAGACCGCAGGTCTTAGGCCCCATAGATAGGAGTTAGTGTCTATAAACTTCTGCCACCTAGGGAGGATCTTGGCCCTTGCTTAGATCACGGTGACAAGGCCCCCTTGGTGGAAGGGCAGGGACAACAAGCCATCAAGTAAAGGACCTGTTCAGCAGGGGTTAATTTTAGAATAAGTTCTTTTCAACTCATAAAATTACCTGTGTCCTACTAGACTGTGAACACAGAAAAGTAGGAACTGATACTAAGGAAATTTCCTGATTTATCTTAGATAAGTTGACTAAATGGCAGATAAAACCTGATTTCCAATTCTGTGTGACCTTTCTGCTTTTACTTTGAAGCTACTCTATCAGCAGTTGTATTAAGTTTTATATATATTCCTATAATTTGTAAAAATTGCATTTGTCTACAGAAAAGCCCTAGACATCCCAAGCAAATTTAGAAAGTATGCCCTCAATAAAATAACATTCTGGTAGTAGTTTTTATTTTGTAATTTAAACACAGAATTAGGCTGGGGATATAGCTCAATGGTAGAGCATTTGCT
>NW_004955446.1:8268825-8274458 GCF_000276665.1 Chinchilla lanigera | reverse complement strand
ATGTATATGTATGTATATATGTGTATATATGTATGTATATATGTATATATACACATGTATATATATCACTCAGTAATCCTCTACAAATGGTCATTTTCTGAAATTCCCTTGGTATTAAAATACTATATGTTTATCACAATTTTCAACACAGTGCTGAATCACATAATGCATCACTAATTTTCCCCTCTTCTCTGGATTCTTCCCACCAACTCAAAAGCCCTGCTAGAGAATATCACTTAGTGCCCATTGTTAGTATGATATCTCTGTGTACATTCTTTGGAGCAAAACTCCTCAAGCTCATGCCTTCCCATGTGTTCGAATGTACTCTATCTGTGCTTTTTGCCTCAGTACCACACTGAAACAGTCCTTTGTTAAGGTTCTGCAAAACCTCTTCAGTTCACACTTCTCCCTCAGGTAATCAGCTGTGTTCAGCAATTTCTCACTCATTCCTTGATGAACATGGTCTTCATCTACCTCCAATACTCCCCTCACCATTAATTGTCTTCCCATCTTGCCATTTGCTCCTGGGTAGCTTCTATTTCATATCCCCAGCCTGAAAGCATTGAAATGGCTTCTCTTATAACTCCTGAGCTTTAAAATCATCAATACCTGGATTATCATCATAAATCAGACCTGACTTCCATCTTATGTAACCAATTGCCTGCTAAATCTTTCCCCTGATATGTCCGAACACATATATCAAATTTAACATGGAAATCTTGATCTTCTTTCTATTTCAGTGAGTAGCAACAACGATTATGCAGTTTCTCAGAGAGGATTCACATCATCATTTTGACTTCTCACTCTCTTGCAACTGACATCAGTCAAGCAGTAAATTATGTCAACTCTAACTTTAAAATATACACAAATCTCATCTTTCTTCTATAAGCACAGCATCCAGCTTAGTCCAAGCCATCCTTACCTCCCACCTGGAATAATGTGTTTATCTTCTGCAGTAGATGCTCTTGGTACTCTTCCCAATCTCCTACTAGGCAGGTGTAGTCATCTTCCAAATGTTGTATTGATTTCCAAATAGTCATTCTGCACCCTTAGAGCATTACCTATGGAAGACCTAAGGAGAGCCTTCCCCAGGGATCCAAGTTTAGGACCCCACCCTGCAGTTAGGCAACAGCCAAGGATCTATTAATGCGGTACATATAGGGTAGACCACCTTTCTCAAGGTGGGGCAATTCTGCAATACTTTTCATACTCCAGAGCTCCCCGTGTGATTAAACTGAACCTTGACCTAAGATATAACTACATTTCTGTTTTGGTTTCATCCTTCTGTCCATTGTGTTACATTCGGCTGTCTTCTCTTCTTAGCAGGCTTTTCCTGAGAGCACTGACTTCATGAATCACTTGCATAATCCTCTCCACTGCAGGCTTTTCTACAGAACTTAACCTAAGAGTCTTCCTAATTGACCTTACCCGCCTTTTCAAAGCCATTATCTATTCTCAACATAGTGGATCAAGAGATGTCAATAAATCTTAAATGCAGAGTACATTCCTTATCTGGACATCTTTGCAAGATCTTCCACCTCATTCAATTAAAGGGCAAATTCCCTACTATGGTTTGTTCAACACTACATGATCTCTCTGACCTAATCTCCTAGAACTTTTCTCTTTTCTCTCTCTTTCTACCCAGCCTCAAATGCATCCTCGGGGTACCTAAAATATAACCGGGTGGGGGGGGGGTTGTAATTCAATATGACTGATAGATATTGCCTATTACTTACCTTTCAAAATGAAAGCTCTGTGAAGGTAGAAACTTTGTTCACTCATGTATTTTCAGTATCTAAAATAGTTTTTAGTGTTTAGTTGGACGCAAAATATATGTATTGAATTAATGAATCATCTATTTTTTCCACTTCAATGCTTCCCTTACCTTTACTTTACTGTCAATATCCAAATGAGAAACAAAATTTTATTTACGGTAAAGAAGTGCTAAGAATTATTGTCAAAGATAATTCTCTTAAATAAGAAAATAGAGGTTATGCTTTTTTGCTATTTTACGCTAAAAAGGAACTTTAATATCTTAAATACCCTAGTCTGAGAGAAGCAACAGTTTGACAAAAAGAAATAGTTGGGATCACGGTTCTTTGGAGTTAAAGGGGCAATTGATTATGATTTTACTGCTACTAGCTCTGAAGATTAGATGCCCAAATTAATAAGGCATCAACTACAGCTTAAATTTGATACATATTCAACATTGGACTCTAATAATGAATTGCATCTGTCAGAGCATATAGATATCCTGGGGTTTGCTATAAAAAAAAAAGAATTATGTGCTGTCCTAAATTCAGCTATCTTTGAAAAATAAAAACCAAATGAAAGCTTAAGGTCAATAATACAAGTCATGCATGCCAAACATCACCCTAAACACTAAGCCAGGTAAAAAAGTTTATACTTCTATTTTGTAATATTTTTTCTTACTTTTTCACAGTAAGAACTAAAATTTATATAAAATTATTATTATACAAATATTTTACCCTAATATTTCTTACTTTACTAAATCCCCATTCTGTCAGAAACAAACATATGACAAGAAATGAACTAGAAATAAATTAACTTGATTATTTTCAAGACAATTTTAATCTAGCTGCAGCTATAAAAATCCTCCTTCTAAATAGCAAACTTATGAGCCTGTCTGAAATGAAGTGGTACACTTACAATTTTTATTAGAAGTCAAGCTGGGCTGGCCAACAGGCAATTCTGTGAATTATACCTTTGAAAATAATACATTTAAACGTTACCTATTAAAATCTAATTGAATGCAAATTTATTTAGGCTCATTGCACACGAGGTGGTAGAGTAGGTGTGCAATTCAAAAAGGAGATTTATTGATTATTATGATGTACCAGGTGTCTTTTCAGGACTCCCGATGCAAACAGACATCTGTCAATCAACATGAGATGTTAACCATTCAGTTACATACGATTAAAATACATCTGATTTTGTACACGTGCCAACAAGAAATGTAAACATTATGTACTATAAATGTGTACTAATAAATAAAAAATTAAAATAAAAATTAGCTCAATAAAATCAAATGGAAAATAATAAACATCTGAGAATTATAATGAAGAATACAGAGTACCATGATAGCAAAAAGTGGGGAATTCTAACTTCAGGAAAGATTTCCAGAGAAAAGTAAAATTTCAGACTTAAGGAAGCTGAGGAGGGATTCACTGAGTTAAGGGGTAAGAGAAAGGAAGCAGGTGTCCCCAACAGAAAGAATAGCATGAGTAAAAGCCCCGAGGCCCTGAACAAAAAGTCAGTATACATGGAACTGTGAGTGAGACAGATGCTGCTCCAGGACAAGCCTGAAGGGGGTGGAGACAAGATGTGATTCTAATTACAGAGTCCTCAGAAAATTAAGGTGAATTATCAGCAGTTTTTAAGGCAAGATTGTGTGCAAATACTTAGATTAGATTCATGCTTTAAGAGATGTCTCTGAGTGCATTGTAGGAATCAGCTTGATGGAATCATAAGGAGAATGCTGGGAAGTGGATCAAGGCAGCTATTATTGCGTTTAAGAAAGAAGCAATGCCTGCCTAGGTAGGCTGGGACTAGTAAATGCAGAGGGACGGATATAGAATACAACCAAAGCAAAATGAGCAGGCCTTATTGATGGCTAGCATGCCCACAGGAGAGAGATGAGGTCGCAGTGAGTACACAGTAAGGGGAAAACAGGATTTCAGTTTTGAGTATTTCAGATCTACACTGTCACAAAATATTCAATGGGAAAATTGAATTTGTTCTCAGAAGGTAAACAGAGCTGGATGTATAGACAACTGAGTCTTTGGTTTATACATGATAATTGAAATCAGAAGACTGTGAGGCATGAAAAATACAGGGTAAGGGAAAAGGGGGCATGTAGGGCCAGGCTTGAGAAACTCCTGAAATTTAATTGTCAAGTAGCAGTTAAAGAGGAAGTAAAAAAAACGAATCCAAAAACAAAAGAAGAAAACCAGGAGACAGCTATAGAACTGAATCCAAGGAAGAGGGAAAGAGGGAAAGACCACATCCACATTGAATACTGGGAGAGGCCTCACTTGAACTGAAAAAATATGGAATAACATGTATTAAGCTTATTGAGATTATAATGGAACAAAATTACAACCATGGGTCAATGAAGACGATTTCAGGACATATTAAATGTCCCCTAGGGTGAGGGTTTTAGCTCAGCAGCACAAGCACCTGCCTGGCAAGTACAAGATCCTGAGTCCGATTCCCAGTACCAAAAAATAAAGTCCCCTAAATTGACTGTTTAGCAAATTGTATTGTACCAAAGAAAAAGCCATATGTTATCATATTTTATGGATATGACAGATATTTTTTAAAGTTAATTGAAATAAATTGATGTGGATATGGCATAGTGCCACCTGCCCTTCAGCAGGACAGCCAAATTCATTCTGTCTTCTCTAGGTCCCCAGTAGACTAAATTTCTCATGTGAAGACATGCGACTAGGATTGATGACAATTATATACCAATTCTGGGCCTGCTCAGAGAAAACATCTACAGTTTCCCATTAACCTTCTTGTGGGTGATAAATCAGAAGCCTAAGATAATGAAGCCATCCATGCATAGGAAGAAACCTACAAGTCTTGATGGTGGGCAACTGGCCAATAGGAAATATCACCAGGTAGAAGGCAACTGGCCAACCAGAAATATCAACTAAATTTTCATGAATGAAATAAATTTCAGTTGATTTATCCACTATGACTTTCTCTCTTACAGCATTAGTGTTAATTACTCTCTGTGCTACACTGAGGTGACTAATTTGGAAGTAACCAAATGGACAGGACTTATCTCACAGCTGATGGGCACCTTTCACACCTCTGTAATTCACAATTGAATTTCAATGACACAGACAGAATGCTCAGAGCCAAAAGACAGTTAATTTGTACCAAGTATTTCTTTAAATTTAAGTGGGTCAAAATAATTTAAAATGATTTTTTTTTTGCTAGCAAATAGTGTAGTCTTTTAAATAAATTATAAATGAACCACACTTTTACAAAAAGACAAAAACAAAGTTTTATGTTTTTGACAGTTCATTGAAAAGCAAACTAATTTTTGCCATAAATATTGTGTTACAGTGATTTAAATGGTAATTAAACAAAATGTAATTCTCTTGAATTAAAAAACAAAATGCCAGATTTTCAAAATATGTACTTTTTGCTTAGAATGGCACTAAAATTTTATTTAAAATATGTGTTTATATATAACAACATGCAAATGCTCATATGACTGTTTAGCAAAGATGCTGGAGAAGCTTCTTAGAAAATCTGGCATGGGTATTGCATACACTTAATCATAATTTTTTAAAATCCAACAGTGCCAGCAATGGCAGAGTGATGGAACCAGAAGAGTCCTACAGATGGAGAACAGACAGAGAAGAAGTATTTGAATTCTCAAGAGATAGTACAATGATTTCCTTAATTTCTCTCTCAGTCTGTTTGTTGTTCGTGTATAGGAATGCTATCTATTTCTGGGTGTTGACCTTGTATCCAGCTACATTGCTGAATTTGTTAATTAATTCAAGGAGTCTGGTCACAACTAGAGACCATACTCATTAGTGAAATAAATCAAACATACATGTGCAAGCACCGCATTGTTTCTCTAGTGTAAA
>NW_004955446.1:8256903-8268134 GCF_000276665.1 Chinchilla lanigera | reverse complement strand
GACATATATTTATATTATTAATCCATGAAATGCTGATGAGTTCGGTTCCCGGTACCGGAGAAAAACCAAAAAACCAAAAAAAAAAAAAAAAAAGTAATTTCAGAGTTATAACAAGCTCTAGGATCTCTTTCATGAAGGATCAGATCCATAATTTATGGGACCATCTAAGAGTGGGCCCCATGTAAATACAGGGGTTGTACATCTCTGAAGCAAGGTCTTCCCTTAAGCAACACTTAGAAAACTAATCAGAAAATACAACAGGATGGAGGTCAATATTTTTCAAGTATGGTGAATGAAAATATTCAATTGCTGCTATTAGAGTTCTGGGGTTAACTGTAGCCATTAATCAATGTTGTTTCCTAAGTTTAAGGTCTTTGGTTTCCCAACTTTCTTGTCATTGTGTCATCTAGAAAATCAAAATGTGGTTAAAGAGAAATCTCTAAGGCAAAATAATGTAATAGTTTTCCTTACCCTTGTTGTGGCCTAAATATTTATGTTCCATCAACACTAATATGTTGAAGTCCACTCACTCAAGTGATGATAATAGACTGTGGGCCTTTGGGAGATAGTTAGATCACAAGACAGGAGCCCTTATCAATGGGGTTAGTTCTGTTAGAAAAGGGGCCCCAGGAAACTGCACTGTCTCTTTCCTTGATTATAGGGGGACACTGCTAGAAGGCACCATCTATGAATAACACAGCAGGCTGATACACAACATCAACTTTGTTGGCAACTTGATTGTGGGTTTGCCCACCTTTAGAACTGTGAGAAATAAGATTATGTTGTTTATAAGCTACCCAGTCTATGGTACTTTGTTATAGCAGCCCAACTGGACTAAGACAACACTAAACCTACACTGTATATAATAGGATGTTGTACACTGCTTGATTGAGATGTTGTCCTACTCTAGACATTACCAAATACTTGCAAGTATATAGAGGGTGAGATGAAAGTTATTGAAATTTCAAGAGGGCATAGTTCCCACTCTGAAATGTCCAATCTGTCTCCATGGGCAGGAGAGGACCTGCTTCAGTCACAGCCTTCATGGGTGTTTACTGGGCCTCTGGACCATCCCACTTGCCTTGGGGAAGAGAGAATGGGGAAAGAACACTGGTGAAAGAGAAAAGAGTGGTTTGGCTAAATAGAATGGGAGCAAAGACAATTGTGTTGAGTTTGGACTCATGCCTATACCCACAGGCCCCATGTTGATGTATTTAATGCTGGCAAATTTGAAAACATTCCAACTCTGATCTGTAGTTAATACTTATATCACTTACATCACTATGAATTAATTCTAAAAGTTGAAAACTAGAGTTTCCACTCTTTTGATTATGTAAAGATGGTTTTCTGCAGAACACAGTATGTAAAAATTACATTTTCTTTTTCTCGTATTTATGTCAGTGCTAACAAGCCTCTCAGAGGATGATGCTTTTAGCATCAATTTACATCTTTAAGTCATGCTAAACCTTCAATCCTGCTCTCTAATGGTATCCCCTTTTCAAGATATCTCCCTAAATCTCTATTCTTACCTCACTTCCATTTCTTTATCTTTTCATTAGCACTGTATTTTTGAGACACATTATTTGACTTTTCAGTTTGTGCAATTATATTTTAAATTTTTAAGAGCTCAGTCTATTCTATATTTTTCTTTCCTATAGCATCTTTTAAAATTTTGTTGTTTACTGGAACCGGAGTCAACACAACCAGGGGTCAACAATGTGATAAGAAGCAAGGAAGGAAGGAAGGAAGGAAGGAAAGAAGGAAGGAAGGAAGGAAGAAAGAAAGAAAGAAAGAAAGAAAGAAAGAAAGAAAGAAAGAAAGAAAGAAAGAAAGAAAGAAAGAAAAAAGAATATCTAAGAATTTGGAGGGAAAATTATTTAAATAGCAAGACTATAGTAGAGGGATATAATATATTCAGTTAAGTTTAAACCTATGCAAAGATTACTACCATCAACTTCTACAAAATTTGAATAGAAAACTTATTGCTACAAAAGATATGTATCATAGAATACAAAAGCTTATGAGAGAATAAATCAATATAATAACTACCCACATAAACGTGGTTGGTGGAGGAAGAAAAGGGGAAAAAGTAGATGTTCTTGTAAACATACCACTTAGTATCACACATTCCAGCTTTGTTTTAAACTTCAAGTTGTTGAGGTATTCCAAAAAAAGTTATCCCACAATATTGCTTCTTATAAAATATATTTAGTATATTAAACATACTTCTACAATTACTATCATCTTACAAGAAACCACTTGAACATATTAAGAGAAGCCTAGGAAATTACGCAATGATCAACTATCAAATTTCATGAGGTAGAATGTAGTTGTCAATACTTCAGTAGTATTTTACCAATTAATTGATATACATTGCCTTCTAATAATTACTTCTCTATTCTATGTAAACTGCTTTATCATTTCAACTATATTTGCCTTCCCCAAAATGAAAATATCTTACTGTATTAATTTATATTAATAGTTTGGTCCTATAATGAAGTTAGCATATGAATTAATGCCTTTTATTATTTCTCACAGCAATTAATTTGTTGTAGATCATTTACTGTCTTCTTTAATCAAAGTGTACAATAAATACCATGAGCTATTACTAGTAGTATATCAACAAATAATCATTTAAAATGTGTCCAGTTGTCAAATAAGCTTGAAAAATGTTTATTCTGAACAAATTTTCTATTAATTTCTATCAGTGCATGGTATATTCCACAATGGGGACAGAACCATTGAATTATAGTTTTCATAATGGAAATGATTTGAATATTAATCCTATCACTTACTTAAAAGTAAAAGCAAGTCCCTGAGAATTTAAATGACTGGAGTTGAATTTATTTGGTGATCTGGAATATGGGTGTCTTATTGCTTCCATCTCTTGGCTTTTCCACCTAGTTCGTTCTCTACTATCATAACTATCTAAATTAAAGAAATAAAAGAAAGAGAAGGAGGGAAGGGATGAAAAAGGATGAAATGAATGGGTGGATGCAGAGAAGAAAGGAAGGAATTGTGCCCATCAAGAATAGAAGAGTTGCCCGGTATCACTACAGTATTGCAGAATTGAAAGATGAGATGAAATAAACTTACTATTCAACCAAAGTATTCAAACTTTATGAAACTTCATAAGTAATTATTTATGCAGAAGAGACATTAAGGACCATAAAATGCACCCTAGAGGTAAACTGTAGATCCGAATAAAGCATGGGATAATAGGGACTCAGCATAGATTAGTGACTCAGCTTGAGGAAAACAAATTAAAGTTGAATCTTGAGAATGATTTAACAATTAGTTAATTCTCATGGCTAGGGGAGTGTTTGACTCTAAGAAACAAACTTGCCTCATGTTGTCCTAGACCTAACGAGGAGCTTATTAAAAGGTTACATGACTATTTAAAAGATCCCAAGGCTCAGAAAGCAACTAAACCTCCTGCAGGATTAGAATCTAGCTGGATAGCTGCCAAGAATGAAGGCAGATACATTTTTTGTCTCTTTTCCCTTTGAGTGCAGAGTTTCTCATCTATCAGTCCCTCTGGGCATGAGTTTGACTGTCTTTCTTCTTTAAAAATCGCCTGTTGTATTTGAAGCACCAATGAAAAAAATCATGTGCCTAAAACAAAATTCCTCAGAGGAACCAGCTCTTCTATCTTGGGTGACAGGTGGGAATAAGTAGCACAGTGGCAGGAGCTTCTGCCCTTGTCAGGTTATTATGGAAACAAACCCTCTGAAACAACATTATCAGGAGACTCTCTAGGGAGTTCTAGGGTGTAGAAAATGACTATTGGCAGGGAAATATGTAGCTTATTTAAATCTTAGCATCCTTTAGGAACAGGAAAAGTAAAGATGCTTGGAAAATGCAGTCAGGAAGATAGTAGAAATCAGGAATCCACACTGGCCTCCCAAAATGCCACTGGCCTATTACAGTCCCTGGGTTGTAGCCACAGCAAGCTTTGCTTTTGGACTCCCGTGTGCCCAGGATAGGACCAATGGAGTGATAACTAGAGCTTGCATACTCCCTCTACCCTCTGGACATACTTCACCAAACTCTAGTCACCTTGCCCAAAATTTTGTCTCTTTAAATTATTGCCAAGTCAACTCTTCACCAGTTTGTAGACCAAGAATTCAGATAATAGTGGAAGAAAAGAAGAATTATTTGCAATGATGGCCATCCAGGCAGATTTAGTCTTAGAAATAATTTAATTAGTCCCGGTGAGCTGGAACCATATGCGCTTTCATGTAGGAGATGCTGAAGTTTGATCTAGGACTGATACTCAGAAGCTATCTAGCATCAGTCACTGTGCCTAGCCTGATTATTGATATCTCCTCAAGATAATAGTAAGTTTCTCAGTGCATTTGTGGGCAAATATATAGGTAACTTTTAAATGATAACTACTATTACTATTCCCACAAAAGTACTGAATCTCTCATCCCTACCTTCTCTGCTAAATCCTGATTATGGCTTATTTAGCCTATCATGAATCTTGGGTTGTTTCATATAAAACATCTGCATTTGCGGAGTACCTACCTGTACAAGGTATGATAAATACAGTGAATTTTTAAAGAGCACTTATTATAGTAAAAGCCACACTGTCTTTAGTTCCCCTAAGAATACTCCATCTTGCTTTGAACATATTCACACTATCATTCTTGCTACTTTCTGAAGCAGTTCTGGAGGTCTGGTTTTGTGAGTGTCTTAAGTTGTACTATCGTGACTGATCTGATGTCCTGAATTGATTCAAAACTTTTCCTTTCATGGTCACTTTGAGGAAGAGCCAGAAGTTGCACAGTACTCAGTTCAGTGATGAAAGTGAGTGAGGACACACCATAATATTTTATGATCATAACTCTCCAATGCATGGCTCTCAGCAGCATTCACCATATTTTCCATCATAACTCATAAGGACACCCATAAAAAAGCATGTCTAGAGCTGCTTCAAAAAGTGGCATGAATGATGGGATAAGTGTCTTCAAAGAAAGAAGGATTATTTTCAGGAGGGATTAGTGGAAATGTGTCTTTTACTGTAATTTTCTATAAATCTAAACATTCACCTTATACTTTGATCATATTGTGTACAAAGAATTAGCCTAGAACTCACAAGGAAAATGATAGCTTACAAATCACAGGACCCTGCCCACAAGAAAATTATAGTTAAATAACACATGGAAGGAAGGAGGGAAAGGAAGGAAGGGAGGGAAGTAGTGAAGGAGGGAAAGACTATAATCTTACCTACTTTGTGTCAAGGTTTTGCATATATAATCTCACACATTGTAAGCCAAGTTTTAGATAGGCATTATTGTTCCCAATTTACAAATAGGTGAACTCAGAAATGCTAAGGACTTTTGAGAAATATTTAAAATGTGCTCCAGATAAAGTGTAGTGATCAGATCAGAGTAGGAAAGTGGTTTCAACTCTGAGTTCAGGCTTTTTTGAAGTAGATGACACTTAAAACTTCCTCCATACTAGCTAGGACTTGAGCACGGGGAGAAACAGCAGCACGAGCCAGGGTCCTACAGCAGAAATACCATGTCTGAGGACTGCCAAGCAACGAGAGCAGTTCCACAGCATTATGTGCAAAGGGAGCGTAGTCTCGGATAAGAAGGATGGGTCTACGTGGTAGGGAACTCAGACATTTGGCTACTGAGTTGCAGCATTTGTGTAGTCAGTAGAAAACAACTGAAAGTGAACAAAAATGATGTCCTCAAGTCTTTAACTGGAGGTTATATCTAAGAAGTGCTGGTGTGAGGAGCAGATGATAAATACCAAAGCCAAAGATAACAGATATATGATGGTGGACTTAAAAGGGACAAATGATGAAAGTGTGAAAAAAATAAGATAGAATCAACAGATCTTGCCATTTGAGTGAATGGGCCAGAAAAGCAGCAGCTCAAGATGTCACGGGCTTTGAAAATAAGCGATTCAAGCAGGACGTTAGACTGAACAAGGATTCTGACCATTCTCTTTTCTGTTCTCTGGGTTTTCTCTTTAACAGTGGGCTAATTTTAAAGTTGTTTCTCTGCTAACAAAAATGAAGCATATTGTTTTTATAAACCTTTGCAGAAATCTGCTGCATTCTGTGGCATGTTTGCAAATAATGCCACATTCTCCAGACAGTTTATGTGCAACATACTTCACATTACTAACAGAGAAACATCGCTAAAATAACATCCTATAACAAATCCTATGAAGGTCACTCTTTTAAAGACTATTTTAAAAATGGAAATGCATTTGTTAAGAATTGTTAATAATTTGATACTTACACATTAGATGCACATGTATTTTCCATCTGAGTTTTATGACTCATCTTCAAGACACGTTGTACAGTGATCGTCAACTCCAGCTCCATCTTGGCATCACCTGTAAATCTTTTAAAAATGCTAATACATGTTTCCTACCCCAAGGTTCTGGTGCAAATGACCTGGGAGCAGTCTGGGAATTGGGATTTCTTAAAAATGCTATCTAAATGATTCTAATGTGGATCCATGGCTGAAAACAACTCAGCAATTTAAAAAGTGATTAATTATATTAGAGATAATTTGGAGAATGAAATTTGCTATCATAAAGAACCATCAGTTACATTTACATAATTTGTACATGCAGAATCGCACGTCAGTCTTTCCCTGACATTCAGCGTGGTACAGACAAGTTATATCACGAGGGTCTGGGGAGCTGAGTGGTCAGAATCAGGAAGACAGATGCTGATTTCTGAAACATTTTGCTCACTCTTTCCTACTGAGTCAGCAGCCACCCCTGGAAAGCTAGAGCAGTGAAATCTGTCCTCTGAACCTTTCTGGCTGCTCTGCAAACACTGGGTCGATGGCTAGCTAACCCCGGAGGTAGAACCCAATTTCTTCTATGTAGCTTCACAGTGGTAGCTGCCATCTCATTGGTACAGAGGCCAACATGCGGCTTTGTATACACTGAATCTGAAAAGGAATGAGGAGGGGAGAGCTGACTGCCTCTGCTTCTCTGTATTTGGAGGAATGCTGAAAGGTTTGTTTATTCCCTTATATCCTCTGTCTTCCTGTCATGTATTGACTCAAATGTCAATTAACTCTATGGCTGAAGGCATTGCCAGCAGAAATCCCATATTAAATGCACTTGTTTCCTGGTCAGGTAAAGCATTTCTTTCCCTTGCTAAGCTTTACTAAAGAGAAAATTCTTCTCCTTTCTCTAGCAGGGCTCTGAGAGAGGGGAAAAGTATACAGTGACAGTCTTGGAGATTTTCTAGGAAGCATGGCAGTAAGATGACCTCTGGCTAGTCTAAATTGCTCACCTCTATTCCATTACCAAGTTTTTCTCTAGCTTGACTTTAGTTCACTCACTTTTATTAACTTTTTCTACCCATAGCATTCACTTCTAGAAATCTATGCAATTCTCAAAGCCCAGTTTAAATGCTCATTTCCACATCTGAACATACCAATGGAAAGCAAGCCTCCTCGACTCTCTCACCTTCAGAATTGGATTTCCTTGTACTTGTCATTCTTTTTTACTAGAACTAAGCATCTCAAAACACAAAATTTTGCCTTGTCCGATATGTCCACACAGCACAGGGACAATTGCCATACTTTGCTCATGACAGGCGCACAATAAAGCTGATAAATGGATTGACTGGATCAAGTAGCATATAAACTCAAAATTCATAGGCAACTAGAATTCCTTTTGTTTTGAAGTAACGAATAAACTAAGGCACAAAAGTTTGGAAAGGCTCAACAGCTTCCACTAGAATAAGGAAGGCATTAATTATTCCAATAAATAATAGCCTCACAGCTGAATCAAACATGTATCAAAATATTTTCAACTACCTCTATCTTGTGGGATTACAGTTGTTCTATTATGACTCTTTAACAGAAGCATATGTTCTTTTCTGAAACATTATTTAAATAAGCTTGGTTTATGCAAATCCCAGTAGTCACTCCTTGTAATTGTACTGTTGATATCACTATAATTCGTGGCTTAAAGAAGTTAATACATTTTCTGTCAAGGTGACAAGAGAGTCATCACTTATCTCCAAGCCCTGCCTGTGCTATACACAAGAATGACTTTCTCCATCTCCTGGGACTGGCATCCCATATGTTTATTTATGAGATCTGGATCTAAACTACCTTTGCTTCTTGATTGCTGGGGGAGCTGTAGAGAAAGGACTTTAATTACTAAAGTTCTCAGCAATTCTAATTTACTTAAGGGTCATCTTAGCATTGCTTCCACTGCAACTCAAGGGGTTTCATGTATTTACAATTGTTTTGCTTTTACATCAATAATTTTGGCCCAAATCAACCTTATTCCAACCTGAAAGTTTCACAACATTTGGAGGGGGTTTATTTTCACATATCCTTTGAGCCTGTTCTGTTCCCCACAATACCTAGTACAGAGCCTTTCAAGTACCCAATACTCAGTACACTAGGGAAAGCACAAATGAAGAAGTAAATAGGGTTTACATTTTGCCAGGAGAAGTCACTGATATTCAGAATTTGAAACATTATGATATCTGATTCAGAAAATGGCAACGGTGGTGGAATTTTTTTTATCTCATTTGAAATCAACCTAAATATTTTGTACATAAAATATTCTCTTTTGTTATAACAGATCTTTTGACATAAATGTCCAATCTTTCAACTAGATTAAAATTTATAGAGAAATAGTGCTTATTAGTTAACACAAAACCTAGCACCTAACTAAATGTTCTATAAATATGTATAGCTGAACTAATTCTACATTTGCACTATTTTTCCTTTGAACTTAGAGAAAATGCTACATCTTAGAGAAAATCCTATTCCTAGAGAAAATCTACTAGATGATATTTTACTGTCCAAGATCAGATAGAATTAGTTACACAAATCTAATATCAGAGCTAAGCCTTTGGGGAAATTACAAAGGTCTTCACGGACGCTTTTCTGAACCATGTCGCCTTCTCCATCAAGTACTTGTTCATCTTCTACTCACATGAGAAAAGAATCTGATTCTCTCAGTGATACAAAGTATATGAAGCACAGGTAGCAAAAATAAAAATAAACTAAAGTGACTGTATCAGACTAAAACCTTGCATGTGCACATAAAAGCGAACAATCAACAATGAAGAAACAACTCATGGAATAGGAGTTGATCATCAATAAGTAGTTGCTATCAAAACATATAGGGAATTCAACTCTATGGGGATAAAATAACTCAATCTAAAAACCTTGCCAAAGCCCCAAATAGACATCTGTTAAAAGAAGATATACAAATGGCTGACAGATGCATTAAACAATGCTCAACATCACCAGTCATTGGGGAAATCCAAATTAAAGTCACAATGAGGCCTCACATCTGTTGAAATAGCTATTGCTAAAAATACGCCAAAGATAAGTGTCAGCAAGCATGTGGAAAAAAAGAGAATCCTTCAACACTCTTGGTAAGCCTACATAGTCATTATGGAAAACAGGGTGGAAAGGCCTCAAAAAAATTAAAGCTATAGGACCTTGATCCAGGGAATTTACTTCTGGAGACTTATGCAAAGTAATTAGAATCTCTATGTTGAAGGGCTATTTCCCTATTTGCATGCTCACGTTCACTGAAGCATTACTCACAACAGCGAAGTGATGGCATTAATTGTCCATTGATACATGGATGGATAAAGAAAATATGCTACCACACAACTATAGACACAATGGGATAGTATTCATTTTTTAAAATAAAAAAATTCTGCCATTTGCAACAATATGAATTCACCTGGAAAACATTATGCTAAATGAAATGAGCCACACAGAGAAGAAAAACAGCACATGATCTCTCTTATATATGGAGCCTAAAACATGTCAAATTCCTGGACACAGAGTAAAATGGTATTTACTGGGGCCATGGAGGAGAGGTGGGGAAGTGAGGCTGTGGAAATGTTGGTCAAACGATAGAAAGTTCAGATAGATAGGATAAGTTGTGGATTCCTTGTATAGCAAAATGACTGACACTGATGATGGCTTTGTATACACAAGAAAGTTAATTTTAAGAGAGTGGATTTATTAAGAGAGTAAATTGCAGGGCTGGGGATTTAGCTCAGCAGCAAAGCGCCTGCCTGGCAAGTGCAAGGTCTTGAGTTCGATTCCTGGTACCAGAAGAAAACCAACCAAACAAACAAACAAACAAAAAAACGAGAGTAAATTGCTAACAGAGTAGATTTTAAGCATTCTCATTACACACACAAAAGAGCAGTATGGGCAGTGATGGTTATGTTAGTTGGCTTCCTTGCAGTAATCATTTCACAAAGTATACATACATCAAAATATCACATTGTGTACTATCAATATATTCAAGTTTTATTCATCAATTATACTTTGCTAGGCCCTGAATTTTTTATAAGCATCTGACGTTACTTTAGAAATATTCTTAAATCAACTTATTGGTTGCACATTTCGCTAATGAGTCACAACACAGTTCTGAAATACTATTTTAAAGAAAATGTCTCCGGCAGCACAGAACTGTACCAATCAGGTTGAAAAGAAAAAACTACATATAAGAACCACTGTAACAAGAAAAGGAGAACAACTACTGCTATTTGAAAAATCCTTCTGTTTTGTTAACCTATCCTCGCTGAAATAAACAGCACATATTTTAATGGGTATTTTAATATTTCTTTTCTTATGTCCAATAAAGACTGAAATGAGTTGTTTCCTTCCTTTTTCTATTTTAAATTGAAAGTCTTCTTCACATGTTGCTACCAGAAGGAGCATCATTTAGGTATGTCACCATGTAAGCAAGCCAGTACTACAATGAAAACAACAGCTGTAAAGTTTATTGGCAGACAACAAGAGGCCTGATAGCTTAAAAAAAATTACATCAGTACCTTCCCATGACCACTGGCAAAGCAGGAAATCTCTGTTGAACTGATTATGTTTGGAGGAAATACAAGAAGGTTTCCTCAGGATACATTTGAAAGCTAGTGCCTTTTCAAACAAATCACCTGAAAGAAAACTGCTTGTTTCAACGAACAAGTCAGGAGTCTGTTTCTTGCTATGTCATTCACAATAGTTACCAGGTGCTAGCTAGGAAGAAGTGATAGGTCAGTGTGTACTAGCACGATGAAAGAAATAGTCTGCCACTGCTATTTTCAACACTCATATCCCAAGATTAACAGAGAAGGTTAGTATTTTATAAATACTTTGTTTTACTTTAAAATCGGGAACAAGACAAGGATGTCCGCTGTCACCACTCCTGTTCAATATAGTTCTGGAACCACTAGCCAGAGCAATTAGACA
>NW_004955446.1:8245947-8254749 GCF_000276665.1 Chinchilla lanigera | reverse complement strand
ATAAAAAATAAATAAATAAATAAATACTTTGTTTTCCTACATTCATTCTTCTTTTGTGACCAGACAAGATAGACATATTAGATATCTATTGCTGTGTAATAAATAATCCCAAAATGTAACTCCTTAATGAACAAACATCTATTACCTCACACAGTCTTGGAGGATCAGGAATTTAGGAGAGGCTTGGTGAGGTAGTTGTGGTTCAGGGTCCCTCAAAGGGTTGCCGCCAAGTTACCAGCTGGGCTACTCTCATCAAAAACTCCCTTGTGGGTAAAGAATCACTTCCAAATGATCCACATGGCTGCTAGTCAGGCAGTTCCCTGCTGACTGCTGACTGGAGGCTTTTATCATCTACAACATGGGCCTCTTTCCTAGCATGTCTCAGCTTCCTCATAAGTCGGCAGCTAAGAGTTGGCAGTTTCTTCGTGTGTTGGCATTCTCCCCACAATAACTTATAAGAGAGCAGAAGGAAGGGGGAAGAAATACAGAAAGACAGACAGAGAGACAGAGACAAAGCCAATACTCATGCCCATCCTAGCCTAACCTCAAAAGTGACACACCATTATTTTTGCTATATTCTACTGGCCACAAGAGATCAATATGCTGTGAAAGGAAATAACACCTCTGTGTAAATACTAGCAGGTGAGGATAGCTGGATAGCATCTTCTGCCTACTGCAGAATGTTCCTTTAAATGCTCATTATCTCTTCTCATTTAAATTTTAATTGTACAAAATTATGGTGGTGTACCATGTGATAACTTAATGGATACATACAGGATCTAGTAACAAAATGAGGGTAGTTAAGGAAGAACTAATATAATTCCTTTTCAAATTACTCCAAAGAAGTGAAACGGAAGGAGTTCTTCCATACTCATTCTATGAGACCAGCATTACACTGATACCAAAAGGAAAAAAGGATACATCAAAAAATACTATAGACCAATGCTGACAAACCTATGGAAGAGGTGTTATTTATCTCTAAAGACAAAAGATGTTAATGTATGAGTTTTTTTTAAACCTCAGTATTTAGGTTTAATTGCTGTGTTGGCACTTTGTGATAAATAAGTGGACTTTGGGTTGCAGTTTGGGCATTCATCTCTAAAAGGTTCCCCACCACTTTTGTAGACCAATATTTCTAATGAACATTTACTGTGATGTAGCCAAAGAATCTAATGTTCAAATGGGTTGTTTAATGTAAAACTTTAGGTACAGATTGAGAGTTAACGATTCAGGTTAAGGGTGCTTCTGTGCATTCCCATGATTATATATATATTTTTTTCACTTCAGGAGAGAGAATATATGCTTCATCAAGGTAGGATTACTTCTATTTTGTTTATCATTGAATCTTGAACACCTGCCATATTTGGGACATAGGAAGGAATGTGTATATTGGTAAAACTAACACACTGAATGGATAATTTGTATTCCATTGTCCTATACATTCAACTATGAGTTTACAGAGCTGGAATAAAACACAGAAAGGTGGCTGTCAAGTTGGAAGGACTGGTTTTAACACTTCTTAGCTGTGCAAATGAGGCTCGGTCTCTGAGTATGTTTCTTCATCAATTTCCTTATTCAAAGTGTCATAATGCATAATATGATCACTTAATAGAATGTTGAGTGCTCAAGGGGATGATTGATGTGGAAAATATATTTTCAATAATAAAGTACTAAAGTTTGTCATGTATTATTTTTACTAAGATTAATAATAATAAATATACTATATAGCTGGCAAAGATGCTATGTAAGAAGACGGTGACTGTGACTGTTTCTTAAAAAGTGCCTCTCAGAGAGAAATCTGCTCATTGGTCTACAGGTGTCAGAAGAAATTCTTCCATAAGGAAAATAATAGCCATTTCTATTTTGAAGGTTGAATTCTGTGCTGTCATTACAAAACAAATTATCGGTCTTGACAAAGACAGAACATGCTTTGCAGAAAATGGATATGGCAAGGTCCCTAAGCACTAGGTTTGCACTGAAAGAACGGTACAAGGCCTGGCCTCACTAATAAATCTCACCCACCTCCTTGAAAATATGACCATTAATTTCTTTTTCTCCTACATTCCTGGGGATTGGAAAATGCATGAATGCGCAATAAAAAATAATGAAGCCACCCCTTGAGTTCTGTTTCTGTGTATATGTAGGTAAAAGTGTGGATATATTCAGGCACCAGAGCCCTGGATAAGGGACAACTTGGAAGTGGCTTGTTTACTGTTGGACACAGTAGGTAGCTCTGACAAGAGCAGACCTATATTTCTAATCTTTAAACAGTAAACATTTGATCTTTTACATTAGATTCAATGATAACCATTCACAAGCTGATTATATAATAATTCATCTTATTTATTTGATAATTGCTGTTTTTATTCTAACAAAACACAAAGATCTTGCTCAAGTTTCCATCCCAATGTGATCAGGGGGCTCCATAAAAGCATTTCTCCTTCTAAACATAGAAAGCAAATAAAAATGTAGAAGTACAATTCATTTCTTTCCATCTCTTATTGATGTGCTCTCTTCCAAGCAACATCTCTCCCTTTGCTCCCATAACAGGTTGGAACATCTTCTTCTGCAGTTCAGACCATTGTAGATATTTGAAGCAAAGGACTTGAGGCTTAATGCTAAGACCAATATCACAAATCCTTTCCCCTGTGTTTTCCTAGAGTAGTTTTATACTTGCAGGTCTTAGTTTAAATCTTTGCTACTTTTTGGGCGGTTTTTTGTATGTTGTGTATAAGACAAGGGTTCAGTTCATTCTTTTGCACGTGGAGATCTTGTTTTCTCATCCGCATTTATTGAAGACTGTGTCTTTCCCCACCGTGTACTCTTGGACCTTTGTCAAAGATAAGTTGACCACAGGTGAGCATGGTGGAGTATGACTGTACTCCCAGCATTCTGGCAGGCTGGGTCAGGAGGACTGCAATTTTGAAGTCAGCCTGAGCAACTCAGGGAGAACTTGTCTCAAAATAAAAATTAAAAAGAGCTGGGGATGTAGCTCAGTGCCAAGGCCCCAAATTCAATATCTAGTATAACATTTTAAAAAGTGATAAGTTGATCAAATATGTGTGGGTTTAGTTCTGTTCTATTGGTCTACATCTCTACTTGTATGCTGGTACTATCCTGTTTTACCTAATTATGTATACATAAGTCAGGAAGTGTGATGCCTCCAGCTTTGATCTTTCTCAAGATTAATTTGACAATTTGGAATTTTTTATGACTCCATATGAAATTTAAATTTTTAAATTTTTTCTATTTCTGTAAAAACTGTCATTAGTGTTTCTAAAAGGATTACACTGAATATATGACTCCTTTTGGGTAAATGAAAATTATAATAATTTATGCTTTAGAATCAGTAAACATGTGATGTCTTTCCATTCATTCAATTCCTTGCTTAAGTTACTCCTAAATATTTTATTCTTTTGATGTTGTTGTAAGTAGGATTTTTTCTTAGTTATTTGGAGTAGTTCATTGTTAGAGTATAGAAACAAAATTGATTTTTGTTTGGATATTTTATATCCTGATACTTTACTAGATTTGCTTATTAGTTTTAACAAATTTGGAGAAGTCAAGGTTTTCTACATACAATATCATGTTATCTGCAAATATAGTTTAACATCTTTCTTTCTAATTTGGATCACTTTATTTTTTCACCTAATTCCTTTAGCTAGGACTTCTATTACTGTATGAACATAAATGGTACAGTAATTATTTTTATTTTGTTCCAGATTTCACACAGAAAGATTCCACCTGTTTACCATTGAGTATTATGTGAGATATGGGTTTGGTGAATAGAACCTTCTTTATGTTGCAGTAAATTTTTTTCATACCCAGTGTGTTATGAGGTAGATTGCTTCCCTACATCTGTAAAGGCCTAAGTTCAATATTCAGCACCAAAAAAAAGTGAGGAAAAAGTATCACATTTTATCAAATACATTTTCTGCATTTACAGAGATGATCACGTGATTTTTACATTTCATTCTATTGATCAGATTATTTCACATGAGCATGCTAAATCATCCTTAAATATTAGCATCAGCAGTAATTCCCACTTGATTGCAGTGCATGATCCTTTGAATGTGCTGCTTGATTTAATTTTCCAATTTTGTTAAAGATATTTCCCTCTCTATTAATCAGAGATGTTGGCTTTAGTTTTCTTCTCGTGAATGTCTTGTTTTCTGGCTTTGTTATCAGAGTAGTGTTGGCCTCACAAAAAGAGTTTGGAAGTGTTTCTTTGGAATTTAGAGGAGTTCGCATTATTTTGTTTATACTTTTACTGAAATTCACCAATGAGGCTAAGACTGATCTTTGTTGGGTGGTTCTTAATTACTTAATGTCTTTATTTGTCACTAGTCTGCCTTTTTTCTATTGCTCATGATTCAGTCTTGGTAGGCTTTGGGTTTCTTTTATGTTTCTAGAAATTTAGTCATATCGTCTAAATTATCCAATTTGTTTGTGTATAATTCCTCATAGTAGTCTCTCAGGATCCTTTTTATTCTGTAACATCAGTTAGAATGTTTTGTGCTTCATTTGTGATCTCAAAACTTTAAATCTCCTCTGTTATTTTTATTTAGTCTTAGCAATGATTTATTGGATATAAAAGCAAAATTAGAAGAATTTAAAGCAAAAATAAACAAGTGAGACTACATCAGACTAAAAAGCAAAGCTTTTGCCCAGCAAAGGAACCAAACAAAGCAAAGAGCCTATAGAATGGGAAACAATATTTGAAAATGATATATCTATGAAGAGATTAGTACCCAAAACACGAGGAACTCAAACAGTTTAAAACCAAGTAAAAAAAAATAAACAGGAGCTCATGTACCACTTCAGGACTATGTGGCCAGCAATAGTGTGACACCCAAAATGGTTGTATTGGATGCAGGGCATTACCAGAATCAAAGGGTTGAGAATCCAAGGTCCCCTCATTTCAGTTGTTCTAATTTGGAACAAAGATCAAACACATCCCCTGGTGATTACCCACCTGGGGTGAAAATTCCAGGCCAAAACAGCCATGTTCGAGGAAGAGGGATAACCCATTTACTAGAGAGCCTCTCCAATTCCTCCAACAGTATTCACAAATTCTCCAAATAATTGATAATTCCTTACCCTACAATAAAGGTATTGAGTACCTGCTGTGAAAAAAAATAAATAAACAAAGAACCTCAATATACATTTCTCAGAATATATACAAATGGTCAACAGATGTATGAAAAATGTTTGACATAAGTAATTAGCAGGAAGTGGAAATGAGAACCACAATGATGTGCTATTCAACATTTAAAAAGAAGGAAATCCTGCCACATACAAAAACATGGATAAATCCAGAGGGCATTATGCTAAGTGAGATTACAGAATGACAAATCCTGCAAGCTTCCATATACTGTGTGTGAGATATGTAAGATGGTTAAACTCATAGAAAAAGTAGAGTAAAATGGCAGTTGCCAGGGATAAAGTACAGAGAAAAGAGGAGCTGAGGTATAAAGTTGAGTATAAAATTTCAGTTATAAAAGATGAATTCATTCTAGAGACTGTCCATACTACACTGTGCCTATACTCAACAGCACTGTATTCTACACTTAATGGGGTAAGATAATAGATCTTAAGTGTTACCATAATAAAAATGAATAAAAATGAGTTGCAACAACACTAAATTTGTTTCAATAATGAATTCTGCTAAAATATACGTTGCATTTTAACCTGCAATAATTACTTAGAAAAGCTTTAACATTTCCTATGGCATTAAAGAGATCATATCATGAGATGTTCTGAGGCTGTTTATATACATTACATGGTGTTATGGTTTGTGTCTGTGTGTCCCCCCAAAACCTCATGAGGTCATGGGGCAGGCTTTTAGAGTTTGATTGATTATGGGTGTGAGAGCTACACCTGCCCTGGGGTGGATAGTTTGCATATGTAAGGGAGAGGAAGAGGCTGCTTGGGGCCATTCCTCCCTTTTAGTGCTTGTTGCTTTTGCTGTGTTCTGCCACCAGGAGCTGTAGCCCTCTGCCATGTGCCACTCTGCCTTGTAACCTGCCGAGTATGGACTGAAACCTCCACAAACTGTAAGCAAAATAAATCTTTCCTTCCTTAATTTTGGGCGTCAGGTATTTTGTCCCAGAATGAGAGAAAAGTAACCAAGACACTTGGTAATTTCTATTAACAGGATTTGGTAATTCTTAAATGAAGAATATACATATAAAAATATAAATCATAAACTATGCTGTAGTTTGGTGTTTTGCAAGGGGAACAATATAATAAGTACACGTATTTTGTAAGATTATTTATAATAGTCACCCAAAGAGTCATATACAAAGAAAGTGCAGGAAATCTGTCCACACACTAATGACCAAAGAATCCAGCCGAGAGCTTGGATCCCATGGTAATGTCTGCATGAGTCCAGCTGAAGACCTAGAGCCCATAATAATGCTTCCTACAAGTCCAACTGGAGGCCTAGAGCACAGGACAATGTCTCATGCAGGCCTGTTTCACAGATCTCTCTTGGAAGGCCCAAAGGTCAGTGGCAGAAACTAGAAAGTCTGTGCCAGTGGGATGAAGGATCTGTGCTAGTAGGCTGAGGGATCTGGACTGGAGCCAGGAAGTGATGCTCAAGTAAGAACCAGAGCTCCCTCGAGAAGTTCAACAGCCATCCTCAGCAACAGTGAGGACCCATCCTCCTCTGATGATGAGGAAACTCGAGTTCCCATCAAGGAAACCAACGTGATAAGCTTCTCCAGGAGACTGAACAGTGCACCACCTTCCCCTCCGCAATCAGGAAGTGATGTGCAAAGTGAGGACCAGAGCTCCCCCAAAATGAACTGAAGCCACGCTCAGTGACAACAAGGTCACGAGCTCATCAGGAAAGCCAGCATGACAAGGTCCTCCAGCAAAATAGCCCAAGAGAACCAACAGCTCCTTACAGCTTCTAACAGCACCCAACAGCTTCTCTCAGCTGGAAACAACCTTCCTTCTTTTTCTCCAGTTCTGCCTCTTATGCTGCTGGTAACAGTCCTCAGGTGGGCCTCCCACACCTAGAACCACGCTTACTCAGTTCAGCTGGGTGTTATAAGTTGACCACCAGTTGTCCTTCTGCCACAAGCTATAGCTCAGTAAATTTTTATAAATCGGGGCTAGAGATTTAGCTCAGTGGCACAGTGCCTGCCTGGCAAGTGCGAGATTGTGTTTGATTCCCAGTACCGGAAAAAAAAAAAGTCTCTTTTATAAGGCATTCACTACACAACTAGCATCCAAATAAACAGAATATTATCAGTACCCTGGATGTTCTGCCATGTACCCCCTTCCTGTTTCCACACTCACTGTATGATTTCTAGCAATACATTGGCTGTTTTGTACTTCATATGAAGTCATATAATATATACTCAGTAGTTGGTAATCACATGGCTAATATTTCAATTGTGTAAATATATTATGACACACATTTTTGCTTTTTTAGTGGGCAAAAACAGCTTTTTATTGTTACAAATAATCTGCTCTGAATATTCTCAAGCAGTTTTTCTTAATGAAAATTTGTATACAATTATGTTCAACATATACCTAAGAGTAGAGTTGTTGGATCACAGGCTATGCATTTGTTTATCTTTAGTAAACACTGTCAAACAGTTTTCAAAGCTAATTCCCAATAAATGCTCTAACAGACAGTGGCTGAAGATCTGCGTTGGCCCATTTTCTCATCAACACTAAATACTGTCTGTTTTATTTTAGTCATTCTACAAAATGCCTCTAGTGGTCATTTTTGCTCATCTTCCCATTCGGACAGGTGTCTCGTCCATAGTGATGTAGTACTTCTTTACATATTCTAGATTCAATTTTGCAGTGAGTATTTTTAAATCATTTGTGTGAGATAATCTGGATTAATTACATGAATGGATAATAATAAGAAAAAATGAAGTCCTTGAAGTTTACTTGCAAATATCAAGCATTTACTTCATCCCAGGCACTGCTAGGCTATATGGAAATGACTTATGAACTTTGCCTCAAAATAATTAGAAGAAAAAGGATTATAGCTGCAAAGGTTGAAATAAAATAGTTCTCCTATTGCATTTTTTCTTCTTGTCAACATTCAGCTAAAGCAATTTTAGAGTCTTTTAATTCTAAATATCTGATAACCAACCCAAGAATTAAGGAATAATTTTGAACCAAACCCAGTGGTTCATACAGCTTAAATTAAGTGAATGAAATTACAGGAAAGACTTGTTATTAAATGTTGTGCTTTGGCCTACTGCCTTCGTGTTCTGGCTATTTCTCAGTCTCTGGACAATGACATAGATCATGACAGAATGAAGAGCTTGAGTGATTATATTGGTTAATTTAAGTACCAGGGATCCTAGGAGCACAGCCAGAAGTAGAAATGTGTCTAAATAATCCAAGAGGCAAAGGTACAGCCTTCGAAGCTCTTAGGGAAAGAGGCCAGAAAAACTTTCCATCTGGAACCACAGTAAATGTTTCTGTGCCCACAGGCAGACTCATAGCAAGTGCTGTTACTTCCACTTTTAGGAGCCCCTCCAGTCATCCAAGCCTACATAGCTTGGTCCTACCTGCTTAGCCTTCCTATCAATCTAACTGTCCTTTACCTTTCTCTGGCCTAGCTCCGTCAATGACCATCACACTAGTTCTAGAGGAGAATATACATCTGATTATTAAATACAAGTAACTCATCTCTTTGCACTGATTAGAGTCTAAGATTGAAAACATCTTTGACTGTTGAAATGATGTGCTAATATTCCTTAGAGTTTAGAATTTCTTGACCCAATAGTGAACTGCTTCTAATAGTCTTAGTGACATACTAAAAGT
>NW_004955446.1:8244099-8245757 GCF_000276665.1 Chinchilla lanigera | reverse complement strand
AATTACTTTAAATTCAGTAGCATCAGGCTACTCATCAAATTATTTTAAATTCAGAGCAGTAGCATTTCATATGTTTAAAAATTTCTTAATACTTAATTTTTAATATCTGCATGACATACCATGAAAGAGATGTATTGTGATGTATCAAATTACCCTCCTATCATAGACACTTAGAATTTTTCTAACTTCGCTCACTAAAACAAATAGGGTTAAAATAAAGACTTTTATGCAACCAAAGCTACTTTTTTATTTTGGATTTTTTCCTGAGTATATTCACAGAGGTAAAATGTGATATAGAAACATTTTTAAAGACACATATATTTTCAAAATACTTTCCAGTAAAGAATGTTACAGTTTTGTATGAATCTTCACCCCATAAGTATCGGGAATACATCTTGTGTGTGTCTTACCCATTGCTGATAAGTGATAATACTCATGGTTCCTACTTGTTTTTAGTTTCTTTGGCTTTTAGTAGAGTTCTTTTCAATTATCTATTACCCACACTATTTTCCTTATTTAATTTATATTGGCATTTATTAAAATGTTTTTGAATATCTATTTGCATCAGGCAATATTTTAGGTGCAAGAGAATTATCAGTGAAAAAGATGGAGAAATTTTCTCTTATGAAGCTAGAGGGGAGAAACAGTTTATAAATAAATTACAATGAGATATTAGGCAGTTATAAGCACCACAAGGAGTAGATTTTTTAAAAAGGAAGAGTTAAAGCATGGAGAAGTTGCTATCTTAGACAAGTAGTTAAGGGAGAACTCTCTTTAATAAAATCACACTTAAGAAGAAATATTTGTGAATTTTCTGTTCATTTTCTCAGCCCATGCATTAATTGTAATCTTCTCCCTTAAACTGTGATACAAAAAGTTAGCCAACATTGATAATGTCTGATACTAACAAAAATAATCAAACTTCTTAAATTTCTTAGAATTTGTTCACTTTCTTTTCAGAAAGTACGATTATCTTAGTACGACTTGTTCAGACCAATATCACTACTCTCAATATTGTTAGCTTTTCCCAATAAATAATAAGCAGATACTATTCAAATATAAAGACAAAATTGATTCCCCCCATGCAAACATTAATGGTATGCTTGTGCTGAAATAGCCACATAATCTTAGCAACTTGGCTTTGCTAGTTACACAACTATGAAACAACTAAATGGTCTTGATTTCATCTTGACCACAAAACTCCGGCTTAATTCTTGAACATACGAAAACCAGATGGTTTGAGAATTAACCTTAGAGGGAAAAAAATGTTAAGAAACAGCAAAATCCACAAAGGTACAGGAAGGATTATGTGAATTATTACATGTTTAGTTTGGTGCTCAATACATATTACATGTGGAATAAATATTTCAAAATTTTCATTATTAACTTCATCAGTACCATATGCTATCCAGCTTGAAAAAGCAACTGAAACTTGATTTTCATCCACTTCTTGCATTGTTTTCTTAGAAATCAGAGTGAGATATCAGAACAATTTCATAGTGCTGTTGGCCATCATTTAAAGTTATAGCAGTCTCGGTGGAGCATTGTGGTGCATGTTTATAATCTCAGCACTCAGGAGGCTGAGGCAGAAGGATCACCATGAGTTCAAAGCCAACCTGGGCTACGTAGCAAATTCAAGGCCAGCCTGAACTACATAG
>NW_004955446.1:8198585-8243119 GCF_000276665.1 Chinchilla lanigera | reverse complement strand
TGGGCAAAAGGCAATTACGTGAATCTCTTGAAACACTACATGTATAATAAACAGCATATTATCAACATTTACACGAGAAACACTTCTCATGCATCACCTCTACAACCTTCGTCTTCCTTTCCATTTCTCTTACTCCGTCCTAAATGTAGACACTGACAAATCGGAGTTTAATGCCATTATCTTCTAAAAAACTGATTTGAAATTTTTCTAAGTCATTTTTAAAGTTCTCTGAGGGCGCTTTAAATCTATGAGGTGAGTCAATAAAAACACTTCGAGCAAAACCTAGCAAACATTAGTAATCAAAATTCATCATGATGTGCTTGGCACAAAAGATTTTCTTAATGAATTATCCATTAAGATGTCAGGCAAATTAATTGGCGTGGACTTTTCTAAAAGAAAGTGGAAGCAGAGGAAATAGTTAAGTGCCCTGGATGCTAAAGGAAATCAATAGGCAACAAGGAGAAGGCAGCAATAACTGCCACGGTTACTCTCCACTTTCCAGAATCCCATAAACCTGTTGTGTTTCTTTCCTGACCTCACACGCATTCATTACTCTCTAGGAAAGTGTAGTGAGTTGACTTCACAGTCCATTTTGGCTTTTGAATCTTTAATGCAAATCTTATGGTAGTATCAAAAGCTTCTTCATCACCCCATGGAATTAAAAAAGAAACTAAGAATCTGACCACTGAGAATTTGAACTCTGTGAAAGAAGGGCATCCATCACTTACTTTCACACATTGGTGAGTTTGAACCATTCGCTTCCCTCTCTTCAACCGCCCCACCTAATGGCAAGACGTATGAATAGCAGCCATTTCCTCGGTCACAGAGCGGAACAAACCCAACGGTAATTTTCCATAGCTGGGCAAAGCTGTAGCCTTATGATTGAAAGATGGGTATTTTCTCTTCCCATTCACAATCCTACACTACACTCCAAATAAACAACAGATATCCCAGGACAAAGCGATCAGACATAATAACAAAGAGTCTAAAACCCAATCTAGCTAGTAAAAGAAACATGTATTAGAACACTAATCACAAGCAATATGGATTCAGGCACAGCTAAGTCTCATAGTATTTGTTTGGTTTTTGTTTGTCTCTCCTGCCAACCTTTTGTCCATAAAGATGGGAAATTGTGTTATATTATGAGGATCACATAAGATAACACGTGAAAAGTGTTAGCACAGAGGGCCACAAAAATAATCTACTGTCTGCTGCCCTTACTTTGCAGAGGAGGAAACTGGGAAATAATGAAGTAAACTGCTTTTCTAGAAATCTCATACATCATCAGTGGTAGCCAGTCTCATCCCCCAGAATGTAGCATCTCCACTGCTGGGTGCTGTGCCCAGTGGTGGTGGTGATAGCTCCATTTTCTGGCAATTACATCCTTTTAGTCTTCTACGCTTAACAAACAAGAGTTATGGTAGCCCTTTAACAAATTTGATGCAAAAAGTGAAGGGGACACTTTTCAAAGTTAGAACCTAGAATCTCAGCGTTGTTTTAATTTACATTTCTATAACGGTCAAAGATGTTGAACTTTTTTTATATATTCATTAGCTGTTGGTATTTTTTTCTTCTGAGAAGTGTCTATTTCAGTTGCACACTTTTTGATTGGGTCTTTCTGGGATATAAATTAGTGCAACCACTACAGAAATTGAGACAATATTCCTAAAAAAAAAAAAAGTAAAATTAGAAATTTCATTTTACCCTTTCCATGTATGTCCCTGAAAAAGTTAAAAATATCATATTACAGTGATAAATACACATCTATGTGTATAGCAGCACAGTTTGTAATAGCTAAGTCTTGGAATCACTCTGTATGTCCATCAACAGCTGAATGGATGAAGAAAATGTGACATTTATACACAATGGAGTACTACTGTGCCACAAAAAGGATAAACTTGAGTCATTTGTAGGAAAGTGGATGTGCCTTGAGACCATAGTGTTAAGTGCAAAAATCAGATACACAACTTTAAATATCATATGCTTGTCTTATATGAGAAACCCAAAACAAATAAAAAGCAAAATAAAAGGTAGGGAATAAGAAATAGGGAAATAGATCTTTTGCACAAGGAAAGGAGACAAAGGAAAGGAGACCAAGAGATGGAGGAAGCAGAGTGGAAGAGGAGCGGGAGAGATGAAAATAAGAATGAAAATGTGTTCTTACATGTACCAATTCCCCTTGAGAAATGTAACCGTTACATACTGCAAACATGTGCCAATAAAAATAAAAAGCAATAAAGCTAGAACCTGGAGTTGGAGCACACTAAATTAGAATGTATATATTCAATGAAATAAAATACATTACCGTAACAGGAAATTTAACAAAATAGATTTACCCAGCATGGCACAACATAGCAGATTAGCATACAACATAAAACTGATAATGCTTTCCAGAGCTCAGGGGTATGGTGTCAATGAATGAAAATAATCATGCTCCTTTGAAATGTTTTCTATTCCCCCATATCAACTTAGAGTTGGCCTCTTTGTATCTCCCCAGCTGAGTTTGATTAGATTTCGTTATATTTCCAAGAACGTAGTTAAAGTCCTTTGTTGCATTTTTCTTTGCTTTGAGCCATTTGCTTTGTCGTTATATTGTTTGAGCTGTTTGTGAGTTTTGTGTTTCTTTCATACTCGGTAGTAACTTTTGATTTACAAGATACCTGTCTCAAATTACCTCCCATATACATGATAAATATTTATGACTCTAAAACACAGTGCTGCTCAAAGTGTAGTCTTCCAAGCTCCTACATCAGAAGCATCCAGGGAGATGGTAAATGTGGACCCTTTCCTGGGCATAATAAATCAGAGTCTCTTGGGGTACACTTCAAGAATATGCATTTAAACCATTTGTTCCTGATGATTCTACTGTACACTAAGTTGTGAGAGTCACTGCCAGGAAGATAGAAAAGATATCACCCAACCACAAAAGGCAAAGGGAGAAATTAATTTTGTGTTTACCCTGCACTTGGCACCTTTTTCACTTAGTACTACAGACTGCATTTGTAGAACTCTGTAGATTAATGAGAGACTTCAATAGCAAGATTTCAAATGTTTTCTTGCTAGTCCCTGTCCTGAGAACAAATTACACAGAAACACAGATGGTTTCCAGTTTTCAGCTTTCTAAACAATCTAAATAAATTGGAAAACACAATGTGTTAGTATCAAATAACAGCTGCACCAAAAACCTACTAAACTAAAATTCAAGGTCATTCTGAATGAAAAAGAGAAAGAAGTACATGGCTTTAAGTATTTTTTTACATGAAAGTTTGGACTAAATCCTGGTAGTTGCATTATTTCACAAACTTCTTTAGTTAATCACAAAGCATAAGGGTGTTTTCTCTTTCTTATCATTAAATTTTCTCTATATTCCTGCTTTTTTGCCTAGTCCTGACTCTGTATCTTTTACCTCTTGAGAAATTTCCTGAGCCTATTTCTATCTATTGTCTCATTGGGAGAGTTTGGCTACCCAGCATTCATCTCTTCTGGGCAACATGGTTTTATGAGCAGCATTTTCTGGTTGTCTTTGCACTTTTCAAGAGAAAACATGGCTTTATACTGACTCAGTAGCAGAGGCATGTGTGGGTCTGATCCTCCAGACAGCGAATTTAAATGAACAAACAGCTGAGTGATAACCAGATTCTATCGTATCTATTCTCTGCTGCATACTGGAATTGGGCGCATCTCCTCAGAGAAACACAGCCTTGGCTGTAGCTCTGTCCTGGCAAGTAGCCCACCAAACTGAGGCTGTGCAATGAGTCCTTCTTCACTGTGTGTGCCTTTACTAGTGCTGCCAAGAACATAAGCTTAGTTCTTCCAACTTTTAATGTAAACAAGTACTCTCTCTCATACTGCCTCCCCCAAGCCTGGAGTTAAGGAGGACAGAAACATGATTAGAGAAGCAGTTATTGACCCTGAATAGTAAAAGAGGGAAAAGTGGTCCCAGGGGAAAGCCGCTGTTTCCCTGACAGAGGAGAGGAAGATGCGTACTAACAACTATACAGTAAGAGAACCTAATCCATTTATTGACTGTGAACTCCTTTCTAGAAATTAATGTGCCATTGAAATATATTAACCTTAAAATGCCACAAAGTTTCTTCAATATTCCTCAGTTTCCAGATAGCCATTTATTATCGAGTTGTCCCTGCTAATCTTCTCTTTTGAAATATTTTGTTTACAGGGAAAATCATAAGTTAGTAAAAATAATTCTTACCAAATTCTTAATATGAACATGAATCAAGCAATAGATTAAGAGAGAATACCCTTAAATTTATTCCTAAATTATAAGTGATAAGAGTAAGTATAAAGTAAAGAGAAAAACTAAGAACATAAAACATTCAAAAGAAATCCTTTATTTACAAATAATAAGGAATAACCCAGAGGTGCTATCTAGCACTTAAACTTAAAATGAAATTTTCTTGGAGGCTGGGTAGAATGCCTTTGGGGTCAAAGAAAGAAAAAACTTAGTGTAATCTGAAAGTTGATGATTTTCCTTTTCTCCTTCTATTCTATCAATGGCTTCTACTTCCATAAAAAACAGATTATTTAATAAATGGTGCAGAAACAAGAGGATATCACCTTGGAAAAATCTATAGCTGAATGTCTGTGTCACTCACTATATGTGAATACCTTAAGTAGACACAAAGTAAAAGTACTAAATGTAAGAAACCAAAATTATACTCATAGAATAATGTAGTCAACATAGAACTTATAGTCAAGAAAAATGTAGAAAGATTTCTCTTACTTAGATCATGCAGGATTCCTAGGAAATTGCAACATACAAGCTATTTGATAGAAAACTGGGCTGTAACCAAGTTACTAACTGAAGGAATCATCTGATGGTTCCAGGATTCATATCCAAAAAGTTTGTCCAACCAAAGTCCTGAACATAGATTTTCTAAATCTCAGATTATAAACTACCATGAATACATTAAGGTCAAACAAGAGACTAAAGTAATATGCGGACAAAGTTAAGGACCACCCCAAAACCCAAAGTTGCTAATCTAGATTTAGCAAAGCTAAAAGTAAAACCCTATGAAGAAAGTGTTATTACAGATTTTCCTGGCATGATAAATTCAAGAGAAAGTCTTTGATGAGTCTGTTTCTCCAATCCCATCGTCTGGTCTTTCCCTATCTCCCACTGCAAAAAAATCAGTAGCCCTTTTTAACCAGCTATTCCTCCTTAGGCTCTACTCCCCCTCACAAGACATGGATCTCTTCATGCCACTCCTGTGAATTTCCTCCTGGATGGCAAAGCTACATGGCTACATACATGTACAGACAGTTATGTTAGTACTGAATTACTAATATGACTGCACTCACACAACATAACAATGGAGAAGGAAGGAATGCTCTCAGTATACTTGCTACAGCTTCTGTTGTGTTTATTATTACACTAAGTATGATTTTTTTCTCTCTTCTCTATGACAGCTGATCACAATATGGAGAAAATAGTTCACTTGGAGGTTTATTCACCTTCAGAAAATGTTTAAATTAGGTAATCTTTCAACACCTGAAGAATTTGAGAGGAAATGGCTTTTTGTCAAGCTTGGGAGGAAAAAGAAAAACCGTACTGTTGGAAAATTTCATGGGTGAGGTTATCCATAATCTTGGAGTGAAAAAGCTTTGGTAAGCATAATTTAAAAATCAGGAAGGCAAAAGAAAACACTATGTTTTCAGAAGATAAAATACATAGCTCTGTTGTTTAGCAATTTTAATATTATATTTATACCATATTTAGGATTTTTCAAAGTATCTTAAATGAATTAACTCAAAGTTTTCAAATGAAAGAATTATTTATCTCCCTAATCCAAACTCTTACCTCTCAAAGGGGACAGGGAATTGTTTGCCTGGACTAGTTCCCAAATCTATCTAGAGGATATAATTTATTACTACTATATAATGAAGAAAGAGAAAGTTGGATTAAGGCAAAAGATCAGAAAAATTTTCTAATTTTATCTTCTTCAATTCATGTATTACTCCACTGCCAGGTAAGAGTAATATATTTCTTGTAATACTTCCCCAAACATAACCATATTAAGATAAAAAAAATTTTAAAATTCCAAATACAAATAACTCTCTCAGTATCTCCCCCCATCACTTAGTTTCCCTTCATTGGGGAAATAGATTCTAAAGGAACTGAAATAGATTATTCATTAGTTTCCATCCCTCTGGGTTATAGAACAGTTTTGTGACACTTAACTTCTTGTGGAATTGCGAAGTATTTTTAGTTTGTTCTGTTCTGTAAAAACACCAAGGCTCAATTTTAATCAGTTTCGGTTTTCACTGTCTTCCGGGTTTTTTTGTTTGTTTATTTGTTTGTTTCGTTTTGTTTTTGTTTTTGGTTTTTTTCTGTTTTTCTTCTGCTATTTTTCCTTGTAAATTACACTGCGCAAGGTTTTTGAGAGTTGAATCCCGGGTAGACATCATAAAAATCTTAAAGCTTCTAAACAAGAACAACAGTTCACCATAAAGATAAGAAAATATAGGCTACCATGCAATGCAATAAGTGAGATATTGCTGCGTTAGACATTTGCATATTTAGGTGTTAAAACATTTTCATAACAATCCTATGATGTGATTATTATAATCTCAGCCAAAGAAGGCTCATCTTAGTGAAGTAATGTCCTGTAATTATTACACTGAACTTAAACACGTCAGCATAATTCCAAGTACAGATGTGAAAAGAAACAAATGAAAACGGGAAAGTGAATAGAAATGAGATTTCAGATTTAAAAGTTTTCAGTTTAAATGGTTTCTCAATGATGTAGTAAAAGTATTTTCTTATCTGCAAACAAAAAGATAATAACATATCCTAATTTGGAAGGTCATTATGAGTCTCCAATGAGATAAAGTTTGTGTGAGTTACTTTGTAAACTGAGAAGCATCATATAAATTTTTATACTACTTATGATAACTTGCTGAGAGAATTGCAATATTTCAAAGAAATACCATGGAGAGAAATGCAGTTGATTACACAGATGACATATAATAACATAATAGATGAAATAACGGAAGAGAACATCTTACTAAATTATAACAAACTGTTCGTGTAATTCTGAGAATAAATTATAAACAACTGTTCATGTAATTCTGAGAATACATTTATCTCTGACTCTTTAGTTTCTAATATTGATCATAAAAATAGGAAAAGCACACACTCAGTAGTTTAATTTTAAAGTGGAAAAAAATCAGCAAACCATAAGTGAAAATAGAAAGCTATGAAATCTGGCAGATATTAAGCACAAAAATATGGCCATGAAAATATTTTCAAAACTTGGGGATCAAAATATATCATATTTCAGCATAGCAACATATTTCAAGATTTTGATCTGTAACTATGATTATAAATTTGGAAAAAGCTATTTTCCGAGTATTACAAAATCAAAATACCTCTACAAATTAAACTACAGTGGAATTTGGAACAAAGGATAGGGTAAGCCATCAATCCGAGATGGAATGGATTCATGGTCATTCACTGAAATGTACATCAGCTAGATAGAAATGTTAAGCAAAGCAGCATCCACAGTTCAAACCTGGGTTTTCCCTTGATAAGCATAATGAGTTAAGGGGACTTTTATTGCGGGGAGGCATATCTGCTGGGTAGATGCAACTGATTCCTAAAATTATTTTCTACAGAATTTGTGCCCAGGGAAATACTCTACAAAGAGGGGATATTGAGGGAGGCTATTGTAGGTTAGATTTTTTAGAACTATATTATATTAGTTCTACTGTAGTAGAACATAGAGACAAATAGAAAATTGGTCATGGAAACGATGAAAACTTAAATAAAGTATAATATTTATATGTGTTAACCTGAGATGGAAGAAGGGTTAATTTCCCTAAGGAAAGATATGACTAAAAGCTCTTACCATTCTGAAACTCAAGGATGCTTTATAAATCTCTTTTCCAAGAAGGATGAAAACTTAACTAGCCACTTGAATCTACTAAAATCAGAATGCCCATCCTCTAACTAGAAAGAAAGCATTTGGAAAAATATAGTCAAAGGATCATAAAGACTGGATGTCCAGTTAACTCAAAGAGATTGCTATATGCACAGGAGTAAAGTTATAAAAAAGAAATGAAAAAATATGTGTCATGACCACATTCAGACAAGTCAAATATTTACTTTTGATCAAAATGCATGCATATAATTTCACAGCTTTAAAAAACTTGACTATTCAGTTTTATTATTAAAACCATAAAATTTTTTGACTTATTCTTGTGTTCTATACTATTATTAAACATATGTACATTTTAGATATTTTAGGCATATGCATCCTCTCCTTTGGTATCTAAGTTTGTTCATCCATTAAATAAGGATAATAATGGTGTTAGGGTCAAAGAAAATCATTTTGAAAGTTAAATGAAATTAGCAAATCAACATAAAACATTGGCGTTTGGGAGACTCAATAAAATTTGATCAAAAATATTGTACCAAAAATCATTTTATAAGATAATTTTAAATAGCATGGCCTTATACTATATACTTTAGTATATATAGATTCATATATTTACATCTCTGTATATGAGAAATATAGTAGTTCCCCCATCGATGGGGAATATGTTCCAAAATTCCCCCTGGATGCCTGAAGCTACAAAGAGTACCAAGCCCTGTAAATACTATATTTTATCCAATATGTACTTATGATATACCTTAATTTATAAATTAGACACAGTAAGAGATTAACAATAATTAATAATAAAACAATATGCTGCAATAAAAGTTACGTGAATATGATCTCTCTCAAAATATCTTGCTACAATGAATTATCTTTTATTTGTAATGATGTAAGATGATACGATGCCTATGAGAGTAGATGAATTGAAGTGACTGAGGTAAGCATTGTGACAGTATGATAAGCTACCACGTAAGGGTTATCAAACACACACATGACAAAAGGGTTACTGTGCTCACACACCACAGTCAGTCTAATAACAAAGACAATTATCAGACTATATGACTAAGTAGGTACCATATATACCAAGTGTTATGGTTTGTGTCTGGATGTGCCCCCAAAGCCTCACGCAGTCATGGGGTGGGCTTCTAGAGTTTATGATTGATTCATGGTCCAATGTTGGGATTATGGATATGAATGTTACACCCGTCCTAGGGCAGGTAGTTTGCATAAAATGTAAGAGAGCAAAAGAGGCTGCTTGCTGCTGCTCCTCTCTTTGCTCTTGTTTTTGCTATCTTCTGCCGCCATGACTCTTGCCCTGTGCCATGTTCCCCTTTGCCTTGGAGCCAGCTGATTACAGACTGAAACTTCTACAAACTGTAAGTTAAATAAATCTTTCCTTCCTTAATTCTGGGCATTCAGGTATTTTGTCTCAGCAACAAGAAAAAAGTAATCAAGACAGCAAGGATACACTGGAAAAAGGGATGATTCACATACTAGGAAGGGTGGAGCCATATCACATGAGAGTTTTTATACATACAAAACTTAGGAATTGCTGGATTTTCCATTTAATATTTTCAGGTCAAGGTTGACCTGGTCTGATTTATGTATGTAAGTCATATATATCTATAATAAATCACAGAAAGCAAAATCATGCCAAAGGGAAGAGTACTGTACTTGAATGTTGCAAGTAGTGAGATTTCTGTGGATAAAAAACAGAAGTCCACTCCCCTAGATAAGTGTGGGATATTCAGAGCTCCTCTCAGTATTTCTGTGCACACCCCAGGGAGAGGCACTTTCACGTTTCTACTTGTATTTGTTAACAGCTCTTTCTTAATCATTGTTCCAACTGCAATTTTCACTGCTTCCATATTCCCTGCTCCTTTCTCCATGCATTTTCTTAAGTAAGAACATAGCTCTTTTCACACATTGGAGCAACACTGATATGATATTGTTGCAGTAATAGAAAAAATATTTTTTAAAAATTTGACAAGAAAAATAAAATAGGTGGTACCTCAAAAACCAGTCACTAGACCTCACTATTCCATGGTCTTAGCCAGACCTTCTCTGCTACTGGGAACACAGAAGTGACTTCTAAGAGGTGCCTGTTGTCACATAGCTTTAATCCCTCAGAGGCTTTTTCACCACCTGCTTAATCTCCAGTGTCCTCCAGAACACAGCGTCTCACCAAATTCTCTCTCTTGAACACTCACAGCAAGTTTAAAAAAAAAAAAAAATCCACTACTTTATTATGCAAGAGTTTACTTCTTTGTGATTTAGCTTCTTTTGCAAACAAGCCCAGGGATTCTTCATTCACAATTAAAATGCCTTCCTCAATAATTCATTTTCTGTCATACTACAGAATGTGAATACATTTGGAGTTTAAAGTATGACATTGCTATCAAACTATAGATATAGCCAGGAAAGGAAGGACTTGACTATAAATACATTACAATTCACTTTCAATCAACACATGGCGCAACAGGTACATCAGCATATAAGCAATGCCTACAGTTTATGAGTGAATTTCCATGGTACATTCATGGGAATTTAATCTTGGCTTCTCTATTACTAGCTCTACAGTCTTGGCTAACTCACTCACCCTGGCTAAGATATATGTCAAATTTCCATAAAAGGGAGATAAAATAACTACCTTCCCTATCCCTAAGGTTTTGTGTGGAAAAAAAAAACAAGTACATCTTGCAATAGCATATTGACATATTTTACAAATACAAACTATTGTTATTATTATTAGTCACATCAGTACACATATGTATAAGACTTTAATTCCATTTGACTTCTGGTATAATAACCTAACATTTTATTAAATCAGTTTATACACAAATTGCATAATCAGCCTTTGCTATAATCATTCTTAAAAAGCAATGAATTATGAATGATAGTGCAATCAAAATTACATAGAAAAACAAAATCAGCTTCTACTTTATTTTAAACAGTCTTTAAGAGTGAACTTAAATTTTAATCAAAATCATTTGTGAAAAGATACAGACTCAAAATAATATCTAGCATGCCACTAGTAGGAAAAAACATGGGTTGTCACAGAAATAGATAATAAACCAAATGTCAGTAACTTCCTTATACAATACTTACATAATTTTACTACTTTTCATGACTGGTACATTTTCATAAGAAACAGTTTCAGAAAGAATCATATGATCCCCAGGATACTAGTGTAAGAAGCAGGGTTGGTATGGGGAAGCTTTAGAAACATGCATTATGCAGATACATGCAGCAAAGAGCACTGCTTGCTTAGATGTTAGGAGGGGTAAGAAAAATGTTGAAGAAGCCTCCCAGGGCTCTGGCTGAGGCAATGGGTTGCTGCCTGGGCAATAAATTCAAAGGAGAACATTTAACAGCATTTTTAGAGAAGAGGAAAGACTGAGTGAGTATCGTTTATGGGAGATTATGTATATTTCATGGATGTCCCATACTCATCTGGAAAGAGTTCTAAGGCTAAGTTCAGAAATCTGAGCTTGACATGGAAATTTAGACATAATCAAATAGAATATAAATAAAGACAATATTATATTAACTTAGAAATTAATAGGCGGTCAGAGAGGTATGGGCCCTCAAGGAAATCAGTGCAAAAGATATGACATCAGAATTGTGGCTGCAGGCACTTTGAAGACAGGCAGGCATGGAAGCCTCCTGAGAGATAAACAGCAACTTGAGATTATAATATAATTAGCAGCACCTGATCTAGTGAACCTGCATAGTGCTCTACACGCACAGGTGGGAGAACAAAACACCCTGAGCCATACTCTCAACCCTTCCCAGGAATGCCTTTGTTCTTTCTTTGGTAAAAGGTATAAGCTAATAATTCCAACCATATACCCTTGCTATCTATCTTGCTTCCCTGTTGGACTATTATTAGCTAAGCAACTACACTTGCAATCCTATAAGTTCACTAGTTTGACCCACAGTTACCCAAGTTGTGACTCTGCTGTATAAGTTCAAAAAGAAAGCGGGACCTGGGAGGGGAGAGAGGGAAAGGAAGGGAGATGAAACAAAAAAATTGGAAAAGAAAGATAAAATGGAAACAAAGCTTTGTAGATGAGGAGAGGAAGATGGGTTGAAGAGAGGAGAGGGGAATGGGAAAAAAAAGAGGAATCAAGATATACATCGTGTACAACAGGTTCAAATTCCCTATGATGAATGTGATCATTATAAACCTAAATTGTACCAACAAACTTCATTTAAAAAGCTTTTTAAAAATAAAATGTCCCTGAGAAAGAGCCTTGGGGCCACCCACTCAGAAACCCTCCTGGAAATTCAGGAGCTTTTTTTCTTATTCTTGTTTCAAATAAACTCTCCTAACCTCCTCCTTTGGTTCACAGCTTCATTCCATGATGTTGTGAGACCTCCAGCTCAGTACATATGGTAACAACAAGAAAAGAGATATCTTAATTGTTAAACTATCTTAATGGCTTAAAATACCATATGGGCAAGGACAGAATCTTGGAAAGAACATTATTTAAGGAGCACACAGCCAAGAAAAGAAGTTTAGAAACATCTACCAGGAGGAAAATAGCAATACTAGAACTGCAAAAACAGAGTTATGCAAGGCCAAGAGTGACAAAAACAACTGGAAAACCTAGTTTAAAACATCAAGATAGGGGCTGGGGATTTAGCTCAGCGGCACAGCACCTGCCTGGCAAGAGCGAGGTCGTGAGTTTGATACCTGGTACCAGAAAAAAACCAAGGGGAAAAAAAATCAAGATAAAAAGGAACGAGAGGAGAGAATAACAATATTGCAATGGAGTATGTAAGAGAGAGGATATAATTAAGTCCTCCAAGGCAATGGATGTGTTAGTGTTGAATAGAAGAAATTGCTTCATTCTCCCTAACTTGAAAAAGGAAGAGGGTAGGTAACAGTATTATGTTAGGAATATTTGAGAGGATATAAACCAGCAAAGTTCACTTTCAGAAATTTTTGCTTCATATTTTGAGTATATTCTTATTGGGTAAAGAATTCTGGGTTAGCATTTTTTTCTCTTTTAGTAAAGACATCTTCCCTAAATCTATCTTCTTGTTTGCACAGATAAAATATATAATATAGTAAATGTATATAAGTAATTAAACAACTTTTTTATATTTTTCATTACAACATTTTTAAAAACAAGAGGAAAAAATGTGGGTCACAGGTTGAACATGCTGCATTAGAACCTTCAAAATATTTCACAATCACTTTAAATTCCTTGTCTGATACTTCCAACATTTATTCCATATATTGCAGATTTCAGTATATTGTACTTTGGAGTATTTTCTCTTGCCTTTTATATCATAATTTTTTGATAAAAGTTAGATAGCTTATGTAGACAAATAGATACTGAGGGAAATGCTTTCTTGTTCTTAAAGATGGAGCATAGTTTTCCTTCTGCTAGACTGTTAGTGTAAACATTTGATTAGGATGGAGTTCTTCAATTCTTGGCTCATGGCTCATTGGAAAGGAAAATTGAATCTACAGAGACACAGTGAATGCAAGAAACACCGGAAAGGCCTTCAGGAAGAAACACAGTGGTGGAATGATCCAGTAGATGCTGTCTACTGCAACAGATAGCCCAAGATATTCTAGCCCAAGCACCTGCCATCCCCTGGAGAGAGTAGTCAGATGCCAATCCATGAAGGGGTCACCTGAATCTGAAACTCAGAGAAGCTGTGAGCTGGCTTCATATCAGGACTCCCAGTGTTATATTCCCATAGTGACTGGAGGAAGAACAGCTATGGGAGATATCCCATGGCCAGGGAGCCACAGTCAGGCCGGCAAGAGATCCACAGAGAGATTTAAGCTAAATGACACAGGCCTCACCACCTCATGGCTAGAGACCAGGCTTATCCTGAATCTTGATAGATCTGAAAGTTGCAGAATAGGTATACCCACCCTAATTCTACTGCATGCTTGCTGGTGACTACCTCCAGCATAGACATGGGCTCTGACTGCCTTTAACCACCAGCAAGAACAGGGACACACTTTGACTTGGACACTTCTCCAAAACTGTACACTCTAAAAGAAAACCACATGTTCCAAATCACAGATAAATTTCTCTTTTTCCTCCATTTTTTCTTTCTTTTATTTTCATTATTATTGTTTTCATTTGTTGATTGGTTGCTTTTGTTTTTGTTTTTATAAGTGTGAGCATTGTTGTTAGTTGTTTTGTTTCATTACTCTTCTCTCCTTCTACTCCCTTCTCTTCATCAGTTTCATGGATCTTGAGAAATCTCCCACTGTCCTTCTGCCTGGCTTCTTAGCTTTTTCTTACTCCTTTTTTCTCTATTTCTTCCTCTTCTCCTTTTTAATTTCTCTCCCATTGATCACTTCTCTCTTATTTTCACCCTCTATATAATCTTTTCTCTCTCCCTTTTTTCTTTTATCTTCCATTTCTTGCCAGTTCTTGCATTTATTTTTCTAATTCTATAAACATCCTCCATTCCCTAATAAGATCCTTTGTGCCATTTTTCTCTCCTGCTTCTTCTATCATAGAATTTAAGGTTCTGAAGTTCTCCTCTTTTAATTCCTCATTCCCAAACTTTATTGATGTCTTTAATAGTATAACCAAAACGTTTTGTTAATCTTTTCATAGTTAACTCTGTAAAATTACTGTTAAATTCTTTTCTACCATGAGCAGAGATATAGCTATCACATTTAGTACATATAAGCTATAAATCAGTACCTGGCTTGCCTTAATGTTTGCATCATAATTTCCTATTTCTTCTCTAAGACTAAAAGTGATATACAGCTGATTCTCACCATATGTCAATATCTAATTCATCTCAAATGATACTATGATAGCTGATTCACTTGATATTAACAGGTTGCATAATTACTACTATTTCTCGGTAAGCCAACACTCAGATTGCCATTCTCATATTAAAAATACTACCATACATTTCCAAGAGAACCTGGTTGCTGGGCTAAGGGCACTGCATCTTCCCCTCCTAAATTAACCAACGTGGTTAGATCTTGGGGCTGTGGTGAAGGACTATATTTAACCAAAGCATATTATATCACTGAAAAGCAACTAAAGAGATCTCCATATCAACAACAAAGTCTTTATAAGCATCCACAAACTTCAGCACAAAACAAAATGAAGAAATGAAACGACAGAAATATGAGAAGAAAAATCAACAAATGCCTCCCCAAATGCTCAACTGCCCCAAAGCCAATTCAGGGGAAGCAAGGGATAGGGTAACATAAGCTTCACAACTAAACTACTCAAAAGAAAAGCAGAGGGGTTTGCCAAAGAATTAGAGTCCATAAAAAGGTTTCAATCAGAAATCTAAGAGATTAATAATCATATTGAAATTATGGGCAACAAAGCCAACCAATGTGAGAACAGATGTTCAGAAATAGAAGACAAAGATAACTTCAAAGAACAGCTACTCAAAGACACCTTAAAAACATAAAAACATGAAACAAGAGAACATGAAAAATGGATCCAACAACTGTTAGATGACATAAAGAAGACTAATCTAATTGGAGTAAGTGAATAATCAGAAAACAATACAAATGGCATAAAAAACTTTTTACAGACATAATAGTAGAAAACTTCCCAAATATAAGGAAAGAAATAGATACACAGATAAGTGAGGCATACAGAATCCAAAATAGTCATGAGAACTAAAAGAGAACCTCTCCATACCACATTATTCTTAAAGTTCCAGAAATCCACTACAGGTACAAAAATCTTAAAAGCTGTTGGAAAAATGTCAACAATTCACATATAAAATTAAACCCATTAGAATTATAGCAGGCTTCTCTACATAAACCTTAAAGGTCAGGAGGTCTTGGAGTAGAGCATTTCAAGACCTAAAAGATAACAACTTCCAACCCCAATTTATGTGTCCTGCAAAAACTTTCCTTTAAAATCAATGGCAAAATAAAGTATTTCCATAATAAGGAGCAACTAAAAAGAATCATGACCATCAAACCAGCAGTACAAAAAATTCTCAAGGATATCCTAGAAAAAAGACTATGAAGCCTACAAATCCAGTAAGTCAAAAAGAATGAATACACCTGTCAGATGAGCAGCTAAGCAAAAGTGGAGGAAATTAAGAAATCACTAAAAGGAAAAAATAGTAATAAAATGACAAGAATAAGTTAACACATTTCAGTAATAACTCTCAATGTGGATGATCTCAATTACCCAATCAAAAGACATAGACTGCCAGAATGGATCAAGAAACAAAACCCAAAAAGATGTAATATACAAGAAACACATTTAATTTAAAAGGAAATTTTAAAAAGAAACTTACAGATTCAAAAGAAATTAAAGGCTGGGAAACAGTATTCCACTCAATGGGAACCTGGAAAAAGGTAGGAATTGCCATCCTAATTTCAGACAAAGTGGATTTCAAGCCAAGACTAATCAAAAAAGATAAAGAATGTTACTACATATTGTTTAAGGGAACAATTCATCCTGAATTGTTAACAGTTATAAACATGTACACACCAAATACTGGCACATCCAATTTCTTAAAATAAATACCAATGGACATGAAAAATGATATGGACACTAATGCAATGGTAATAGGGGACCTCACTGCCCCATTATCACAAATGGACAGCTCAACTAGACAAACAAGTCAAAAAAGAAATATCAGAGTTGAACCAAACCCCTGAACAGATGGACTTAATAAATATCTATGGACTGTTACATCCAGCAACAACAAGATACATATTCTTTTCAGCAGGACATGGGACTTTCTCAAAAATAGAACACATACTAACCCATAAAGCATGATTAATTTAATGAAAAGAATCAAAATTACTTCATGCATATTATCAGATCATAGTGCAATGAAACTAGAAATCAATGGCAAAAGACAGGACAGAAACTATGCAAACACATGGAGATTAAATAATACCCTCTTGAAAAATCAATGGGTCACAGATGAAATTAAAGAAGAAGAGATAAGATAGTATCTACAATCAAACAAAAATGCCAGCCTGACATACTGAAACCTATTGGATTAGTAGTCCTAACAGAGCAGTCCTAAAAGAAAAGTTTATAGTGGTGAATTCTCACATCAGAAAAATAGTGAGAATTTGTGCTGTAGGCCTGTTTCTTGGGCTACAAGTTGAAGACTTATTCCTCAGCTATTCATCTAGGGAAAGTCCCCGGACCTTGGGTAGAGAGTTCCATATGCTCATCCTCATAGACTTTTCCCAAGCCTCACAATTAGTCCATCAGGAAGCAAATCCAGCCCTTGTGGTGAGGGAGCTGAACAGCATCTTGTGGGATGTTATCCATCAGCTCTTCTAGAAAAACAGAGTGAGCTCAAACAAATAACCTAATGATGAACCTCAAAGGTCTAGAAAAACAGGAACAATTCAAACCCAAAGTTAGTACAAGAAATGAAATTATAAGAGTCAGAGCAGAAATTAATGAAATTGGTACCAAAAAATTATGAAGAATAAATTAATTGAAGAGTTGGTTCTTTGAAAGATTAAACAAAACAGATAAACTACTAGCCAATCGTAGCAAAGTAAGGAAAGAAAAGGCCCAAATCTATACAATTAGAAATGAAAAAGGTAAAATCACAACAGATTCTTCTGAAATCCAGAAGATTGTTGGTAACTACTTTAAGTACCTGTACTCTAATGCAATGAAAAATTCAAAAGAAATGGATAAATTTTGACATATATATAAACTACCAAATATGAACCAAGGAGATGTAAAAATCATGAATAATTTAATATCAATCAGTAAATTTAAGGAAGTAATACAAAATTACCAATGAAGAAAAACCCAGGACCAACTAATTTACAGCTGAATTCTATAAAAACTGTAAAGAAGATTAACTTCAATATTCTTCAAACTCTTTAATGAAATTGAAGGGGAAGCAGTATTGCCAAAGTCATTCCTGGAAGCAAACATTACCCTGATTCCAAAACCAGAAAAGGACCAACCCAAAAATAAATAAATAAATAATAACAACAACAAAACCTCTGCCAATGTCTTTAATGAAGATTGATGTAAATTTTTTCAATAAGATTCTGGCAAACATAATGCAGTAAATCATCAAGAAGACCATACATCTTGATCAAGTAAAATTCATTCCATAGATATAGATATGGTTCAACATAGGCAAATAAGTAAATATAATACACTACATAAACAGAAGCAAGTACAAAAACTGTACGATCATCTCAATAGATGCAAAGAATGTATTTGACATAATCCAACAGCATTCATGATAAGAACCCTGAAGAAAATGGGAATAGGTCTTTATCTCAACCTGATAAAAGTCATTTATAACAAACCAATGGAAAATATCATACCAAATGGAGAGAAACTGAAAACTTTTTCTCTAAAATCAGGAACAAGAATGTCCCCTGTCACCACTTCTGTTCTCAAAATTCTTTGCAGAGTAGACTCCAAAATCTCAACCAGAAGATTCTAGAACTAATAAATAAATTCAGCAGCATAGCATAATACAAAGTCAATATCCAAAAATCAATAATGTTCCTGCACACCAATAGCATACTCAATGAGACAGAAATTAGGGAAACAATACCTTAGATAATAGTATCAAGTAAAATAAAATACTTAGGAATTAACCTAACGAAGGAAATAAATGAGCTCTACAATGAAAACTATAGTACTCTGAAGATCATGGAGAGATGTCCCCTGTTCCTGGGTAGCAAGAACCAATATAGTCAACATGGCCATACTTTTAAAACGATATATAGATTTAGTGCAATCCCAATCAAAATACCAGTAGGATTCCTTGCAGAACTGAAGAAAGCAATCCTAAAATTTACATGGAACCAGAAGAGATCTAGACTAGAAAAACCATTTCTGGGCAAGTTAGGGGCCATTATGACCCTGGACTTTAAGTTATCCTTCAAAGCTCCAGTGATTAAAAACAGCATAGTCTTCGCAAAAAACATTGTGTATCAATGAAATAAACCAGAAGATCCAAAAACAGCTCCAGGCACACTCAGTTCCCTTATCTTTGACAAAGGTGATTTTTTCACTGGAGGAAAGATAGCCTCTTTAACAAATGAGGCAGTGAAAAATGGCTTTTGAATGTAGGAAATATTTGTCATCATGCACTAAACTAAAATCAAAATGGATTAAAGATCTAAACATTAGAACAGAAACACTTAATCTGTTGGAAGACAAGGTAAGTAAAACACTTGAAGACATTGGTGTAGGCAATAACTTTATGAACAAAATCCTGGTTGTACAAAAAATAATACCAAGAATCAACAAATGGGATCACATCAAATTAAAAAGCTTCTGAACAGCAAAGGAAAGAGTTTAAAGACATCAACAGAGTGAAAAGACAACTTACAGAATGGGAAAAAAATTTTGCCAGCTACTCCCCAAAGGAATAACATCTAGAATAAATACAGAAAAAAATTATACCCCCCACAATTAAATCAGACCCTCCAATAAAAAATGGGCAACTTATGTGAATAGAGACTTCTCAGATGAATAAAACAAACAGCTAATAAGTACTTGAAAAAATGTTCAATATCACTGGAAATTCAAGAAATAGAAATTAAAACAATACTGAGATTCTATCTCTCTCCACAAGAATTGCTTTTATCAAGAAATCAATCAAGAACAAATAGTGCTGAGACTATGAGGAGAAAAAAAACACTTCTCAAATCTTTATGGGAGTATAAACTAATAATAACCACTATGGTAATCAGTATAGCGACTTCTCAAAAAACAAAAACTATAAATTTCATTTGACCCACTTATTTCCTTTCTAGATGTCTTCTCAAAAGAGTGAAAGACATCATACCACAGTGATGTATGCACACTCATGTTTATAGTAGCACAGTTCAAAATAGCTATATCTTAGAAACAGCGATCAACAGATGAACAGATGAAGAAAATGTGTTGTTTTTTCCCATTTTCTTCAGGATTCTTATCATGAATGCTGTTGGATTTTGTCAAATACATTCTTTGCATCTATTGAGATGATCATACAGTTTTTGTACTTGCTTCTGTTTATGTAGTGTATTATATTTACTTATTTGCCTATGTTGAACCATATCTATATCTATGGAATGAATTTTACTTGATCAAGATGTATGGTCTTCTTGATGATTTACTGCATTATGTTTGCCAAAACAGAGCACTAACAACTTATATGTATGATAATTAACTTTGTAATGACTTATAATAAATTAATCTTATGCTGGCAAAATAAAAGGATGGTGGAGGGGAAGGGGGGAAAAGACTTGAAATGTGTCATGTACATGGACCAGCTCCCTACAATGCATGTAATCATTATGTGCTGCAAACATGTACTAATAAAAATAAAAAATTTAAAAAGAAATTAGGATGGACTTAAAGTTTATTGTTGCTATAGTTAATCACAGTGTACATAGGCCTCAGATTTCTCTAGCAATTCCATTTGCTTAGATTGTGGAATGGCTCACCAGTGTTTATTTTCTTAACATTTGTTCCCCCTATAACTTGGTTCCCTCTCTTGCTATAAAGAGAATCTGCCTCTTGAATCTCTTATAGCCAGATCCTACTATTATTTTTATTGAGTGCTTGTTAAGTGGTTAGTAGAGACTCAGAGAGGAAGAATATTCCCTGATGTTCTGCTCCAGTCAGTTTTAGGTAGGCAACATGTCCCTGGGCCTCAGGGACGTGACTTTCACAAGTATTCCTACATTTCCTCCAACTCTAGAACTAGTCATAGCACATATTCCTACCTGGAGATAAAGCATTGTTTCTTCCTGTTGTACGCACTGTCACTCTTTCCCTCAACCCACAGTGGGTTTTCTCTAATACTATAAGAAAACATCGCTTGTTGGTCTTCTCTTTTTTAATGAACTCTTCTATCCCTTTGGGGAGGGATGAATCTGGTTTCAACAGTGGCTGTTCTCCTTGATCTTCCTTGTGAGGACCTGGTGGTTTTTGTGGAGAAAATTTCTGCTCTGTAATTTACTCCTATATGTGCAAGCTCAGGCATATTCTCATGCTTTAGCAATTCATTGAAATTCTTAGCTTAACCTTCTCATTGGTTTAGATGCCATCTGAAGGTGTCTACAGCAAGCAAATAAATGGTGGCATTCTCTTCTCCTTGTGGGTGACTGTATCTGGTAGATTTTTTTAAGTCACGAATGTGAGGTTTCTCTAGCTTTTTCCTTATAGTAAGTGTGGGAAAATTACTCTCTGCAACTCTCTGCAGCTCTGACCTAAAACCAGAAGCTGGATAATTCACTCTACTATTTGTTAATACACTGATATTAAGAAGTTGAGGTTATCTGTTGGGAGTAATAGGAATGATAAGGGCTGGGTAAAAATGGCAATTGTTTAGATTTATTGGTAATTTCAAGCCTTTAAATATTTGTTTATGGAATGGGAGTACTCTTGCTTGAAAACTGATGTCATTGTAGTTTTAATGGAAAAATCTGGGAGTGGGAAATAGGAAGTGTTCCTGTGAAGGAAAATGGTTTATCCATTCGTTGAGGAAAGGTTGCTCCTTTGGTATAACATAGACCTGATTAGAGCTCCCTCCTGGAATATAGATATTCCAGGATATTCCTGGAATATAGATATTCCAGGATATTCCTGGAATATAGATATTCCAGGGTAAATGGCCCTGCCAAATACTGTAAGAGTTATTGTTGTGGATAGAATTGTATGTCTAAAATTGTTGTGTTCACTTAGACATGGGAAAAGGTTTTTTCTCATCTCGAGATCTTGGAAATCAGGTACAATGCAAGAAATAGGCATTTCCCTGTGGCGAGACAAGCAGAGCAACAAAGAGGCAGGTCAGAGACAGAAGAAAGGACTCGAAAGGAGGTGTGTTCTGTAAGTGCCAGAAATATGCATTTGTCATAGCCAATCATAAGGGTGTTCTTTCCTGCATTGTGATTTTCTTCTGCTATATCTAAGCCTCAGTAAAGTCTGGTTGCATGTTATAGCGTGGAACTGGTCATAGTTCAGAAATACACGGGAGGAACCTCAAGCACCACAGTTTAGAGGTTTCTCTTTATTGGAGAAAATATAGACCCCAGTGTTCCCTGGAATATAAAGTAAAAAGTTCCAGATTTCTTCAAGGCAGAGCCTCTTCTACCTCTCCCTCAGCAGCATGACTGGGTCAGGTATGAAAATTAATGCTTAAAACAACAAATAATAATTATCATCAATCAATCAATCAATCAATCAATCTTCTAGTTTCCAGGGAGGCAAAGATCTTCTCAATTCTATTCATATTTAGAGGAAGCAAACACCCAACAAATAGAGGCATGGTTGTCAAAGATTCAATCGCTCAGTTCATTAACCAAGATTCTGTTTATACTTAGGTAGAAAGATAGCCAGCTGTTAGTTTAGGAGTATATGTGAAAAAATCTTATTGAGCTTCTTCTGAGAAATGTCCCATCTTGGAAATGCATAGCAATGGACTTAGATATGAAAGAAATGCTCCCCTTTGTAGTTTACTACCTTCACTTTATACATGAGTAAAATAAAATTCACTCTATTAACACTGGTAAGAATTTGCAAAATTAAGGCACAGGGTAATTTAATCAAGCATGCATTATACTAAGAGAAGTATGTAACTTTCATTTCAGATTGGCAGATATCAATTAACATATTAATCTTCCTCATTTATAAACACCAAGAAGCTAAAATTATAAACTAATATGTTCACCTTTCTTATATAGTATGGTATTAACAGAAATTTCAGAGCAGATTTAAAGAACCATGATGACTTGAAAAGATCTTGACTTAAGACTATTTTTAAATGTGCTCAAACAATATTGTCCCCTTGCTAAAATACCCTATCAGAAAAAAATTTTTTGTTGTATTTTTTTGTTTTTTTTCTGGTACCAGGGATTGAACTCATGACCTTGCACTTGCCAGGCAGGCGCTGTGCCGCTGAGCTAAATCCCCAGCCCCTAGAAAATTTTAATCTACATAGAACTGGTCAATTTTACTATTACTTTGTTATTATTACTGATTCTCCCATATTAGGAAATTTTCAAGCACCGTTCCAGAAAATCAGAACATATACATGCTTTTTAAATAGACACTGCCACTACTCAGTTAAATATGCTTTTCTTTCACTCCTGTCATTGTTGATTATTTTCTAAACTTTCACTTATTGTAAGGTAAATGTTTATACTGTATAAGTAATAGTCTTTATTCAGCCGCACAACCCTGACTTTGTTGTCTGAGAAATTTTTTCTTCACTCTTGTATTTTAGGTGATAGAATTTTAGTGATACAGTTTTCTTGCCTAATTGGTATAATGTACTTTTAATACTTTTTTTCACTTCATCCTTGACAAAATCATACAAAATATTGGGAGCATTTGATAATAAATCTAATTATGTAAAGTACTGTGGCCCTGCTTCTTTTCAGATACAAACATGCAAAGCCAAAGTCATGACTCAAGACTTTAGGGAAACCCATGCTGCCACTAAAAGCACCAATCAGAACAGAGAACATATACACACTGACAGTTTTAACTGAAGTTCTTCTTTTAGCATTCAAAGCACTTACTGTACTTTTTGATGACCATTTCAAGGGCAAAAAAGATATTTGATCAAATCTTTAAGATACATAATTGGCTTTAATTAAAAGAATAAATCTCTATTCAAAATTTTTTCTGGAGCAAAATACTAATAGAAAAACTCCAAAAACTGGTATGATTTTCTTCAGAATTTCACTCTGTTATAAAGAAATACTATCTGTAAAAAAGAAAGTCTTTAATATTTATCATTCATGCAGCAAGGCTCCTCTACATTTATATTGTTAAATCAAATATACACAATTATTTCTTGGATATAATCATTTGGGGACTCAATTCCCACTTGAAATTGCTCCCAAATGAAATAGTAAACATATCTCAATATCAAAAAAAAAGGTGCATGTTTTCTAAGGTAGCAATTTAGTAATTGCCTTTGCCTGCTAGAGCAGTCACGTGATACGTGATTGATTTCAAAGCAGAGGGCTGCTGATCAGCTTCTATTCTTTCAGACCTTTCTTGCCACACTCCTTCCTTTGTGCTCTCAGCTATTTTTATACCATTGTTCATTATCTGAGAAAAATTCTTCTCAGTTACTCTAAAATAATCTATGTTCTGCAAGAATGAGCATAATTGACAATTAGGGCACATTATTCACAGCTCAAAATATCTATACCAAACAGGAGTCCCATAATGTGATGAAAAGCAAGTACATAGAGACTTACGTGAAGCACAGCTTTAAACGGCGTAGTACAGGGAATTAGAGGCTACAAGGGGACAGGCTCCAGGGACCAGGGATGGAGGGATAGGATGGTGAAATTATTTTAATAAATTATGAAATTAAAAATTCCATCATCAAATATGTTGCAGGAGGGTAGGGACAACAAGTGTCTTCGTCACACTGCATATTCAAAAGCCTAACAAAGTAGCCATTAAATGAATATTTGCATAGTAAAGAAAACCACAACCTGGAAGGCATAAATAGTGAACAAATGAATGAAACCTCTAAAACTGCAAGTTCTCGTTTCAGTCTGTTGCTAATAAAAACACAGCAAAATGCTTTTTACTGCATCGCTTTTGCTTTTCAAAGCGTTTTTCATTTGTGCATATTAGTTTTAGAGATTCACGGTCACATGCATATAGTACACTCTGGTCATTGCCACCTCTTTACTTTCTTTGCTCTCCCCTACCCTCTCTCTTTCCCCTTCATCTCTAACAGTCTGCTGCAGACATTCATATTCTTATTTACGTTCATTCTCTGTCGTGTGTGTCTGTCTGTGTGTGTGTGTCTGTCTGTCCCTCCCTCTCTTTCTCAATTCCACATACGAAAGAAAACGTCATGCTTTGTCTTACTGAATCTGGCATATTTGTCCAGTTCCATTTGTTTTCCTCCAAATGATGTGATTTTATTCTTTATGGCTGAATAATACATTTGCTTTATCTATCCACCACTTATGGATAGATAGAGTCACCTCCACTGTTTCCAAAGCTTATCTACTATGGATTGCACACCCATAAATATGGATACACAGGTATCTCTACAGTATTTGGACTTTATTTGGGTATATATCAACAAATGATATAGCCAGGTCAACTGATAGGTCTAGTTTTAGGGGTTTTTTGGGTTTTTTTTTTTTTTTTTTTTTTTTTGCAGAACCTCTGAGTTCTGTGGTTTTGGTACTAATCTACATTCCCAGCAACAGATGCAAGGGTTCCTTTTCCCTGGATCCTCCTCAGCATCGACCAGTCTTTGTATTCTCGACAATAGCCTTTCAGACTGGAGTTAGATGGAATCTCAGTGGAATCTGGATTTGAGTTTCCTTGATGGCTAAAGATATTGAACATTTTTTCATACACTGATGAGTCACTCATACTTCTTCTTTTGAGAAGTACCTGTTCATTTGTCCATTTGCTTCACTGGTTTTAAATATACATATATAATCTAGATACTAATTGTAGTCCTCTGTGAGAAAAGTAGCTGGGAAAGATCTTTCCCATTCTGCAGGCTATCTTTTCACTCTGTTTATTGTTTTCTTTGGCACATAGAAGCTTTTCAACTTGGCATAATCCCATTTGTCAATTCTTGTTATCAAGACAATGAAAGACCTCTTCAATTAAAATTATATTACACTGAAGAAAGAAATTTAAGAAGACACTAGCAGATGAAAAGCCCTGCCATGTTCATGGGTTAGTAGAATTAATATTGTTTGAATGGCCGTATGACTGAAAGTGATCTACATATGCAATAAAATCCCCAACAAAATGCCAACGACATTCTTCAAAAAACTAGAAAAATATCCTAAAGTGTAAATGGAAGCAGAATAGCCAGAGCACTCCTAAGCAAAAAGAAAAAAGCTGGAGATATCTTGATACCTAACTTGAAAATATACTACAAAGCTATAGTAACAAACAGCATGACACTGGCGTAAAAATTGGGATGTAGAAAAGAAGATGAGACACAGAAACAAACCTGCACAACTTCAGCCACCTGATCTTTAGCAAAAGTGCCAAAAACATACAATGGAGAAAAACAGCCTCCTACCCAGTGGTGCCAAGAAAACAGGATATCCATAGGTAAAAGACTGAAACCAGATTCCCATCCCTCACCTTGTACAAAAATCATTTCAAAATGCACCAGAGACATAAGTAAAAGACCTGAAACTCTGAAACTATTAGAAGAAAAATAGGGGAAATACTTAGGCACACACAAAGAACTCCTGAATAGAACTCCAATAGCACAGGAAATAATTTCCAAGCATCTTTACTTACAGTGTCTCTCCTAACTTCCTCTAGATTTTAAGGAGTGAACAGAGATTAAAACTCTGTGTTCTTTGTACTTCATCGTTATTCTAAGCTATGATAATGAGATCAATTACATTTTTTACATGATGGACAATGATAGAGAACTCAGGTCAGTCTACAAAGGGATCCATTATTTTTCTTTAACCATAAACCAAAAAAGAGTTTCTCAACTAAATAATTGCTAGAAATAATAAATGTAGATAGGCCCCATTAAAAATGTATCATACTTTCTCAATTTCTGTTTGGTCTCCCCTTTCCAGACGGACACCAAGGAAATGAAATACAAATGACAGCATATGAGTTACTCACCCTGGGTCATTAACAGAATGATTGCTTTTTTAAAAATCAGCAACATAAATGTACAACTAGAAAAGCTTCTTTAAAAAATAATAGGGTAAATTTGGTTTGCAAGCTTGGGAAAATACTTAGAAATTCTTCTGTGATAAAAATCAATTCTAGAGAGCCTGCTAGGCATATCTCACCAGATGAGCTCCCAGCTCCTGGATGCAAAACTGGCAGATCATTTAGGTGGGTTTTAAATTCAGGAGCCAAACAGGCACAACTTGCTTCCAGCTTTGGATAAGCAGTAAACAGCAATTCCATCAAAAAACAACAGGGAATATCAATTATAGACATCTGGTGAGTGACAAATTTATCCAAATGTACAACATCCAAAAGAATCCTAAGTCAAACAGAGGGCAATTTCATCAAGAAAACAACAAATCCAATTGAGTAGATGATATCTTGAGTCTCTCCACACTGGTAGAGAAAAAAAAATGGTCCAGGGTGCTGGGAAATCGAGAATTAAATGTAAAATCCTACAAAGTATATTACAATTCAATACACAGGAGAATTGATTAATGATAAGGTAAGATTTATTCAGTTCATATATCAGATGAGATTTATAAAAATTCATGAGTTCATATAAGATTGGAGATACTGTAAGGAATAATGCTTTAAACTTTCTAAATAACCCCTGATTCTAAAATGTACAAGCACTGTGAAAAGGTTTATATTCTGCCCCCTCGTCTGCACCTTCCTTTCCCTCTCTGGCTTAGCTAAAAAATGGGGAGGTGTTGGAGAAAATAGAGCACCTCAGATTGTCAAGTCTGACATTTGCAAACCTCTGAAAAATTAAAACAGTGATAAATCCAGTGACCAGACAAGATACTTCAGAACCCGTATCACTGTATTGAATGTTGAGAACAAACAGTATGAATAAGCAAAAAATAATAAAGAAAGGGAAAAATAATTTTCAGTAAAATGAAAATGAGCGTCTAGGTCTATGAAGAGAAAATAAAAAAAATAGATTTGACTGGATCACTTTCAGGGTTACGCAGATGAGAGTGCAGTATATCTAATATGTTCAACATGTATGTGATCAACATATAGACAGTGAATGTTCACACTTTTAAAAAATTAAAAGTTACACAGTCATTAAATGCACCAGAATGCTCCCACTTGCTCTGAACACATCCCATAGTTCTTCCTGCTTTCTGGAGCCCTTCTAGAAGTCCTCTTTCATGAGTATCTTTACAAGGTATGATCAAAACTACAGTGACTGCTGCTATTGAGTGCCATCTAACAGAAAAACAGGCTCATAAACACATCACTGTGTGTCCCCATCTACCTTATTTGTCAGATCTGGCATCATGAAATGTTTGGCCCTTCTCCAAAGTCAAAATGACTACAAAAGGCAAACTTTTGAATTGATCCAGTATGTTGAGCAACCCAAGAGTGCAACTAAAGCCATGAAACAGGACTTCCAGGGCTGCTTCAGAAAGTGGCAAGAAGGATGAGATAAGTGTTCTTGAAGTGAGGGGGAATATTTCAAGGGGAATTAAGGCAAACTGTTTCTTATTGTAATAAATTTCTTTTTAAAATATTTAAACATTATTTTTCAATCATACCTCATAGGCTGATTTCACAGTATTGGTTACCATCCTTCGGGTTTAAATATTAAGGGAATTAGGGCAAGCTGTCTCTTGTTATAATAAATTTCTTTTAAAAATATTTGAACTTAACTATTTTTCAATCATACCTCATAGGCTGATTTCACAGTATTGGTTACCATCCTTCGGGTTTAAATATTAAGGGAATTAGGGCAAGCTGTCTCTTATTATAATAAATTTCTTTTTAAAATATTTAAACAACTATTTTTCAATCATACCTCATAGGCTGATTTCACAGTATTGGTTACTGTCCTTTGGGTTTAAATATCACAGTGATTTATGGAAATCATTCCTTAATATCAAACTTCTAGGCTAAATGTTTGTTTCTCACCTAAACTCGTAGGTTGTCTATAACTCTTAATGTGAGTCTATTTGGAGGTGGGGCCCTTGGGCAGTAAGCAGGGTTAGATGAAGTCATGAAGGCAGGATGAAAATAGTGAGGTAATAAAAGGAGACTTCTGAAAGTTCTCATTCTCCCTCTCTCTTTCTCTCTCCCCCTCATCCTCTTCCTCCTCTTCCTCCTTCCTCTTCCTCTCCTTTTTCTTCCACTCTCTTCTTTTTCTCTCTCTCCATCTCCTCTTTCCTCTCCCTTCTCTCTCTCTTTCTTTCCCTCTTCCTCTTCCTTTGCCTCTCTTTCTCTCTTCCTCTCCCTCTTCCTCTCCTTCTCCCTCTTCTTCTCTCTATCCTTCTCGCTCAACCTTTATCAGAAACTGAAACAGCTAAATCCTTGATCTTAGCTATGCCACCTTGCCAATGTCTAAAATTTGGAGAAAATAGATCTCTGTCTAAGCCACCTACTCTATAGTATTTTTTATGAGCACCTAGGAAAGCCAATGTACCTTTTTTTGGACCAGTGCTTTGTTTTATTCAAGAATTAATGTTCAATTCAGTATACTAATGAGCACAACATTCCCTAGAATCACAGACACTCAAAACTGGTGGTAAATAGAACTCTTACCTAGTTGAACTATCCATGGTATACCTGAATCTCCTATGTAATACAAAGAGCCTACATGGTGCTGCAAACTCCACTGGAAATCTCAAGTAAAGGGAACTCATTAATAAAATAGGTGTTTAAAATTAGTCTTATTTTCCTCCTCTTTTATATACCTTAGTTTGCAGTGACAGGTATAAGATCTACAGAGCTACATGTAGCTTGGAACTGGAACTGCTTTAGCATTTAACTTAAAACCTTCTCTTAATTTTCAAATGTCATAATGCCAAAAGAAAACATCCTCAGATTCTAAATTAAATCAGTTGTTTAAACTTCCCTCAACAAAAGCAGGAAACATCTACTTCCAAGTGTACAATTTTGGATTCTATTATGAAAAAGACTTAACTGGTGGTACGGTGGTTTTGACATTAATGACCAGTACAAAATAAACCTTTGAAGCCCTGGAGTGACAACTTCTAACCAAGCAAAAAGTCCAGGTCTTTTCTCTGATAAAGAGTAATCTCCTGCTAGAGACATTTAATTAAGTGGAAGCACTTTCTTTATGCCAGTGGAATTTGAAGAAGCTAGGAAGCAATGAAATGCGAACGCTCCTGTTTACTTTTGGACAAACCTAGGCAACTCTGGCTCTTTTAATCTGAGAAGCTTGAGTCTTTCCACCAAGATGAAAAATTTTGCATTGAACAAATATAAATAGGAAATCTTCGAGCATCATTAAGTAGTGAGAGTTCCTTAAAGTCACAGCTCAGTTAATCATTTTCTTTTAGAATGTTTTCCTCCAAGAACAGGGAAATGTTTAATGATATATTTTAATTACCCAAAATAGTCTCCCTTTTGCCTTGGCACATATTTCTCATGCCACATGTCTCTGAAATTCAATAAAAGAAGGAAGCATTACGTTAACGGGTTGCTTTCATATTTAATTTACAATAAGAGAACTCAGTAACACGCTTGCAGTTTGGTAATTTCTACGCGGTTATCTGTTATAGTGAGCAAGCAACTCAGTAGGATGATGAAAGGAATTCCAAGCTCAAAGCTCTGGCACTTTAGTTTATGCAAAATCTGTACAACTAAATACCAAGAAATAAAACAAATGAGTGTGAACCTTCGCTCACAGTTTGTTGAATTTACTTGGTTGGTTATTTAAACAGTGCTCAAAGGCCTGGAATACTTCTAAATATATCTTCATTTTTAAGGAAACCTTATTGAGCATACTATACTTTCCTCTCCACACATTCATGTTTTACTCTTAGAAGCCAGATAGTAATTCTATAGAAAGAATGAAAGATTGCCTTGAGCCATCATAATAGAACCACTGCTTATAACACAAAGCATTCCCATACTGGAGAAATGTGTTTGTATTTGTGGTTTTTCTGATGCCTTCAAATGAATGTTTCTACGTCACAACCACATCTGTTTGGATGCCTTTCCCCCCTTGGGTAAATGAACAAAAGGACATGTTTTTAGAGCTCGCCTGATAGAAATTAAGTCTTCTTTCATCTTTTCCATGTGCTGCTTTGTTAGAATCACTATCTTTGCCTGTGCTTTCTTTCATAAGCTAAAAGAAAACTAAAAATTATCGTAAATTTGATACCTTAAGAATCCTTAGAAATTGAGAAAAAAGGCTTAACTGTCATCAGGGGCTTGAGTATGTTCAGGTAAAATGTTGAAAAGGATGAGTAGATGGAGAAATTCAAGATCTTTGCCAGGGTAGAAAATGTTTAAAAAAGATACGACTGTTTGAAATAGTGGTCACATAATGTCATGTTTTTGGAGTACTTGCCAAAAAAGTTTGATACTCAAGATCAAATTTTATTCATTTTCAAGTTTCAAGCATATATTTATTGCTTACAGAAAAAACCACAGCATAGGATATTATACCAATAGGCTTATATGAAGGAATGTGAAAGTTGAGACTGAGTAAAAGAGAATTCCTATCAAATGTCAATCAGGCCACATAGACAAACAAATGTTCATTTACTAATAGCATCCTACAGCCAGAGAAGTGAGAATTAACCAAAGATTTACCACAAGCCTAATCATGCTAGCACAGTACCAAAATCCAAAGAAAACAATAAAAAGTTATACGTACACATTTTTAGAAATGAAATGAAAATAAATGTTACTTACACTTTTGCTCCGAGAAAGCAAATCACATGTATTTCTTTCCATGGTTGTGTTTTAAGTAATTCAAACAGGCACGAGTAGTTTCCAAAGTCAATCCTCTCACTGCAACAATTATCCACTCAAAAGCCAACTGGAATGCCGAAGAAAAAAACAAGGAAATATTTAATCAAGTGCATGATTAACACGTGCACTCTGAGTGCTGTCTGAGACTAGGACAGTAAATTCTTAAATACCTCATCAGAACAGGCTAAAATGGTGATGTGCTTAAAGGCAGAAAAATACATGCAAGTAACATTTCCAAAACAGTGTTTATTAAATGTAACTTAGATACTTCAATCACCACTTGTTTTCAACACTCTTATACTTTTTTAGTAGCTGAAAAAAACAGGCATGGTAGACACAATCTAGTTACATGTGCAAGAGGAAAAGGCAGCCAAAATGTGTTGTGAGCTGCTCCAGCCTCACTTTTCCACTGAGGTATCACTCCCGTAGCCTTATCCACCACTGAGATGATTGCAGTTCTACCAGAAGGGTCTAAGAGCTTAAGCACTCGTCCAAGTTCTTCTTTACTTAGCACTAAGCCACGGGATCAGGCAGCCACCCCAGTGGCTTGTCACTCAGTTTAGTAAGTTTTCTACCCTTTAGTTCAAAGAAGTTGTGAAGAATGCTGAGAAAAGTTGAGAGCAGCCCACTTATTTGAAAAACCTTTCAGAGTAGTTGTCACTCGTATGACATCGAAAGCCTCATCAACCAGCCTCTACCTTCCACTAGCTATTAGAGAGGAGATTCTCTGTTTTGAGAAAAGCAAATGGAATAGCTACAAATGTGCTCATTTCTGATATTCCACTACATCTGGATATGACCTGCATATTCCTAGGGTATCTTTGCCTGTGGGCTGAAATGTCATCTGGGAAAGAACTTTAAAGGAAAGAAGATGAGGCAAACAGACTCAAAATAGTACACGGCCAGCCATCAGCATCATGGAACACAGGAACCATACAACAGTGAAGAGAGACCTCCGCAAGCTCTACAGCAACCCTCAGGGGCACTCTCTTACGGCTGCAAAGCCTTATTTTAACCATATGGGAGTCATCCTTTCAAGACTTCTGGAAATCAAAGGGAGATACTTCTAAGGGGGCCAGAGATCCCCCAACAGCAAATTAGGGTTAGAAAAAGGAATGGAATTTAATATTGCTAAGAACATCTCTAGATGCGACTTGAGGACACAAAGTGTATGGAAGGACAAAGCCTTCTTCCAAGCTTAATGAAAATACTTTCTTAGAAAAAGTATTAGGGGAAAATACACAATCAAAACGTGAGTTGCAAGGGAAAATAGTGTTTCCATGAATATGTGTGGATTTTTTTCTTTTTGTTGGTTTAGAGGGATGATCTAGTCAACAAAGGGGAAGTTCTCAGCTAGTGCACCTCCAGGAATTTAGCCACCTTTACAGATTAGTTATGGTGCTGAGCATTTTATAGGCACCCCGAAAATGTGGAACTTTGTTTTTGTTTCATTTAAGAAGTGAATAGAAATAATATAAGCTATGAGCTAAATATATCTATAGAGAAAAAGTCACTAGCTAGCTAGCTGCTGCGGGAAGCTTACATGTTATCAGAGAAAAACTCATTCAAAATATGTAATTATTCGCTGGGTAATGAGTACCCTTAGGGGCAACCATGAAATAGCTGCCTGTAGTGAGCCTGTGACTCAATGGTTTTAAATTAATAAATCAGACAAATAATGGATTTAACCTGATAGGGCTTGCTGAATTAATCAAGTTTTTTATAAATATGACTTGAATACCTTTGAAGACCATCATTAAGAACTATTTCCCTATAGGAATGTACAGCCTATAAAAACTTGAATGGAAAAATGGATTTAGTTGAAATCTGAATGCTGGTGGGATGGCCTTTCTCAGTCTGAATATCTGGGGGCAGGCTGGCATCCAGAGTTAAGTATGTGCCTTGCAGTCAAATAGCTCTCCACTGGCATTCTGTGTAGCCTCAGGTAAGTTACTGACCTCCCTGAATAAAAAGGAGATAATAGCACATATGTATTTTAAGTGAACTGATGTGTATAGGAGAATATTTAGCCCATGGGAGATATTTGGCTCTGATCATCATCCATCATTACTGCCCTTTTGTTCTCTTAGCATTGACTCTCATGTAATAACCAAAAAAAAAGACTTTCTTGTTTTGGGTTTTTTTTTGTTTGTTTGTTTGTTTGTTTGTTTTTTGCCTAAAAGTTCTAAATTTCCTCAACTATAACAAATGTAGGGGACATATACTTTCACCTAGGTACTAATGCATCATGTATCGATTAGGCTCCCGCTAGTAAACACTGTATGGTATTAGGGTCATCGTGGGAGAGTTTAGTAAAAACTATTTAAGAAGATGCAGCAGGGTGGAAGGAACCACGAAGGACAGAGCAGCACCCGCCACTGGCAGTGTGGGGTGTGGAAAGCAGAAGGGTGGGGGGCCTAAGGGTCACACACAGGGGCTACCTTGAGAGGGGAGGTCACTTCCGGGGACACCTTCAGCCTCAGGTGACCCTTGCAGGGAAGGAGGTGAGGAGATGACAGGACCTTACCATCCTCCCTCTCATCTCCTGCGAGGACTCCCACTAGGCAAATGCAACTGAGCCAGAGGGCAAAGGAAGCTGCTGCTCTGCCCCTCCCCAGCCAGCCTTCCAGGGCAAAGCCTCCTAGGGTAGAGCCAGGTGCAGTGGGGAGCTGCAGGGGAAAGACAGGCCACACAAATCTGATCTGCAGTCTAGTAGGAGCGTTGTGTTTTCTGCTACCTAATTCATCATAAGAAAAGTACCTGTCATTTGTCTTTAATCCCCTCAATAATTCTGCGACATAGAGATTGCTAATACATTATCCCCATGACACAAAAGAGGAAATTGGCTCCAGAAAGTGAAATCAATTGTCCAGTAAATAACAGACCCACAATTCAAACCAATCTGTCTGCCTCCACATGCTCTTTTCTTCTACGCTGCCCACACTGCTTTGTTGCTATCATAAAGCAATGCATTTTAATTATCAACAAGCGGTAGCCTCTGTAAATATCAAAGTGGTGCCTACATCAAAGAATGTTTGATAAAAAGGCTGACTCTCAGGAAGGCAGTTATCTTAGTTCCTACAAACTCCTCCCTCAGCACAGATAATGGGGTGAGACAGCAGAAAGACCATTTCTCCCTCCAGGTGCATTAGAAAGAAGACCAGGCAAGCAAATTCTCACATGTGTGATTTCATTACGATAGGAGCTTCCACATAAAAGTTAATTAGGGAGAAGGAAGAATTCACTTCTGTGGGGAAAATATTTTAGTAATAAAAATGAAGAGAGGAGGGGAGTAAGATCAATGGTGCTAGAACATTCAGCAAAGGCATCTGAACTAGAGCATCTTCATAAATGTACAGCTTTGACACAAGGAGAGGGGTTAAAAAAGGTTCTTTCCTAGAGATTAAGGATTTATACAGGAGGAAGAGCCCTAAACTGGTCATCAGAGGAACTAAGTTCTACTTTCACCACTATGTGATATACATGAGCTGTGTGGCACTAGGAAAACCCTCTCTCTTTTTTTCTATCGCTTGCTCCTCTGTAAAGTGGAGATAGCACAATCTTCCCAACCCAGCTCACAGGGTTGCTACAGGGATTAATTAGATAAGATCTCAGAAAGTTTTCTGAAAACTGTAAATACCCTGATAAAATAGTTCTATTCACTTAATCAGAAAATGTGCCAATGCCTAATGACACTCAAGCATAAGAGTGACAAAGGGTTCCAATTATTCTCAAATATTAAAAAAGCTAGTACCCATGTTTTATGTATTTCAAAAGAATTCCCTATTCTTTCTTTTGGAACAAATATTGCTTTTCTTCTGCAAACTAATTCAGCTTATTCCGTGACTGCTGAGTCATGAAACCACTCCACAGCATAATTTTAAAAAATTATTGAACACGCATGTGCCAGGTGCTGAAGTAAACTATCAGGAAACAGCTTTCTAGATTTAGGGAAAAAGTAGTGTTGTACAATTGTCAATGAGTGATGACAAAGTGATCCATTGGATCTGTCTGCAACTTAGTGTCTTCTCCCCTTCATAAAAGGATAGATCTTTCTAAGACTGCATATACAGACATCAAAGCGAAAGAAAATTAGCAATGCTTCCCTTGATGAGATGTTGGGTTTTGGGGATGAGAGTGGTATGAATCAAACCCGGACCTTGCACATATTAGACATTCTTCCCACCTGGTTAGACTAATCTCTCCAACCTCTGTGACATGTTCACTTATATCTCCTAACCCTAAATTCATGCTCTTAGACTCTTTTTTAAATTAAGTTTATTGGTGCATTTAAAGAATACATGATGATCACATTCATTCCAGGGAATGTGTACCTGTACATGATATAATTTGATTCTTTTTTTTCCCATTCCCCTAGACTATTTATCTTTCTTAACTCTTTCTATTCTTCAACTTCCAGCAAAAGTTCTTTCTTCTAGTGACAATTGCCCTGTTGCTCTAGTCACACAAGTTTCTATTTGGTTTAAACTACAAAAACCAAGGACAAGTTATACCACAAAATCATCTACTGCCTGCCATTGTTTGACTAATTGTTTTATGCATATATGCTTGCTTCTTCATTTGACAACTGAATAAAGAATACTGCAAGGCTTCTTTCATTCTCCATTGATTAGACATACAAACTCCCTAAGACTGAAATCTATTCATCAGCATCCTCTTGCCTTTTGCATAGTCTTGAGCATTTAGCAACCACTTGACACAATACATGAAAAATTAAAGGTATGAATCTGTGAGGAAAATATTAGCATTTAAATAACTACAAATTTTGCAAATTCAGTAATAAAAATTATATCAAAATGTGAAAAATGTTCAATCTATTTGCCAAGAAATGAAAGTTGAAGTCACAAAGTTCCTGTTTGTCTTGACTACAAGTTAGCAAAGTTATTTTAAATGAAATGCTATATAATGATATATATGATTAAATATGTTTAGAATATTGATGATAAGACCACAAATTTGCTAAGACCAAAAACTTTAATGTTGTTAAGTAATTGTGTATAAAATAGCTCAGAAAATAAATGGGTTAACGAAAATGAGCTTTGTATACAAGTGCATTCTTGGCAGTGCTACTTATAACAACAAAAATTGGAGACAATCAGATGTCCAAGTATGAGACTAGCTAAATAAAATATGAGAAACCTCCTGATGTATGATGAATATGAAACATTTCTTTTATGCAATATTTTAATTACAGGAGAAAATACTTACAGCATTGTGTCAAATAAAAAAGCAGGATTAAAATTGTATATGCAGTATGATTGTATAAAAAGACAATCATATGCACAGACAAAATGCACAGACAAAATACTGGAAAGCAATACAGTAAAATATTAGTGCTTCTATTTGAGTACTTTATCATCATCGATTCTGTTCTGTATTTCTTAGCATTCTCAAATTACCAACATTTAGAAAAAACACTTAAAAACTGATTAAAAGAAAGTATTTGAGTGAATATAAAAGTCATTACCTTTCATTTATATAATTGTTCTAGGGGCTGTTGGAATGTTTAATCAAGTAGTTAAGTGAATATAATGCAAGTTTCTAATTAGCTCTTCCTACTTCAGAGGAAGCTAGCTTCTGTTTACATGGTTATTTGGGAAGGTTGCTAGATTGTTTGGTCATCTGCTTTTGAGTGACGGGTTTGCTGTTTCACATATAGTTTTAAGCTGTGTCTTTTAGGAATCAGTCTGTAGATTGGGAAAAGACATAATTGGAAATGAGTAGCCAAAATTAAGTTTTTTCTCTTCAACCTGCTATTCCCATCCTCCAAAGTTTCTCTAAGAAGAGTGGCTCCCCTTTTTCTTTTAGATCAAGTAACGGTGACTACAAAAATGATAACATTCTTCTTCACCTAGAAAACCAGCTTTGGAAATGTCCCTGTGCTAGTTTTGGGAGTGCCAGATGCACAGAACACAGAGACAAATGTAAATAACTGAAATAGCAAGCAAGAGATATGGGTTTTATAGGACCAATAGAAGCTCAATCTACAAAATATTTTACTACTATTTTAGTATGGAAAAGTGCAATATGGAAAAAAGATTGGGAATATTCAGAAAATAATAAATTAACAATAGGCTTCTTGCTGTAGGTTTAACTTCAACAAGCCTTGTACATTTTGAGTCACTTGGTCCCTAATGTCTCCCTAAAAAATGCAGCAAAAATGATGCCTCAGCTTCCTGCCTCATCCCAGCTCAACTTCCTTGATCTGTTCCCCTTCCATCAATGATGAGGATATTGTCTTCCTACGCAATTGTCTTCTACCTACTGCCTCCCCCTTTCTGCTATTATTAGGGTGTGTCTCCCTTCTCCTCTAAATATTCTCTGCAGAGTTTCACCCCTTATTAAAAGGAAATCATCCAGGTAACCTGAGTTCTCTCCCTCTATGCATCACTCTCATTCTTTTCACAATGGAGTTCTTTTGAAAAGTTTCCACTGACTTTATTCACTTTCTTATTTCCCCTCACAACCTCAACCACTTGGCCCAGTGCAAATTAATTTTATTCCTTCTACATTTATATCCTTTCTCTAAAGATCCCAGACCTCCATATTGCCAGCTTAAAAACATGCTTCACAAATTCACAGACTGGACACCTCTACTGGAACACTGTCTCTCGTGGAAACTCTCCTGCCCTGTCTTCTGTGTTATCACTTTCTGCTGGCTCTCCGTCTGATTGCTTAACCTCTTCCTTCTTCATAGGGTCATCTTTTGTCCCAGGCCATTGTTATCACTGTCCTTACATTATTTTCTTCACCCCCAAATATGAAATATTTTCCTTCTATAATCCATTCTGTCTCTGCCCTCCCTCTCCTCTCCCATCTTCCATTTTCTTCTTGTTGTTCCTCCTCGTTCTCCTTCCCCCTCTTCTCCTCTTCCTCCTCCTCATTCTTCTTCTCCATCCCCAACACTGATATTACTATCTAGCCAGCCACTCCAGCCAAAATCTTAAACCCCTCTCACCTTTGCATCAACCAATATGTAGCCAAGTCTTGCAGGAACACCTTGCATAGCATTTCTCAGCTCTCTCCTCTTTGCAAGTCCTCCACCACCACTTTCTTTCAGACTTCATCTATTCTAGTTCTGACACCTTCAAATAGAAGTTCTCATTTCCAGTACTTCAAGTTCATCTTCAAAATCTTTCCATAGCTACCTATCATCTATATCTTAAAACCCAAAACTATTTCCTTTACCCAGGCAAGTGGGAATCACATATCTTCTTTTTGCAGAGCTATTTCTTATTTCTCCAAACATCATGTGCCATTCACTTGGAAAACTGAACCATTTCCAGTTCACTCCGTAGTGTATCCCACATCCCTGACCTAGTTCTTAATGGTCTCCCTCTTTCTTTTCCCTTTGTATTTCCTAGCTTATTGGACTCCTCCTGCTTCAGTATTCAGCTCAGATATCACCTCTTCTTGGAAGATTCTCCTGATTCCACCAAAATCCCAACCCCACCCACTGGAGTCTGAGTTAGTGCCCCACTTCTCTCTTTCCATCATGCCTCCTAACATTCAACAGCATGTCTGCCGTATTACATGGAAACAGTTCATTTGCCTGTATGTCATTATGGTTCTTATATACTGTGAATTCCTTGAGGGCACAAAACACTTTATGTTTGTATATGCTATCACCATATATAATATGGTCAGTAGGTGTTTATTGAACTCTACGGAGTTGACATGTTTTCCTTGCCTAGAATTACAAGGAGGAAGCAAACTTTGTCTCTAGACTTACAATAATGAATCTCTGTAGTTTATGTCCATATAAAATCATCTTCCTATTCCCATTTCTCTACACAATGATAACAGCAATCCTTCATACTAATTCATTCACTGGACATTTACTAGGCATTTGTGATATGGAATGAACCGTGATAATGTCCAGGGAAGCCAAAACAAATAGGATGAAATCTTTCTCCAGAGAAGCTTGCAGTCTAGTGGGAGAGAGAGACAAATAGTACAATGCACTAAGTGTTCTAACAGCTCAGAATGGCTGGTGTGGGACCCGCAGGGCAACAACCAGTTCCTCCACTGAATGGCTTCAAAGTCTGTTCTGAGTTATTCTGCTCCTGTGAACACTTTAAGTTATTCAAATGCCATTTCATATACTGATGTTTTTTCCCCAACTAGAGGGAAAGGAACATGAAAGTTATGAATGGCAGTTCCTTTTATCTCTTTTGTGCATTTGGTCAGATTTCAGTCCCTGCAGAAGAGGTGGCTATAGAACTACACACCCAGAAATTGTATTGCAAATGCCACTCAATGGGTAATGTGTAGGTGGTCACACTTACATAGCAGAACATTTGCCATTTTTTATTTCAGCAAAAACTTAGTATAAAATAATTGACATTTTGGAAAATAAAGTACATTGCTTGGTTCCCAGCGTAGCACAATTCTTCACTTTTAAGCATATGGAAATGCCAACCAAAGTCCTCACTTTTCAATGCTCACCTTGACTAGCATTTCAAACGACCCAGCTGAGTTATTTAGCAGCAAATCAATTACTGTACATTTTCTTCCAGGATTCCATGCACTAGGACCTTTTACCCCCACCTGAAATAATTGCAGCACTCTAAAACACAGCTTTCTTCCCTAAATACAAGGCCAGGGAACTTCCGGTTCATCTCTCACAAATGTAGAGTCTGTTGCTTGATAAAACTGTGCTTTGGCTTTCCTGCTGCAAAGGAGAAATGCACAACAAAAGCTTCTTTTCAGCAGCTTTCTTAGCTACACTCCCTCCCAGTCCCTCATTATGGTGCCCTTCCAGGCCCATGTGATGGGAGATAGTAGAGCAGTTCTGTCTTGTGAGTCACAGGACAGCATGAAGCATAGTCTGCTCCTCTGGGGCCCAGTGTGGAAGGAGCCCTTTGGATGTGTCACCACCAGCTAAGCTGTAACACATCCATTGACAGACTCAGGGTAGAGACCACGAGTAACCAACAAGGAAAACAAATCATAGCAAGATGATGCCCCCAAAAAGCTCCAGTTCAAGCTGCTCTGGGCCTACAAAGAAAGGTGGGGTTCTTCAAGTCACTGAGACTTTTTTTTATATAGTTTTAAGTCTCATATCAAAGTCTATTCATTGGAATAGTTTTAAATTCAGTAAGTGCTGAAATGGTACTGTGAGGGAGGCCATGAGACACAGGGAGCCTGCAGTCTGCAGTCATGCATTACAAATCACAATCAGCACTTTCCTTTGTGAGATCACCTCAGTTCTGAAGCATGAACAATTCTGCCTCTATAGCTGGAATAAGGAAAATACTAGATGACAAATAGTTGGTAGATAGGTGGATACATGGACAGATAAATGGTTGGGGCTAGGGAATTGAGAGACAGAGAGGGAGACAGAGACAGAGACAGAGATATTGAGGTACAGAGATGAGCAAAACAATTCATGTCACAGATCCTGAGTTCCATTATATAGCTTTCTCAACTTGAGCTATAAAAGCAAAATTATCAACTCCAAATAATTACCAGCTAGATATTTTCCAAAAGTTCATTCTGAAGTCAATATATCCTTTCGTTCCTTAGTTGCTTCCATTTATCAGTCTAAAATGAATGTTAATTTTTAATTTCCATTTGAATTGTTCCCTTAAGAAAAATGACAGATGAATTAATTTAAGACTTAATTTTATTGATTTAGATTGTTTTGGGATAAATGAGAATTTGAAGAAAATAAACCAGAGTTAAAGTAAAAATAAAAGAGATAGGAGCAGTTGGCAGGACATTGTGCAGATCTTACGCAGGGCAGCACCATCAAAGCTGATCTAGAACAACTTCTATCCTAACACCAAGTACAGTGGACTGACAACTGGTGATCAGTTCATAACCCCCCAGGTGAACTGAGTAAGAGTGGTCCTGGGTGTGGGAGGCCCACCGGGGGACTGTTGCCAACAGCATAAGAGGCAGAACTAGAGAAGGAGAAGGAGGCTATCAGGAGCTGAAAGAGGCTGCTGGAAGCTGGTAGAAGATGTAAGGAGCTGTTGGTTCTCTTGGAGGAACTTCTCATGCTGGCTTTCCAGATGAACTCAGCTGTTTTCACCCTCCAAGGAGCTCAGGACCTTGCTGGCACTGAGAATTGCTTCAGTTCACTATTGGGAGCTCTGGTCCTCACTTTGAGCATTGCTTCCTCGATCAGAAGGGGAAGATGGTGTCCTGCCAGTCTCCTGGAGAAGCTTGCTGCATTTGCTTTCCTGATGGGAACTCAGCTGCCTTCTTCACTGGAGGAGCTCGGGACCTCACTATTGCAGAAGATGGCTATGGTACTTTTCAGGGGAGCTCTGCTTCTTACTTCATGCGTCACTTCCAGGCTCCAGTGCAGATCCCTCAGCCTGCTAGCACAGATCCTTTATCCTGTTGGCACAGACTTTCTAGATTCCACCACTGACCTTTGGGCCTTCCCAGCACAGATCTGTGAAACAAGGCTGCGTGAGATACTGTTATGGGCTCTGGGCCTCCAGTTGGATTCATGGCAGGCATCATTATGGGCTCTAGGTATTCAGCTGGACTCACGTAGGACATTATCATGGGATCCAGGCCCTCAGCTAGATTTCTGGTCTATAGTGTGTGGACAGATTTCCTGCACTCTCCTGTATATCATTCTTTGAGTGATTATTGTAAATAATCTTATAAAATATTATATTCTTTCACCTTGCACAATAACCCCCAAACCAACACACCGAGTAACTCATAAGGAATTCTTAAGCTATTATTTCATTTTTTATCAGTTAATCATGTTTTAATTGGCTAACAGTATAAAGATATTTCAAGTTTCTCATTAATTATAAAAATGAGTTTAAGAAAAGTTACTCCTTCTCTAAAACTCACTTTGAATTTTTATAATAGTGCCTGAATCATTTTACAGTTGAGTTTAAAATTTTAAAATACATAAAGTTACTGTACATGATTTATATAAAATTGCAACTTAAAAATGACAAAAATGTTTTACAGAATATTAAGTACTAGGGTTAAGTAAAATTAAACATTGTTATCACATATACATATGAAGAAATATACATTCTTATAGAAAGTTGTACACATAATTAGTATTTACTGTTATTTTACTTCAAATTCAACATCTTTTTTTTATTTTTCTCTCTTTTCTTGAGACAGAATCTCACTATGTTGTTGAGACTGGCCTTGAACTCACTATGTAAGCCCAGGCTGGCCTCAAACTTACAGTGATCCTCCTGCCTCAGCCTGTCAACTGCTGGAATTACAAGTGTGCACCACCACACCTGGCTAAATTCAATGCATTTCTAACCACAGGTAATGTTTCTTTAAATTAAATATCAACATAAAACTTGAATGAACAACCAGCCAATCTTAAATAACCTGACACTGGAGGATAGTAAGTATTATTTATTAGGAGCTCTAAATATTTCTCAAGGCAGACAAATATTTGTTTTAAAAGTTGAAAACTCAACAGGAACCATGTTTTTTATATATTTTTATATAGTCATTATTTTTAAGACAATCAGGGAATATCTCTATTTTATTTTCATTGCTTAAAACAAGGCATATAATACATTGCTGACATTTATTTGTAGACTGAATAACATACGGAATCTATTCAGTTTTCAGGGATCCAAATCATAAAATTTCCTATGCTGTCCTTAAAAATAAATATAAAGCTGTTTAAAAATGTATGTGAAATTATTTAATCATTTTAGAGCAATCAAAATACAACGTGAAATTGGTATCTTCATGTGTGAAAGCAATCATTTCACCATATGCATTTTAATCTTTTATGTCATTCATTTAAAGTTGATGGTTAGTTTAAAAGCTCAGTTTCAATAAAAGTTGTTTTCAAACATTATTATAATGCCACTTTGAGAGTTGTATCAATGGTACCCACCATTGCTTCTCTTCTCCTCCTCTGTTGCTCTTTCTCCTTCCTAAAATTACTGCCAGACCTTGCATTTATCATGAGCTCCCAGTGACTGATAATATTCTCTTTGCTCTTCTCCAAAGCACTTGTCTTGCAGTTTGTTTGAAAAAAAACTCTGGAATCAATCCATTTCCAGGGTCCCTTTGATTTTCTTGAGACACTTTTGGTTCCTTTGCATTTTGCTCCAGAGGTTTCCTTATTAATTCTTGTGTTCAAGCTTTTCCTTCCTTTTCTATTGCTGCTTTTCTAAACTGGTTGAAGAGCTGATCTGAAGATTTCAGTATGCCTGATGTTTTCACTGGTTTGCCTAAACTTTTCCAAGAGTTTGCATTCTTAATCTTTATATCTTTCTGCGTGGGAACTTGATGTTCATATTCTAACACCATCACGTCATCATCACCAGATGAATGCGTCACAGTTGGGCCATTCAAGAGATGTTTGGAATCACCTGACAGAGGTTGCATTTGTAAAGGTATAATGTTTTTCACAGTCTGTACAGGTTCTAAGTCTTGATGATTGAATGCTAACTTGTGGTGATTTGGTGGCATTCCACATAAATGTGTGGTCTGTTGAATAAGGGCAGTTTTAGCAGAGGGCTTGACTTGCACAGAAGACTCTATATGCTTTATATTCTCTTTAGGAGGTGAATCACTCTGTTTTATTCCAGTAAGCTGAAGAGATACTTAGTTTGTAGAGGGTCAGTTCATACTTGGCTGGCTCCAAGACAGAGTGGCACATGGCAGAGGGCAACAGTTCATAGTGGTGGAAGATAGCAAAAGCTGAAGCTATTATTTCTCCCTGATTAACCATTGCTATGAAGGAGTCCTTGCCTGAACAACACACAAACAGAGGAGAAGCAAGGCACAAAATGAAGAAATTCAATGTTAATTAAAAGAAACATAAACAAGGAAAATAACAAAACCGAGAGACCAAAGACTACAAGTAGAAACCCAGACATATCAATTCTCTGTCTCTTAGGAAACAACAACACATTAGCATTCATGCAAGGGAGTGAGCCCACTGTGTGGAAAGCCATTAAACCCAGACAGATTGAAAATTGTGCATACCCTTAGTTTTAGCTGGAACCAAGTGACAAAGTTTTAATCATATAAAAGCAGGGGTTTTGAATGTTAAAAAAAATGACATCAGAAAAAAAAGCTGAACAAAGAATTTGGAATTCTTCTTTTGAAAAGTTTTACCATTTTACCAATTTATTATTCACATTAAAGGTAACAAGCAACAAAGTCAAGATTTATTAAGGTAGAAGTGATAATACTCTTCTGCTCATTTTTAGTACATTACTTTTCCTTCACATTGTGTATATATATGTATATATATATATATATATATATATATATATATATA
>NW_004955446.1:8073793-8198235 GCF_000276665.1 Chinchilla lanigera | reverse complement strand
GTTGCTTTGCTACCTTCTGCCTTGGAGCCAGCCAAGTATGGACTGAAACCTCCACAAACTGTAAGCTAAATAAACCTTTCCTTCCTTCATTTTGGGCGTTAGGTATTTTGTCTCAGCAACGAGAGAAAAGTAACCAAGACAAAGGGCAATTTACATGTGAGATGTTGATATAGGGAAGATGTAAAAGAACAAAACTAACAAGTTTCGACTATTATGAGCTTTTGAAACAGTCATATTTAGATTCAAATTCTGTTTTGGTCATTTCCTGATCTTGTAGCCGTAAGGAACAGCCTACTCCTTTTAAAAGTCAATTTCGTGATCAACTTAAGTGGATATTGAAGTCTACACTGAAGAACTGCTATGGAGACTGATGAAGCTGGTCGTCACCACATAGCAGGTACATACTGTGCTCCATTCAAAGAATGTGCCCCTTAAATGACAGCTTCTTATTACTTCACCTTCTGAGACATCTTTAACACCGAGGGCCTCACTGAGCTCCATGAAAGCAGGTACACTACTGTTTTAATTCGTCCTTTCCACTGAAGGACAGAGGAGTTCCAGAGGTGCTACACAGCCTACTATGGCAGAAGTAAGAGCCCTGAGTTATGGTTGATCTTTCTCCACTTAGAGTAAGCCCAAATTGGATGTTCAAGGAGAGCCAGACTTTACTAATGCTACAAACCTGACTCATTACAATGCATGCTTTCCAGGACTGTGATTCTGCTCTTCCACTACCACAAAATTAGATGGGCCATGCCTCTCCTAGGCACACTCGAGCGTGGTATAAAACTGCTTCTTTAGTTTCCTGCCAGCTTTTCAGTGACGGGCCTCAGTACGGTCAAATGAACATTTCACACTTTGTATCTGAAGGTTTGAAATTCTTTTCTGAACAGAATTTCTCTCTTCAGGAACTGGTTGACTAGCCTCAAAATAAAGCCTATCACTTTTCAGCGAGAAGTTCATTTTATGCTCACTCTTAACTGTCAGGACCAAGCAGCTATCAAGTCTTAGGATGTAGGTAAAAGACAAATGGAAGAGATGAAGACTCACTTGAGATGACCATGATTTGTACAATTACCTCATGGCTGCTCAGAGCTTGGGCTCTGGAGTCAAAGCCAGGGCTGAATCACTGCCATTCAAATCGTACCCATCTGGCACCTGAAACTACATTCGATTCATAATGGTGACAAGGGGTAATCTGTGATCATATAACAACAAAAGTCTGTAAAGATTATATTCAAATTGATCAATATCTTAATAAAAATGGAAAATGATTGTTATTCTATCCTGAGGATCTGGCTATCTTTTATTACCCAATGGCTTATTGGTTCAAGTTTTCCAAAGAGCAGTAATACTTTGGAAGTTAAAATTTTATCTTTAAAAATCTCTTTAATTCACTGAAGGAGTAATATAAGTTAAATCATGGACGTTTTACAATAAAACCAAATTTAATGTCTGAAATCCAAGTCACAAAAGGAAAGAAACTTGGAGTTTCCAGCTCATCTAAACTCCTGCCACTCTGAAAACAGTATGACACTATGCTGTAGCAAAGATGTTGTTACCGAGTATCCTGGTCTTAAATATTGCTAAGATGAGAAACACATTCACTCCTTCAAGTGTGGGGTGCCAGCGCACCAGGCAAAGACAGATAGTTGAGGTTTCTGAAAGTAATTCCTATCCTTTCCAAAAGAATACAAGAGTATTAGATTAGCTTCAGGTACTTTAGAAGAGGCAACAGGAGAGACAGAAACCAACTCTCTCCAAGAGTACTCATGTGGCAAATGGTACATGAATGGGAGTCTCTCACTCCCAGGTCTATGACAGTATTTTATTATTATAATTAAAAGCATTTAATGAACACTTACTGTATGTCAGGAAATGTTCCAGTCATATAAGATGTATTTACTAATTCAACATCTGCCAAAATTCTGTAAAATGGCTGCCATTTTAATACCTAGCTTGCAGATGAAGTGACAGAGGCACAGAAAGTTTCCCCATAGGATCACACAGCTGTGATCCCACTTTGGTAATTTTAAGATTCTTTGAAGAGAACTAAAACAGATCTAACGTACATGTAAATTTTGAAATAATATTTCAAAAAATCATTCTATACCAAGTCCTGGAAGAACTACAGTTTTATAGTGTTTGTTCTCCCTCATTAAATGTCACAGTGGCTCTGGAACTAAAAGATTGGTTACAGAAAAGAAGAAAAGGCACTCTTTCATATCTTAATTATAGTAAGTAAACATTAACTTTATTGTAGATCCTAGTCAAAGAGTTCTATGAAACTCCCAATGTGTGACAGAAATTTCCATCCCTTTGCTTTGCTCTCCTTGCTCCCAAATTTACTTTGAAGCAATAGAACCAATGCAGTGATAGCAATGTCATGAAAAAGTAGCATGCATTTATGGAATTTCTATAACTTCTATAACACAACCCACCAAATGCATACTGTCTGTAAGGCTTGCCCACTTTGGAATGTAAGAAGAATATAATAGTAAGAAATAGAATCAAGAAGAAAAACACAGAATTCTTTTTATTTATGTCTACAAGCATGTAGAAGGAAGGCAACACTGAGTCTGGAGTTTTAAGATTCAATACAATGAGACTGTATGTATTCTCACATAGCCAATGTCTTCTGAGTGGATGAGCTATTAGACATTCTCACTAAAATCGGAACAGAAGAAAGACACCCCTGCCTCCAATCTCAAAGACAAAGTATGTAAAGTGCTTGTTATGAATCCAACACAAAAGAGTTGTACTGTTGGAAATGAGGGGGCAAGTTTTTCATTGTTTGGACATCATAGAAAACTATACTTGACAGACCACCCAAAAAAGTAAAAAAACAAAAAAAGTTACATATGGTAATGTTTTCCTATATACTAGAAACTGGAAATTTGATAGCTGTACACATACACACATACTTCCTGAAAAATGAAGACTGAAGAAGATTTTTTAGTTTTCTGGGCCTGCTTATTTAGAAAAGTACGTAAAATGTGAAGAAAATGATATAAACACCTTATTGAAATACATAAAAGTAGATGGAAATGAACAATAGGTCATATAACACAAGGGAAAGTACTAGAAGCCTGGGCTTGGAGGGTAATTTTTTTTAAAGGTTCAATACAATGAGACTATAAGGCATGCCTTTCTCAAATAGCCAGCGATTGAGCTCAGAGCCTTTTCACTGAAATACCTACCATCCCTCCCTCCCCCTGTCCTTTTAAATTTTAAAACAGCCTTTGGCTAAGTTGCCCAGGCTAGCCTAGATCCTCCTGCCTCAGCCTCTTGAGTAGCTGAGATTATAGGCATGCACTACTATGTCAAGGTCCAAACATTGTTTCAAGAAAATGGCAGACCAGCAGGACATGGGGAGAATTCCCACCTTGGATAAAGCCAACCTGAAGAAAATAGAGAAGGAGAAGAATGCCCTGCTGGACAACAGACCACTGAGCAGAAGCAGAGTTTTCAGAATCCAGAGGTGTCCCACCCTAGTCATCTTTGGGATCTCACACAGGACATATAGGAAGGGCCTCTGCAAGATGGACTTGGGCCACAAGCAGCACTGTGAAGCCAGAGATCACATCCTGATCCCCACCAGACTAAGGGCCCCTGGGGGACCCGAACTAAACTGGTAAATTCTCAGGTTTATCCTAGGACACTTCAGAAGACTGTTTGTATGATTAATAAAAATAAAACACACTTAAGTCAAAGAAAAGAAATAATGTATTTATAAAGAGGAAAGTATGTTCAGTTCGAATCATGCAGTTTTTTTTTTATTTTAAAGAGAGTTTTAAAAAAGGAACGATAACAAACCAACAAGATAGACAAAAATAAAACAATTTTTATTACCTATTTTTATCTTCATTGAAGTTGGTCACATTACCAGATGTAAGAATACAAGATTGATCAAAGAGAATAAAAAATAAAAACAAAAAAATTATAAATGATACAGAGTTTTACCAAACAAGATGATAGGAATTCAACAATGGCTGTTATATTGCATATTGTGGTCTTCAAATTAGTTGTTCAGATTACCAGATATAAGTATGCAAAGGCTTCTATCTAGAACACATAAAAAAGTTAGGTCACCAAAATTCAAAGACCCAATCCAAAAATAGGCATCTGAGATGAATACACATTTCTCAGATGAGGAAATATTAATGGTAAAAAAAAAATATGAAAAGATGTTCAACATCATTGGACATTTGAGAAATGCAAATTAAAACAACACTGAGATTCCATCTCACCCCAGAAAGAATGGCTGTCATTAAAAAATCAATCAATAACAAATGCTGGAGAGGCTGTGGGGAAAAAGGAACCCTACTCCACTGCTGGTGGGACTATAGATTGGCAAAACCACTGTGGAAATCAGCGTGGAGATTCCTCACAAAACTAGGATGAGAGGTCACCCTTAACCCAGCTATTCCTCTCCGGGGTACTTTCCCAGAAGAATTAAGAACATCATACCACAGCGATATATGTGCACCCATGTTTAAAGCAGCACAATTTGTCACAGCTAAATCTTGGAAACAACCCAAATGCCCATCAACTGAGGAATGGATAAAAAAGATGTGATATTTTTATATTATGGAGTATTACTCAGCTATAAAAGAGATAAATTCGATGCTTTTATAGGTAAGTGGATGCAAATAGAGACCATACTCATAAGTGAAATAATCGGGCCCACCTGTGCAAACATTGTATTGTCTCCTTACGGTGAACATGAAAGAGTACGCAGAAGCGTACAATAGATATTAAGACAGGGGAAGAAACTGCTCAAAAGAAGAAACAACTGGGATGAGAGAAAGGAGAAAAAGAAAGAAAGAAGGAAGGGAAAATATATACATGTACACAGAAGGACAGCTGGGATAACTGTACTGCTGATGTCTAATGGTTTATTGAAAAGAATAGTTAATGCTTTAGTTTTTATTTATTTTTTTGACCAATCATGCATTTTAACATGAATGATTTGTCTGTTTATTTATATTTAAAATTATGCTATAAGCCATTTTACACATACAGATAGGCAGGGAGAACAAGACCACAAACTTGTGCCCAGCCACCCTGCTGTAACAATATCAGCGTTCTACAGTCTGGCACTGTCTACCCTTGAACAGCACGCCTTCAACTGGCTTCCCCTCCTTTCCTATTTTTTTTTTTTTTTTTGGTTTTGGTTTTTCTCCGGTACCGGGAACCGAACTCATGACCTTGCGCTTGCCAGGCAGGCGCTTTTGCCGCTGAGCTAAATCCCCAGCCCCTCCTCCTTTCCTATTTTAAAGCATCACAAAAATCAACATTAAGTATATTGATAACATTTCTAAAAGAAAAACAGTAATAATGAGGGGAAACCTCAGTAGTAATGAAAATAATTGATCCTGACACCAGAATAAGAGAGTGGAACTGAACAAAGTTACCAAGGAGGTACAACTGTCTATAAAAATGTGATAGTTGAAAGAGGTAACACTTTTATCAATATATAGACTATAAATTAATCAGTCATTGTATTGGGACAATTTGAAATCATTTGGGAGAAAAACTCAAGACCTTCCTCTATAACATACCAGAATAAGTTCTAGATTCAAATTCAAGATTTAAGTGTGAAAAATGAAGTCAAGAAAGTAATCTAAGAAAATATATGTGAATATTTTATTTCTCTATGGCTGAATGGATGGTCTTTCTGAGCATTATATATGCCAACCCTTTCCTAAGTCATAAAAGAAGAATACAATGATTTAATTAACTTTAATTGAAAATGTCCATACATCAAAAAAGTTTTAAGGACACCATATATATTCATAAAATATTACAATATTTTTACAAATAAATTACAATATGAAACTCTTAAACATCAGAAAGAAGAAGAAAAGTGTTGGCCCAAAAATAGAGTCAAAGGCTATAAACAAGCAAATTCATGAATGAAAAGAAAAACTCAAAATTGTAATTAATATATGGAAAAATCAACATCACTCATAAGCAAATAAAAAGTAAAAGAAGAAGATGCCCTCTTCTTTCTATCAGATGGCACATTAAAAAATAAATCACACCCAACATTGCAGCACTAATTTACTGCCAATGGGAACCTAATCAGGACAACATGCTAGACAGATATTTGGCAAATGTGTCAAAAGCATAATAAATATGCATGCCCTTTGAATCAGCATGACAGGAAGACATGTAGATGGGTATGTGGAGATGATCAAAGCCTTGTTCATAACAGGAGAACAATGTGGACAAATTACACACACAAAAATAGGGGAAAATATAATAGATGATAATTATCCAAATTGATATTGCTATAAAAATGCAGTAGATTAATGAGGCTATTACAGATGCTGATATTGATGTACATTTAAAGATGTTTTTGATAAATTTATGAGTAAAAAGTGAGGTCACAAAACTGTGGAGTATTACCCTATTTCTGTACCACATCTAAACATGCATAAAAAAGAATCTGCTAGGATATGCATTAAAATTTAACAGCAGTTAGCTGCAGAGTGGTTTTACTTCCTGTCACTTTTATTGCTAAGGTATGATTTTATGTCAAATGTATTCTAATTTTTCTACAGTGATCATGGGCTATTTGTGTTATACAAGATTTAAGTACAAAAATGTATATATAGTTATAGCTTTGAACAGAGTTCACAGCTAAAGATCCAACAAAGTTATAAAATATATGTTTAGGCTCATCAAATTGAATATACTTAATATACTGGTTTTTGTTTGTCATTATATTTCAATAAAATTGCCAAAACAATTAATGTAATATACCATATATTAATAAAATTAAGGAAAATTTTAAAATGATCATGGAATGTCTTAAAATTGAGTTGATGCTTCTAATACAAAAGATACCCTAGATCAGTAATGGCAAACCTATGGCATACATGCCACAGCCAGCTGTTTGTGATCACTGAAAGCTCTAAAAGGTTCACCATCACTACCCTAGAGCATCTGTGAACTTGACCAGAGACAGGATATCTCAAACTGTTAGGCCAAATGCCCTGGATGCTATGACACAGGAAGAGGGCTTTGAAACTCAGGAATAATTATAGAAATTCAAATTTAGACTCATTTCAGTTAGCACTACTGAGCACTAATAAAGTTAATGAAAGTAAGGCATCTTAAAAGCAATATGTGATTAACATGAACATTCAATTTTTAAATTTGCCAGTGATTGTCTCTGAAGTGAGCATTAGTTTACATCATTACGATGCAAGGCTTCATTGACTCAATTGCCTGTATAAAAGCATCTGCCAACACATTTTTTCTGTGAATGAAAAGAAGAGAGCAACCTCATTGTTTATAGGGAAATGGTCAAGAAAATTCCAGGCGCTATCCAGAGCCTGGAGCATGGCTTTCCCCAGCTTAGCCCAACCTGTGCCCAGGAACAATCTTACCCGCTCTGAGAGGAATGTGAGGGTGCTACGTTAAAAGATATTTAAAGACTGTGAGGCTGACTCTAGCAGATCATGAATTCAAGCCCAGACTGAACAACTTGGTAGCTTAGTAAGACCTGTAAAAATAAAAAAATAAAAAAGGGTTGGGAATGTATGTCAGTAAAAAGGCTCTAGGTTCAAAAATATGTAACAAACACACACACATACACACACACCGAAAAGAACCAAAGGAAACAAGGTTGTACAGTTGTGGAGTGGCAGCTTTGTGAAAGGCATGGCATTACTAGTTTATGTCTATTATTTCACTTAGTCCTAATTCTAGGGTGTAAGTAGCATTTTCCTTATTTTGTAGGTAATGAAACCAAGCCTAGAACAAATTATGCTGGTACCTTGGTTCACAACCTTAATTCTTTTCATGATTCTGGTCACAAACTGAATTGGACGAGAATCAAATCAAATTTCCCTATATGGGCAACATTGAACCTAACCACTGAATTTGATGCAGTTCACGTCCAATTTGGTTTGCAACCAGAAACGTGGAAGAATTAAGTTCGTGAACTGAGGTACCACCGTAAACAATTTCCCAAATGGACTCAAGTAACAAGTGTTAGACATAACATTCAAACCCCTATCCTCCTGGCTCCAAGCTAACACCATTTCTAAAATCACTGTAAAGACTTGTGTGATCTTGTATTCCCTTTAGCACCTGCAGGTGAGATGGCTTGAAATGCCAAGCTTGCCACTTCTTAAATGTGTGGGTCTGAGCCTGCCATTCAACCCTACTGTGACTCAGTTTCCTCCCCGAAAAGATGAGGATACTAGTGTTACTAGTCTCCTAAGTTGTAAGGATTGATACAATGGAAATGTATGAAAGATGTGGGGCTTTTTTTTGACATATAATAAACATCAGTATGTATTGTTTATCTGTACCATTAATAATTGTGAGAATATTTTGTAGACACTTTGCGTTCTTTTTTCAGTGATGGATTTCTCTAAATATTCTTCTGCCTTTTTCCTCTCCCTGTCTTTCTTGTTTCCCTGATAACCCATCAAAACTACAGTTCCAACCACCAGCTCAGGGGTTAGACATCCACCAGCCACCAATCCTTCAGGAAGCCAGCTGCATGCCCTGCTGCCCAGACTGTCACAGACTGTTCACCCCCAGGTTGTCTTGCTGTGCTCTGCCAGCCTGCGAGCACCACTTGTGAGCCTTCGCAGGACCTTCCACAGTGACAGCTTGCCTGGCTGTGCCACCTACCACTTGTCACCCCTCTCTCAGTACACTCTGCTCTGCTTGCACACTGGCAAAATGTTCTTTTGTCTCTAGCTAGTAGCACCTGCCCCACCCGTACAGCAGATCCTGTTTCCAGAATCTGGTGCATGCAAAATGTAGCCCTTCTGACCCGCCCTTTATCCACTGAGTTGAAGCAGACATTTTGAAGGACACTGCAGGGAAAGCTTCTAGAGTAGCAAATATAGACCCTTCCAGTCCTCAGGGCACTCTGAAATCCTCCCAGGAAAGGTAGCACATGGTACTTTGCATAAATGTACTTCATTTTAAAAATCAGACAAAGTGCGCAACACTCAATCCATGCCCCTGAGACATCCCCAGACATAGGACGTTGGTACAAAGAAATCACATCCCAGTATTTCTTTAGACAATGCTGACCTCTCTGTCTTGACCCCATCAGCTTTTCTTTCTGCCAAAACATGTTTATTGGCACTTTCATAGATTCTTCTTGCCAAAAAAGGATTTACAGTGCGGCACCAGATTTGAAATCACCTGTAAATCATCCCTAGCTTCCGCCACCACTAATCTTATGTAAATAAGTGCTTAACTGCCTCAGAAGTTCAAATCCTTCCAGATTATCTTTAATGCTACAGGCATCTGCCTCATGGAAAGAGCAAAGTTTTTTCAGTATCACAGGACTAAGCCGAAAAAAATATTCTGAGACTTCAAAGAACAGACTTCTCAATCGTCCCTAGTGCTCTAGAAATGGAACAATGAATTCTTTGGTTTCCTCATACATCCAAAGTTTCCCAGGCTTTGTTCTGAAATTCTGAATATTCATTCTCATTTTCCTTTTGCTTTCTGAAGATGAATACTTTACCCATACACTACATCTCTCACACAAAATTCTCAAAAGCATTTTATGCAAACATTTCATATTGTAGAAGCTATTATTCAGATTTTGGATACAATGAAACCGAGGTAAAAACTACAGAGATTTTGTGAAAATACGCTTGCACCCAAGATGCACAGAGATGGTATTAGATTGGAAGGATTTGGTGGATAAGCCACATTTTGCTCCCTGCTCCCTGGGTAAAACATATGGTTTCTGAAAAGACGTGATAACTACTTAGGATGAAAAATCCAAGCATTTGCTGAGTTAATGATACTGCATCTACACCAAAAAAAGGAGAAAAATAGGGAGGAAAAATGTACAAGACAAATGTAAGTTTCTTTAAATACAATCTTGTTCAGAGAATAAGATTGACACTAAAATAATTGCAGAACACTACAGTTTATAATTAGGATTTAATAAACTGTAATAACTAAGCAGAGGAAAATGAGAGAGATTGTAAGCCAGAGACATGATAAATAAGCAGTATGTAGATTATAGATGAACCTTTAGAAGTGGTGGTGTGTGGATAAGCAGAAAAGAAAGGGAATGACATTCAAAAGGAACAGAATGAGGAGAAAGAGACCTCTCTGAAGCCAGGACTAGGAAATAGGTGTACGATGTGGGCAGGGTAGTAGACCAGAAGAATGGAAGGACGGAGTAAGAAATCAAGTCTTCTCCAACAAATGAGAGGATTTGCTACAGTCAGCAGGGGGAAATAACCTGAATGTGTTAAGGGGAAAACGGACTATGGGGCTTTGTGTCCAGCTTGGGAGCTCCACCTGATCCACGGGACACTGCCAGGAACTTTGCAGAAGAATGGTATAGCCTGGCCCTGATTTAAGAAGACTCAGTTAATGAAGGATAAATAAAAGGGGAGCAGACCTAATTCTTCAGTTTGTAGTTTTTGTATAAAGCTCTATATTTGCACCATAACTTTGAAAAGATCACGCTTTCCTCTAATTACTCATGAAACTCTGAATAATTACAAAACATTGAGAATCTCAGTTCAGATATGAGATATAATGCATTGATTACTTTTTCATAAGCATTATATTACATCATGTATAGGAAATGATTGATACAAAGAAAACATTCAATAAATAGCAGTTCCTTTCCTAATGAGATTTTTTAATTGCCTAACAATATTTAAGGATAAACTATGAGATTCTCAGCTGTTATATGGAATGTCCAAAAACTTAGAGAATAAACTTGGTGTTTAATCAGTCAATGGCCTCATCTCATTTCAATGTGATCAATATGAACCTAGGAACCTTGCTCCTTCTGAATGACTTCACAAATATATAAGTATCTGAATTTTTAACCCCAAAGTTAAATGATAACTTGAGGTTAACCTCTAAACCCAAGTCCTTAAAGCATTTCTGCTGCATGTATCTAATTTATTTATTTAAAAAAAAATGACTTTTTCTTTTTTTTGTTTGTTTTTGGTTTTTTGCCTGTACCGGGAATCAAACTCACAACCTTGCGCTTGCCAGACAGGCGCTGTGCCACTGAGCTAAATCCCCAGCCCCTGTATGCATCTAATTTAAAGATTAAAAAATAAATGAAATAAATATGGGGCATCTATCCATTCACTTACCTTTTCAACAAACATTTACTGAGCATCTTGTAAGTACTGCACTCTGCTCTAAGCTTTAGGAATACAGCGATAAACAACAACAACAACAAAAAAAAAATACTCATTTACCTTACATACTAGAGGAGAGGACAGATACTAAGTTAACTAGCAGGTACAATGTAAATAAAATGAATACATGGTTAATGAGTCACATATATGATGTGAGATGGTGATATATGCAAAAAAGTAATTTTGGGGGATTGCAAATATAATGAGTGCAATGCCCAGGAAAACATTCTCTGAAATGAAAACCTTTGAATAAATCCTGAAGGAGGTATGACAGCAAGCTCTGTAAGTGTCCAAAAGTGCTCAGGTATGTTTATAGCACAGCCAGGGCAACTGAGTCTCAGCGAGCAGGACAGAGGGAAGTAAAGAAGAGTTCCAAGAGGTCAGAGTGTGTGCAGAAGGTTGAGCTGTGCACTTATGATCCTGTACGTAGATAGCTACAGCGTATCTCAACACACGGCCCCAGGGTGGAGTAGAAGCTGGCACTTTGAGGACACACATGTCAAGGGAAAGGCAGAAAGCAGAATGAAGTTCCAATCTGGCAGCAAGCAGGTAGGCTTCCTCTGGTGCTCCCAGGTTTTCTATGGCTTCCCAGACTCAGAATTCCTCTCCCACTGTATTCTTACATTTGGCAACAATAATATCATAATAAATATAATAAAGTAAAAATACAGCCATGGTAGCATGAAACCTCCTCAAACCATCAAAGTGCATTTCCCACAAAGCCAACAAAGCTATCCTTTGCAAACCACTACCCTGCACCCAGGACACTATCCAGCAAGGACGAGTTGCCAACAAGGGTAAGAGGTGCCAGGAAAGACAGATGGTATCTGCAGGAAGCCCACCTCTCTGGGACCAGCAGCCAGGGATGAGCATGGAAAGGTGAAGGAAAAGGGAACTCAAAGCTGCTCAATTAAAACCAGATTTTGGAGCTCTTCACCTTTCCAACCTTTGATTTAATGCCTGGTTAGTTGGAGTCTTATTTTTGCGTGGAAGAGAAACCTCCAGGTAAAATCAGATAGCACTGCCAGCAAGACCTTAGAAAGCCTGCTTCTCCCAAGGAAAATATTTTTCATATTGTAAGTGACCTGACCACCTAGCATGCCCTCTGTTTTGCAGTACAGCACTTGTACTTTAAGGAATCAGAAAGTTCCCAATGACATGGAGCTTCCCATTTCCCAGGGACCACCAAAGATAACCATTTGGAAAAATGTTAAAAACATTGCTACATCATTGTTTTCTCTCCAAGTGGTGATGGGGATTTTGGAAAGGCTTCCTGTTGACAATTCTGGTGTTCATCTAAAAAATAAAGTTTTTTTTAAAAAGCTAAAATTTTGGCAACATCTCAACCCAGCAAACTGCCTACTATTGTATAGCATTAAATAACATGGAGGAGGAAACAGGAATGAAGTAAAAGCATGGTGAAATGTCACCATTATCTTATGGCAGTTTTCCCAACATCATTCTAGTGCAGGATTTTTTTTTTCCTTCTTTGGACATCCGATTTGTCTCCTGAGACAGGTTTAGAAGTACTAGCTGACACTGGCAGTTAAGACGAAGAGAGTGGGGGCGGCAGAAGCATTAAAGGCAGGTGTAAACTGGTTGTGTTTTTTAATTATCTTGAACCAAATGAAGTGTTTGCTTTAAGTTGTGAAATTCCCCACAATAATTATCTTAGTGGAAAATTTAATAAAAGCTACCCTAATGTGATCAGAAGCCTCACTAAGGAAGTAAATTACTTATTTGTAAGTAATTACTTTTCTTCTTCTGCAGCTGTAAGGGAAAATACACTGAACACAAAAGAAAAAGCACAGTGGCTCGAAGTGTTCTCTGTATGTGAAGTGCAAGTTTGTACAAATTTTCCTGTTCATACTAACATAGAGTCTGCAAGTGTCAGTGTAGCCCCTAAAGTTAGAGAAAAATACTCCTGATGATTTCTTTACCATAACCAGCATACTCCATCTCATGAATTTAATGTTTATTCCAAAAACAAAACAGAAAAACAAGAATAAAACTCCCATAGCTTTGTATAATTGCAATTGTGACCATTCTTAGCAATTTTCAGTGTTTGGAAAAATCCAATAATCCTGGCAAACAGAAACTGAAAATTGAAAAGAATTATATGTAAACCCTCAAGCTTAAAATTTGCCTCTCAAAAGAGATGTTCCTTTCATTTAATTTTTGTAAACCTCGTGTTATAAAAGATGCTTCATTTTCAAAATCATAAAAAAATTTAAATTAAGAAACAGCAAACTAACAAAATACATAACAAACACATCAGATTCACAGAAACGTGGAAAACAAACCTAGACTTCATTAGGAAATGAGTTATTTTAGACCAAGTTGTCTATTTGGAACAACATTTTCAGATCCTAAGGTTTCCCCAACAACTAAATAAAAATACTAGTAGATTAAAAGGAGAAACCTCCCTTAATTTTTTTTTTTTAATTTAAAAGCTTTTTGGACTAAGACATGTTAATTTTTTAAAAACCTATTTTAAACTTCATTGTTTTTGCAAGTACTTCAGGGCACAGTGTTTCTTTATATAGTTGTTTTTTTTGTTGTTTTTTTTAATGGAAAAATCTTCACGATTACAGTGTGCTTCTAGAAGCCAGAATGTCAAGTAGGGGCAAGGCTGCCTCAGCGACCAAGACTGGTTGCTCTCCCTCATAATGGATGAAGCCTGCCACAGCTGGAAGCCGCACAGGCAAATGGCCCACGGGAAGAGGCTGAGCGGCCACAGTTGGCGATGCAGGGCTGAGGCCTGCAGTGAAGCAGAACCCAGCGGCCTGGCGCCCCTGCTCTCTTTATTTCAGCCCTAGAATCCTGTTTCCCTCACTCTGCTAAAGCGAAAGCTCTGCCCTTCGGACAAAGACCGGCCCCACACTAAGAACACACCCTTGTTCTTTTTTTTTTTTTGGTTTTTTTTTTTTGGTTTTTTTTTTTTTTTTTTTTTTTTTTTGGTTTTTCTCCGGTACCGGGAACCGAACTCACGACCTTGCGCTGTTCTTATCAGTTTAACACCCTTGTTCTTGAAGCACCACAGGGACTGCGTTTCTCTGCGCTCAGGGACCACTCTGCAATAGCTCCCAGATGCCCTTTCTCATGTGCACAGATGCAAGCGGTTCCTTCAGCCTCCAACCAGTTCCCAGGAGACACAAAAAAGCCAGGTCAAGTAACTTCCATTTTGAAGTGAGGGGAACTAACACAGGGAGCGTGGCAGGGGGCTGGTCACGGGTACAGAGCAGAGCTGGCAGAGCTGATCACAGACACAGTTCAGCTTTCTCAAGGAAAAGCTACTTCCTTCAGAAATCCTGAAAAGGACCTACATGTGGAATATCTTTTCTTCTAGTTTCCACATTCTATATCTATGTATCACATACACACTAAAAATGGAAACTAGAAAAGACGGAATTGAAAAAAGAAAACTAAAAAAGCATACTTACTATGTAACTACATGCACTTCCCCACCCCTAATCCCACCTACATGGGCATTTTAATCTAGTTTTTCAATCAGTTACACACTGGGCGACTTGGATGGTGTGGTATGTACGAGTACTCTATATAGCAAATGAAAATAAACCATGTAACATTTCCTAAGCATTTCTTTATTCAGTAGCACCTGAACGTGGGCATAGACTACTTTTGGAGTCCATGATTACCTTGACTTTAAAGTATGAAATCTGTCTGTGCTTCGGCAACTTCAGTGATTGAAAGAAGCTCACTAATCCGTAAGTTCCCCAAGAACTATGTGTAGAAGGAAGATATCACTATACAGACATATCTGTAGTACATATATAGAACATTTTGTGTCACTAAAGTCTCAGTTGTTCCTTGTCATTTGTCCCAAGCCACACAGTCTAAATATATAATCACTCTCCAGTGTGAGTGTCAGATACTTTGAATCCTTCTTTTACTGAGTACAAAACCCACAACTCCCTCTGATCCTCCCTGAACATCCTTTCCATGTTTTGGGTATGGCTGCATGTATCCCCTCTCACCAGTAGGGATGGGTATATGACCCAGTCCTGACTAATCAGAGCAATTATCCTTCCAGCCTGTGAGCAATCAGCTCAGTGAAAGGCACATAGCCCAAGAGATATCAATCAGTCTGTTCCCTAAGATTTGATCTGGGGACACTGATGGAGTTAAAGGGTGTGTTCTTTGGGGACCAGCAGCCATAAGTAATATGTAGGCCTGGTTTCGAATGTCATGTTATTCCTAGCTTCCTGGAAAGAGACTGCCTGGCAATGATGCTGATAGAAGAGAACAGACAAGCCAAGCAAAAGAGGGACAGGGAAAGGCTCATCTTGGCAACTCCATTTAAATGTCGGGGCTTAACTTAAAATTAGATGGACTGACACACTCATTGCATTCCTCAATTACTTTGGGTTGATTTTCTGCAACAAAAGTCTTGCTTCATACAAGGTGAGAGAGGCATTTTTGTTGCTGAAAAGATCTCAAACTACAAAAGTTGATGACTGTAGCACAGCAGGATTTTCATTCTGTAACTTATTTTCTTTTTCCTAAACTCTTCTCTTTCCTTGGACATAAGGCCACACTCTCCCAGCTCTTCCCTTAGTCCTGTGGCTATTCTTTCTCTTGTCCCCAGTTATCCTGTGCATGTGGATGCTCTATGTTCCTGTACTTAGTTGTATTTATCTCTGTGTATATTTCTTCAGCCAATTTTATCCACCTTTGGTCTAGTGCAAGTGATAGGATGTAGATAGGATGATTTGATGATCAGCATCAATTCCACACTCCCAGGGAACACACCTGTACTATGGAGGCTGGAAAGATAAAAACAGAATACCTTGCAATAAACGTTCTGAATACACATTAGTTTCTAAAATTTGATGTGCTCTAATGAGATATTTGGAAGGGAAAAGCGAAGTAGGAGCCATTTTCCTGTTGCTTTAGCAAACAGAAGTGCAGAAATGTTGGGTCTGGGACAGCTGTATCCCTATGTGGTCACTAAGAGTTGTAGTGACCATGGTCATGGCAGCCTCCTGTTCTCAGGACATTGCCCAGCTCACTTTTTTAAAAATTTTTTTGAGATAAGATCTTACTAAGTCACGAAATTGCTCAGGCTAGTTGAACTAGCAATCCTCCTGCTTCAGCCTCCCAGAGTTCTGGGGTTTTAAGCATCCATGCCCGCAGTGGTTTATGTGGCACATTCTTCAGCTTCCAAGCTTCAGGGGCAACCTCTTAGGACCTTCTCCTTGGAGTAGTAACAAGGTCATGTTACGAGGGTTGTTTCTGGAGGCCCGTGTCTCCAGCACTCCCAATGCTTTTGCAACTCTTCTGTAAAAAGCTAGAAGAGGGTGTTTGCGACACAATTTCTCAAGAGGGCCAGCTTCCCATTGCAACCTGTCCTCCCTGTTCCTGTCACTGGCACCTGTTCCTCTTATCCCCACACCCTCCTCTTATTCCTGATTCCCTGGTAAATGTCTGTGCAGCCTTCACCAACTCCTTCAGGGAGATCAGGCTTCTGATGGCAGGCACCAGAGGAGTTTATACAGATTCCTTTTAGAATAATCATTTTCATGTATTATAAGTTATGTTTTCATGTATATCTTTCCACTGTAATTGAAATTCATTGAGGGCATAGATGGTGAAATTTTCATCATTTCCCCCTGAGTCTATCATAGAACATGAAACTTCAGTGAACGGAATGGAATGTCAACCCTCCTTCAATTTATGAAATGTTGCAGAAGTTTAATTTCATTTCCTTTCAGTTCCATCTCCTGGGAGAGATGATAAGATCAGAAATAAAATGTTTCTGCCTTGAGAAGTCAGTACCTACACATGCAAACTTTATTAGTATGACTTCGTACAGAGCCTCAAGAAAGCTCTCTACCACCAGACATCACCCGAGGTCATCTACAGACAGAAACACTTTAATTGTGTCTCCAAATTCACATACCTCAATTCTGCCCCATCAGCCATTCTGCCTATCCATCCTCTCCCTTGAATCTTTAGAAAAGAGACAAATTACTTTGACAATTTTCTCCTATGTTACCCTCAATGCTTTCCATTTTGTGTGATTATTAAACTCTATTCTAAGCCTGCTTTAAATAAAAGTGTTTCACATCTATTACTTGAAAGTAAGGTAGGACACACAGAGAACTGTTGGTAAACTTAATAGAAATGAGTTTTGGGTAACTTCCAGACATCATTTTATTAATACTATTCTTCTCAATACATGAAGAGGAATTAAGCTCCTGTGTCAGGGCAAAAGTACAGAAAGTATAAAATAGTGATGTTAGTGATGATGACATCATGTCCACCACAATAACATATTGTGGGTATTTTACCCATGGTCCACACTCCTTCAGTAACTGAATGGAAGACAGCAGAACTTTTGGACCTGTAATACTTAATAGAAGGGAGAAATGTCACACTGTACATAGGAGTTGAACTTAAAATGCTTAAACCCTGAAGACTTCAAGGAAGAAAACCTCTAACGTGCACATCCAAGCCTCAGAATTCCTTAGGTCCAGGAAATACTTAAACCCTCTGAGTGATTCTAAGTGAACAGAGCCTCATCTGATGCAAATACGATGGTAGACACTGCGTCCTTCCTCTCCCTCATGCCACTCTCAGCATGATATCTTGTGTGTGAGTATTGACCCAACATTCTTACCGAAACAAAGGCTTGTCCTTAGATTTTCATGTCTAAGTTAGGCTAAACGCAATTGTGTGGTTGTGACTGACGGAAGGAGAAAGTGTGATTCAGTCCTTTGCAGCAGTTTCCATGATTCATCTGGTAGCCACGCCTAGAACTGGAAGAATGTAGCACTAGCCCTCTTAATCTCAGTTGGAAATGCTGTTTATGGATATGTGATTGTTGGTACATGCACAATAAGGACACACAATGAAACATAAAACAAACCAGAAAGTCACACCAGATTAGGCTGAACATACAGAGAATTTTAGAGTAGAGGTTAAAGTTGTTTACAGAGGGAAATCATAAGGGGCTGGGGATTTAGCTCAGCGGCAAAAGCGCCTGCCTGGCAAGTGCAAGGTCATGAGTTCGGTTCCCGGTACCGGAGAAAAACCAAAAAAAAAAACAAACAGAGGGAAATCATAGAAAATGATCCCTCTCTAGTTAAAACTGTTACTTATAAAGATATTGTCTTTCTTTCTTCAAATTGTATGACCTCCAAGAAATGAATCTGATATATGGATCTACCTTTTGGCCCAACTATCAAGCAACTAGGAATTGCAAAAGTTAAATGAAGAACAATTATTTTAATTTTAAAATAAAGACTACTTCTAAGGAAAATTAAGATATCTTCAAATTGCAGTTGCAATATTCTAACAACTACAATTTAAAGAAAGAGAGGTTTATTTAGTTCACTGTTTCAGAGGGTTCAGTCCATGGTCAGTAGGCTCCAAGGCAAAGAGGCATAGCAAAGCAAGACTGCTCACTTCATAGGATGCAGGGCAAGGAGAAAAGAACCAGAGGGGAAAGGACCGGGGAACAGATGTAGTACACAAGGTCACACACCACCTTGTCCTACCCAGACATACTCAGTGTGCTTTCTTTACCCCTAGGCATCTCCCAAGTCAATCAAGCTAACAGTCCAATTTAACTGTCACAAAAGTCTCCCCAGTTAAAGTCAGACATATAAAAGTCTTACTTATGCCCGTGAATTTTAGGAATGTATCTTTTACCTAGTTCTTAAGAGTGTGGCTATTGGATATCCAATAGCTGCAACACTGGAACTTGTTAGAAATGCATATTTGGGGGCACATCCCAGACATATAAAATCATAAACCCTTGGAGCTTACCCTAGCAATCCACTCCTTAACCAGCCTTCCAGGAGATTCTGATGCATGCCAAAGTTTGAGAACTACAGATCCTAAATTAAACATTTTATGGGTGGAAATAAGGATTGAAGAGAGAATGTGTTCTCTAAGAAGGGCTTGGCACAATAACACTCTGACTGCTAACGATTCTAAAGCAAACATGCTATTCATTTGCCACATTTACCACTTATCTAAGTGCCAGTGCAATAGCTATAAGAATTCTATACCCATGTTGGAAAAACTTGAGTAATGAAAAGCATTGAAACTTGAATTGCTAAAACAATATCCTTGGGGATGACAATTTGGGAGCTTTGGGGTCTCACATCTCACCGTTAGAGGCAACAGGAACCAACAGGAGGGAATCTGAGTAGAGTTTTATTCAAATGTTTATGATAGAGAGATCTATTTTTGCCTTGAGAACCCTTGAAAGTCACCTGCAAAAAGAGTCTGAAGCTACTCTTGGATTCCTGCTCTTGCTTAAGCCAGCCATTATCCTCTGTGTGGCTCTAGTTTTAAAAGCAGGAGATAAAATTTTGAGACTTCTATTATAGTTCATATTCAACAAATAATCATTATGGCTCTATCCTCTACAAGGTACTTTAAAATAATTATCTGATTGACATTCAACACCCAACTCATATAAGTTATACCTTTTTGTCACCTTTGTAGTGATCATCTATTACCTGTGTCTGCCCAGAAACTGTTTCCTTTCTCTTGGAAATAATATACCTACTTCTTTGGTCAGACTGTTCTTTTCTTTATTTCACTCTACAGTTAATAATAATGATTATTTTCTGTCTCTTGTTCACGTGGGTTGATAGGTGACTCAAGTCTGTCCAGACCATGAAGAATGATAAACTTGAGTCATTTGTAAGAAAATGGATCCTGAGAACATAATTTTAAGTTAAATACATCAGACACACAAGCTTAAATATAACATGGTGTCTCTTATATGAGAAACCCAAAGCATAAATAAATAGTAAAATAAAAGATAATAGGGAATAGGGAGATAGATCTTTTGCAAAAGGGAATGGGACGAAGAGACAGACAAAAGGCAGAGGGAGGGAAGGAGGATGAAAGAAGGAATTAAAATATGTTACGTGCATGTACCAACTCCCCCATGAGGACTGCTATGATTAAGTACTTCAAACACGTACTAATAAAAAAACTGACAAAAGCAGTCTGCCCAGAATCCTTCACTAGGATTACTATATACTGAAATGGACAGAAAGATACTTTTTCTTTCATTCTGTAGTACTCGGTAGGATAGAGTTGCCAGCTGCACAGCCTTCTTCCCTTATAAACTTATCTGTAGCAATGACAATGAGAACAACACAGAGAAAAGTAGAGCTAAGAGTGTAACTGGGCACTTAAGGTTTCATATGAACAATGGTTTCTCTAGCGCTTAGGTCTGATTCCATGACCTACTGTATTAGTCAGCTTTTCATTATTGGAATACAATACCTGATACCCACAACTTAAGGATGGAGAAGCAAACTTTGGCTCACAGTATCAGCAGCTGATTCCAAATAGAAACATCTGGATGGAAATCTCCATAATCCCACAGCTCATGCATTCTCTATGCACAAAAAAATAGTATCACATGGGTGATGCCAAAGTCTGCTGCCTACTTGAGCTGTAGCCAACTCCCTTTGGACCATGGCTGCAATAGTCTCTGAGTGGCTGGATGATTGAATATGGTGAAATAAACCCCAGGGAACCAATTTCCTATGGGGATTGTTATGCTTTCTGTCTAGATGTCCCCCCAAAGCCTCCTGAAGTCACAGGGCTTTTTCAGAGGTGAATCTAGAGTGCATGATGCTGGGAGTAAGGGTGTGTGATTAGTAAATCAGTCCACTGATTGGTTTGGCATAGTTCTAGCTGGGTTTAAGGATGTTAGTGCTACACCCACACTAGCGTGGGTAGCCTGCATACAGTATAAGAGACAGAAAGAGTTTCTTCTCCCCCCGCTTGTTGCTTTTGCTATCTTCTGCCACCATGAACTGCTGCCCCTCTGCCATGTGCCACCTTGCCTCAGAGCCATCCAGTTATGAACTGAAACCTCTAAAACCTGTGAGCTAAATAAACCTTTCATCAGGTATTTTGTCTCAGCCATAAGAAAAGCAACTAAGACAGGGATCTTCTCAAGCAGGGTCCCAGTGCTCTGTTCTCAATTGAATAATTATATTTGCACTTTTGAGTGTGAGATACAGATTTTGCCAATTCCTGAGACATCACGAAGGCATCTTTTTTTGCCTTTTACCAAGTACTTGGTTCTTGGTTTCTTTTTAATGTGCTAATTTCTTCAGCTGTCATACCTCCATTGGTCCTAAATTACATGTGGTTTCTTCCCAGAAAAAATTTAAGGTTTTTAAATATTTTTGCTGTTTTTCACTCCTGATTTTTGCTATAGATCTAATTAAAAGCAACCAGCAGTATCCATGCCATGGTCTAAACATTGAACTGACTTGAAATATCCTCCATCAGATCAATTAGACCATCACTCTTAAGTATAGCATCCCACAAAGTCTTAGGACATGGGTAAAATACGTAGACAATTTTTTCCCAGAGTTTAACATTTATGAACTCTAGTCCACTTTCCAACAGAGTTATCATTCACAGTTGAAGTCTCATGAGCCTAGCCTTTACTACCAACATTCCTATTAGCATTCTGATCTTGTGAACTCCAATAAGAACTGCCCATCAAACTCTTGATTACAGCATTCTAGGGCTTCTGTAACCTACATCTCCAAACCTTTCTAACCACTTCCCAGAAACTGGTTCCGAAGCCTTCTGATCCACATAGTCAGGTACAGTCACAGCACTATACTGCACTCACTCATATGCTAATTCTCCCTGGGATACAATACCTTATACACCCAAATTAAAGGAGAAGTACAATTTGGTTTATGCTTTTACAGGTTTCAGTCCATGATTAGCTGAATCCAACACAGAAACATCATGGTGGTAGGGCATGGTAAACAAAGTTGCCTAGTTCATAGTATCAGAGAAACAGAGTATAGAAGAAGCGTACCTTGGAGAGACATGTCCTCCAAAGGTATGCCTCCAACTACCTGCTTTTAAGTGGGCCCTACCTCTTACCATCGTATTCAGCTCTAAACATCCACTAATGAGTATAGTGCTCCCGTAATCCAATCACTTCTCCAGAAGTCTCTTCATAAAGTAAATTGAAAAGATTAATTGAAGCACCTGCCCTCCTTCTATAACCCTCCTTGATTGGAGAAACTTAGTTGGGTTTCTGACACAAAGGAGAGTCCTAAATAATATACCATATTGTGAACAATTGAGAAGACTTAAAGAATTAAGTAAGTTGCCCAAGGTATAGAATTAAAACTTGAAAAAGACAACTTCTAGATGTAAAACTGAAATCCAATATATCCCCCACCCTTCCACAGCTAGTTATCATCTTTAAAACAATCCTAGGAGGAGAGGATTCTAGGCAAATGGAGGGGTAAAAATCACCAAGAATCTCTTACCACTCAGGCAACAATTGCATGGCATAAACTCACGCAATTATTTTAAAATTCTGGAGTCTATTGAAAGCATGAACTTCCACGGGAAGGATTGAACTAAAAATTTTAGTCAATTTAATTTTTTGCCCACTTTGAGAAGCTACTTATCCATCACCTCATGGCAGACAGCTGTGCACCTGTTCCTGAAACAGCTTGCAGAGAACTCGCAGGTGCTGGTATGAGCAAAAAGTACCCTATTCTCCAAGCACCCTATGGCTTCACATTTGGAGATCCGTGCTTTGTGCTGATTGCTGCTTCTGATCACAGGTGAAGACAGAAAGCCAGGTGACCATGATTTCACACTTCCCGCTATTAATACAGTTCCTCCCTGTCCACATAATTTAGAAGAGGCAAATATATTTTAAAGAATTATATCTTCCCTATTTTGAGACACAGAGATTTCAGTCCATGGTTAGATGGCTCCAAGACAGAAAAATTTTTGCTTGCTTTCTTCTACTTTTTCATCTGTTTTATAAATTTTCATTACAACTTGGTAAAGGACTTCATATACAGTATTAATTCTACTCATATGACATATTTACAGTGGTCAAAAATCATAGAAACATGAAGTAATGGGTAGTTGCCAGGTGCTGGGGACAGAGAGGAATGGACTTATTGTTTAATGGGTACAAAGTTTCAGTTTTATAAAATGAAAAGAGCTCTGAGGATAGGTGTTGGTGATAGCTGCACAATACCATGAATGTATTTCATAACACCAAACCACACACTTAACCCAAAGTAAAATGAGTAAAACAAAAGACTGATAATAGGAAGTATGAAGATAGGTCATTCTCAAAGGAGAAGAGATCAAGAGATGAAGGGAGAGGGAAAAGAGTGAAAGGATAAGGGATGAAAAAGGGATTTTGGATGAGTTATGTACGTGGACCAACTCCACATAAGAAATGTAAACATTATGTCCTGCAAACATATAAAAAGGGGTAGAAAGGGATGGGAATGTGGGAAAGAGGGAAGGAAACGGAGTGAAAAAGGAATTAAGATCTGTCCGGTACATGTACAAATCTCCCACAAAAGACATAAACATTAGGTACTACACACATATACTAATAAACTAAAAATTTTTTAAAGGGTCAGGATGGTAAATTCTATGTGTTCGAATATTGCCATAATAAAAAAAAATTTGGGAAACAGAAAGAGCACATCTAACATCTGTCAAGGTGAATGCATTGTTTGGTAACTGGGTTCTCAAATCACAAATTAAAGCAGAACACAAAAAGTATGGGCCATACAAGAAAATATTAATTAAATTAGACTTTGTTAAAATTCAGAACTCTGTTCATCAAATATTCCACTAGGGTTGGTGGTTCAGCTTAGTGATAGAAGAAAGTAATTGCCTAGTATGTATGTGCCAGGCCCGGGGTTCAATTCCTAGCAGAGAAAGACAGAGAGAGAGAAAGAGAAAAAGAGAATTAACATTAATAAAGAAAACAAAAGCCACAAACTGGAATATTTTAATATCCATATCATTTCATAAAATGGTTTCCACAAAGACCAATGAGTATATCATAAGACATTCAACATAATTATTTATCAGAGGAAAAAACATACTCTTTCACTATCACACATTCACCAAATTGCCTAAAATTACAAACACTGATAATATCAAATATGGGCATAAAATAGAGGCACTAAGGTTCTCATACATCACTGGTGGGAATAAAAATCAGTATGCTACTTTGAAAAACCCTTTGACAGCATTTCCTAGAGCTAAATAATATTACCTTATGACCCAGCATTTTTGATTCTAGCTATAGTTTCTAAAAAAGAAATGAGTAGATGTACCTATCAAAAATAGTAGCAGATATTTATAATAACTGAAAAATAAAAATACAACAAATATCCATCAAAAGTAGATATATCTGTATAGTAAAACACTTTAGTTAACTACAACTTTTTTAAAAAACAACAATTATTTACCAGAGGTAAGAACAGATATGCATCTCACAAATATAATAACATAACATTGATCACATGAAGCCAGATATAATGCATGATTCCATTTCTGTAAAATACAGAAGCAAGAAAAAGCAAGCTATGAGGATAGAATGACCATAAGCTGTAAATTGAAGAAAATTAATGGGGAAGGGAAAAGAGGAAATTCTTTAAAAATTTTATTTCATAACCTGGGCTAGGTGTGGTTACAAATTTACAGATTTAGGTAAAAATTCCTGAGTTGTACACTTAATTAAGGTTTACAGACTTCTGACTGTTATGGCTTATTTAAGGGGGAAAATTAAGAAAATTCCACAAAAAATCAAGAAAATGCTATAAATATATCCTAATTCTCTGTGTTCTAACATTTCAAAGGTCATCCTTCAAAACTCAAAAACACATGGAATGGGCTTGAGGCCATTTTAAATGGAGCATCTGTGTGATGCAATTGTGAAGTCCAGATCTCCACCTAGGTAAGTTGGGCAGTGACGAGTCTACAAAATATTTAAGTATCTCAGAGTTGTTTGAGGACAAGCTGTGGCAAACTGCTAAGCAGAAGCAATTTACATCTTGTTACATCACCTTTCTTGATTCATAAAATCATAGCAACCATAATTTACATGCTTCTTGAAAATCAGGGAGAATGAAAGTCATCTCATCCAGGCTTGGAAACTCTCCCTAAGATTTACGTATACCAGTGAACTCTGTCTTGAGAGTACTGTGTTATTACATTACTATTTAATTTTATAAATATATCCACCTCTTCCAAAAGCACCCTCAAATAATTATATTTTCTCTTGTTTTCAAATTACCTTAGAAAACCCTGTCAGTGACAGAGCATTAATAAAGTAGTATATACGGCAGGCTTCTTGTTTCTAGCTAATTGCTAAAGAACAATGAACATGACAAAAAGCATGTCACGGCAAATATACAAACTCACAAATATGATCCAATCTCTTTCCAAGGTTCCTGCATGCTGACCTTATCAACCCAATTAGATGGTTACGTTTGCTCATTTCCAAAGCAAAACTAAAGGCAGTAAAGATATCATTAAGACAAATGGGCAAAGGTGAGGCTCCTGAAGGATTGTTCTTACAAAATGTGTATGATTTTTGTCAATTAGTTTTGAGACAATTGCTACTGGAATGGCATGTTCTACACTCTTTAACTGATATAATCTGCTGTCTATTGTTGTATGTAACATTTTAGAAAAGGAAGGGAATTTAGGAATAATCTACTTCCTCTTTTTCATTTAAAGGGACATTTAAAGCATGAGACAACTACAGACCAGAGAGATTTATCACTTTCCCCTAGTCAAATATTTGGAGTATATCTAAATATCCTTACAAATACAATTTAGAATTAGTCTATGAAGTGTAAAGCCTAATAGCAATGGAAGGAAAGGAGGGAGGGAAAGAAGGAGGGAGGGAGGTAGACACAGAGAGAGAGAGAAAGAAAGAGAGAGAGAGAAAGAAAGAAAGAAAGAAAGAAAGAAAGAAAGAAAGAAAGAGAAAGAAAGAAAAAGAAAGAAAGAAAGAAAAAGAAAGAAAGATATCACAAAGGAAATTTTAGTTTATAAATTGTGAGAAAACGATCATTACTAGTCCATTTCTAGTGAAACATCGCCATGGTCCTGATATTACATCCTAAAATGCAGAACAGTTGTCCTAGACCTCAAAAATAATGCTGGTCTAATCCAAAGCAGAGGCCCTGGAAACAGCACGCAGAGAACATTATTAAACTGTGAGTAATGGAGGCAGATGATGCCTGGGCCCCCTGCTTAATGGCATACTGTAGCAATCTTCAATCTCATAGCATACTTGCATCTATTCATTTCTCTAAATTGTTCTCCAGAATGATTGGTACTGTTCCAAAAGCACCGTTTTTATCTTCCCATGCAGTCCTCAGTGGTCTGTCTTAATTGGGCTTCCTGGAAGGAGACCTTGACACAGAGACTCACCTGAATGTAAGCTATAGTGAAGAGTCAGTCTTCAGGTGAAAACAAGGCACACAGGAGGTGAAAGAGGGCAAAGAAGGAGCCCATGACAGGGTGCAAGGCTAAGGCATATGCACATGGCATAACTTTGGCTCGCTGCCTCAGGGCACTCTGAATCAATGAAAGTTACTGCTACCCACAGTTTGGTTTGGAGATCCCCTTGGCCTCTGAACCATGTATGACTGGCAGGTGATGAGGTAAGTTGCTTGCGATTAAATCACTAAGCCCACTCTTTATTTCAGCTGACATTTCTTTCACAGAACCATTTCTTTATGAAGGAGGCTGTGTGGAGATTAGCATTCTGACACAAACTCTCCTACTCCTGGATGGTAAAGGAAAGTTTGCATATTGGTTACTTTGAGTGATACTAGTATAGATTCCATTTCAGAACTGTATTGGTCAGGGAAAAGGGAGCTAAATTATATGAGTCATTTGTGACCTCATTTGTTCAGTTTCTTTGCTGGAAGACTGTGAGATGATTAAATTTGGAAACATGGGTAAAATCGAATTACTGGACCTGCAAAGCTGAAAATATAACTCCCCACATTGTGGAATTCTAACAGGGACACTCTCTGGAGCTGTACTAACTACAAGCTGTATATTATTTAATAGATACTGATACTGTAGTAGGTTCACTGCAGTATATATATTACCTTATGTAAGCACAATGGAAGTCTATAAATCATATTATTGCCATTTTAGAGATAGAGAAACTGAGGTAAAGAGATTTAAGCAACTTGCAGAAGGTCAAAAATGACAGAATTTAAGCCTCAGTAATTTCAAGTGCATGTTCTTAACTACTATGTTATTGACTTTATGTTTATTTAAAAATTATCACAAAATATAATTCTATAGTTACAACTAATTTCTGGCAAAACTTTATTAAAATGTTTATTATACTAATGGGCTATCATTTTATCTTGAATAAGTTTCTATTTTATTACACATATTTGCCAACAGTGTCTTTCAGCATACCAACCAGGAATTTTAGGTAATCAGTATACGGTTATGAAGATTAAAATGAAAAAGCTAATAATAGTAATTTCAAAAAACGTGCTAGATTATATAAAGGCAAAATAACCTGAATCCTGTCCAATTTGCTTGTCATTTAAATACAAACCTCAAACATCTTCTGGAAAATATCAGAGTTGGTGAATATTTCTTAAAAGGAGCAGTACTAACTGATGGACAGACTAATATTTGCTTTTTATTGACATGAAAAATTCTTTAAAGTGTTAAGAAATCACTTTATTTCATGTCACATCTTGTGATAACTAATGTTAACTTATGCATCCCCAGTGGTAGACTATAAAAATGATGTATCAGACTTGAAGATATTAGAGCTATAATATTGAATTCCCAATCATAGCTGCTCAAGTGAATAAAATATGGCACACCAGAAACCCCCCAAAAGACTTAACTGAAAAGAATCTTTACAAAAATAATTTGAACTTTAGTGCCATAGGTCTTCATTCCAAATAGTTTTATAAATGTAAAAAATAGATATTTTAAGGCAGTTATTTAATTTTCAAATTGAAAACCATTTCTCTACTTTCTAGGTTACTTTTAAATAATCCTGTTTAGGCTCCAAGGAAAATCATAGACAGGACAAAACCTACACAGATGTCCAAAGCGAGAAGGCAGCAGATTGGATTCAGCAGAAACAAGGGTGGAGCCACTCGAAATGTGAGTGTATTTCCAGGAGTTCTTCTTGGTTTGGGTTCTGTTTTCATTTTTTCCCAAATTCTTTGTCACCAGTGTCATCTGACACCTCTCATTCCCAACCCATCCTTCTTTATTTAAGGATCTTATCACTTTCTACACACAAGTACAGACACACACACGAAAACACCTACACAAACATATAAACAGACACACACGCACACAGAGGTATCCAGATTTCAAATTGCGTTAAACTGATTTAATTCCAACCTTACTACCCACAAACATAAGCACTGACATGACAGTCTACGTGATGAGCTCCAAACAGCCTTTGAACTGGCTACTTTTTAACAGAGAATGGAATAATATATAAACATACTGTCTTAGTTACTCTTCCCTTGTTGCTGAGGCAAAATACCCATCACCCCAAACTGAGGAAGGAAAGGTTTATTTAGCTCACCGTTTAGGGAGGTTTCAGTCCATAATCAACTGGCTCTAAGACAGGGTGGCATGGTGAGAGGCAACAGTTGAAGGTGGCAGAAGACAGCAAAAGCAACAAGAGCAAAAAGGGGTCAGAGCAAGCCTCTTTTCCTCCCTTATATTGTAAGCAGCTTCCACGCCCACACCATCTCTGTGCATTCCTCTTCCACAAGCTCAGGATGTTTACAAAGTAAGGACCCTGGTTCCCTGATAAGCCAGCTCAGTTAAACTTCTAAACTTCTCCAATTGCCTCAATGTATCAAACATAACACATACAAATACATACATAGCTCTACACATACCCATTGTCCATAGACATAGACACATATTATAGCTAACCATTTGAACTTTTATTCAGTTTCCCTGATCAATCACAAAAACAAAATGTATTTTTGCAATCATAATTAAAGATTTTAAATGGGGCAATTATAATTTGTATTAATAGGTCATCAGTTTTTAAATAAGATAACTTAAGTGATATGCTCAATGTATGATTGGTATTTGGCAAATATCTATTCCTTTTCCCATTCAGTTTTACATAAAATAGACAATACTTGAAGGCAAATGAAAAAAGATAATGAGAAATCTTTCACACAATACCTAGAATGCAAGTTCCATGAGGTCAGGGACTCTTTTATTTGGTTAATTTAGACCAGGATCTGGATACTAAGCCTCAGTTTTCTCACCTGTAAAATAATTACAGAAGGGAATGAATACATGAGCTGGCTTATGATACTAATGTTTAGTATAACTGTATTTGGTCATAGGGTTTTAGAGTGGTAGTTAAGGTTAAATAAGCTTATAAGGATAGAGTTCCAACCCAGTAAGACTGGTAGCCTTGTAAGAAGAGGAAGAGAAGCCAGTAGAATGTATGCATAAAAGCCATTTGAGGACCCAGTGAGAAAGTAGTAGATGACAAGGCAGGAAAAGAAGTCTCCTCAGAAATCAACCCTCCTGATACCTGGACCATGGACTTAGCCTCCAGAACTGTAAGGAAAAAAATATGTTGTTCAAGCTATCCAGTCTGTATCACTTTGTTATGACAGCTAGAATAGATTAATATAGTCTGTCACAGATAAAATTTGGACTAGAAAGTAAATGTTAACTTAGCACCTAGAACATAATTAGTGCTTGTAAGTTCTAGTTAATATTATTGTTAATCTTTTGGGGAGACAATTCTTCATGGGTTTTTCATGTTTCTGCATATCTGTAGCAGAAACTGAAAGTTTGGATCACAATTGTCTTTTCAAGGCATGTTTGTATAGCAAACATCTTTGGAAGACAGAAAGGGCCAGTGTTTTCCTCTGAGCACAGTTTTGTTTATTGTCCACAAAGTGAATATCTCCTTCCAGGGAAAACATTGGTTGGGATTGCTGCAACCTACTATAAAAGATTTGGTTGCCCTAACCTTATAGTTCCTCAGGTGTGATGAAAACCCACTGTATGTGCAGCAGCTGATGTGGCTGCTTTGTTTTGTCTACACGGAACTTGATGAGAAAGGTAACATACACAAATGTAAAGCTAATATTACGATGTTGTAAAAGTCCATTGTTTCTGACTGTTTTGGGTTACGTCTAAAGTGTCCCCCCAAAATCTCCTGCTCAACACCACCTTTTCTCCTGACTTAAAGTCATCTTCTGTAAAGTATCTTTTCCCTTTCTCATCACTTTCCTATTCAACTCATCCTTTACTTACTTCATCTATTTCTTGGGGAAAATTACCTTGCTTCTCTTTTTTTGACTTTTACTAATATATGATTGCAGTACATAATCATCTCTTTCTGAATATTCATGTACCCTCATGGCACGTTTACCACATATAACAGTTTAGAATTGTAAGTGCACACACACATGCACACATTTGCTTCAGTTCTTTGATCAGATTTGTGCCTCCTCATGAGTTCACCTCTAAAAATGCAAGATCATATCTGCTTTTCACGCCATAGAAAACATTTTGCAGAGACGATTAAGTACATTGAAATATATTGTGCAGATAATAGCAAAGGTTATACAAAGCCCTAGTAATAGGACATAGGTCTAACTAATCCATCTACTCAGGAACACAACAGAATGTGTGGATAAGTACCACATATTTAAGTATCTCTCTCTCTCTCTCTCTCTCTCTCTCTCTCTCTCTCTCTCTCTCTCTTGCTCTCACACACACACACACACACACACGCACACACTCACACACACACACCGCATGCTAACACAGGAGACTATTACTTTGGTGGCCCCTGAAAGCCATGGTCCCAAAAGTCAGACCCTGTGTAGTCCTCTCCCCTTCAATCTGGGATATTCTTGTGATTTGAACTATTTAATATAGTGTTGCAAACATGACACTATGCCAGTTATGGTCCTGAGAATTAAAAAGCATTGCAAATGTTTACCTTTGCACTCCTGGGCACATGAATTCTTAGATCAGAATTCAGCTACACAAGAAACCACATGGGAAGGACCATGTGGTTACCCATGTAAATATTCCAGAGACTATATATTAGTTTACATTTTGTACAGAGGAGGAAACTGAGGAACTGATGTTCTCAGATCAGATATATAAGATATATTTATATATATATATTATATATGCTCAATCAGCTTTGCATCCCAACTGGGCCTGGCCCCAGCCCACTGCTGATGTGCCAGTTACACATAGGCACATAAACGACCAGGAGCAAGGACAGCTTAATAAATGCTCATGGGATCCAAGTCATGAGAAATACCAAAAAAGGTGTTTTAGTCCATTTTCTGTTGCTGTAACAGAATGCTTGAGACTGGGTAATCCATAAAGGAAAGATTTATTTTGGAGTGAGATTCTAGAGCATGGCACTGGCATCTTCTCAGTTTATGGTGAGGGCCACGTGCCGCTCCCTGCATGATGGAAAAGCAGAAGACAGAAGCAAGCATATGGAGAAGACAAGGACTGGTGAGAGAGGAGGCCAGAGAAAGCAGAGGAAGCTAAACTGGCTTTAGAACAACTTGCTCTTTATGGTAACTATGCCAGTCCTGCATAAATCAGCCTCACCATTGCAAGAAAGGTGTCAATCTTGCTAATGATCTAATCACCTTACCACTTCTAATGGTTACAATGGAGACCAAATTTCACCATGAGTTTTGGAGGGGCAGATGTATTTAAACCATTGCAGATAGTTATTATTCTAAGCCATTAAGTTTTAGGGTGGTCTGTTATGCAACAGTATATAATGGAACAGTTAAGAATTAATAATTAGCTATCAATTTAAAACAATTTCCATGTAAGTTTACTGATGCATTTCGATTTTGTTCATGTGAATATTTTTCTTTTTCTACCTAGAATTAGAAGCTAAACAATTATAAAAGAATTGTTAGACACAGAATTATGAGAATTGTGAGACACAGTAGAAGTATATAAGTGCTGATAAATAATAAACAACCTGGCACTCAGATATATTCACTTCAAAGCTCCAATCCTCTTTTAGTATCAGTCTTCATTTAGTATTTTTTTTTAAATTTATGATATGTTACTTGCTTTTGAGAACAAAAACCACAAAATCAAATCATTTCTCATACAGGTTAATTGACTTTTCCTATGAAGTATTATTTTTGCTAGTCGCAGTGATTTCTCCTGAGTAGAACAATAAATGTGCTTGATTACTTGCAAGTTCTCAGACACTGATAAAAATAAAGTTATCTTACAGCTAATTTATAAATATCTTCTGAGTTTTCAGAAATGCCATTTATTTCCAAAGACCTGGAGAAGTCTTTGCTATCAGACACATCATTTTCAACAAGAGTCATAACATCTAAAATGCTCACCTCCTAGATTCTCACCTGCTTTTCCTTATCAAAAATAAATTCCTCTGCAATCAATGTATTTGAGCAATGACTGTTTCACTTTTAGTCATTGGTCAGGTGGCAATGATCAACACTTCATTTCAGGTCAAGCAGCTATAACCGAAGCAGTTACTGAGCAAGGTTTCACTAGAGAAATCTAGAGTTCGGCCCCATCAGTTTAGGTAAAAATGGTCTTACACAACTCTTCTTCATTTTAATGGCAGTTCAGCCTCCTCCCAGAGGAAGCTATTTCTGCTGAAGGAGACTTTTCACTCAATTACATTAATTGTTTGGATCATGCTGACCACATATCACCCAAGCTCTCCAAGGAGCACATCAGATTAGTCAGGGAAACAAGCATTCGAGGAGTCTGAGCTGGACTGCAATTTCAGATTGTATGCTTATTGCTGATTTGTTTTAATTTTTAATCAATTATGAAAGACCAAAACGTAAAAAAAGTAAGGACTTCAAAGTGAAAAACTAAAACGTGAATCCAGAAACACTTAAAAACTTCTTAAAGGCTTTACTTGAATCCCAGTGAGTTATTGTTAAGTAGTGAGAGCCTTTTCAGATATCATTCAATAAAATTATTAGGGGCTGGGGATTTAGCTCAGCGGCAAAGCGCCTGCCTGGCAAGTGCAAGGTCATGAGTTCAGTTCCCGGTACCGGAGAAAAAACAAACAAACAAAAAAAAATTATTAGACTAGAGCTTCTGAAATAAAAACAATTCCCTATTCTTGCCTAGTGCAGTCTGAGTATAAATGGGACAGTATCACTTCCTGTGCCATGTGGTAATTCATTCTAGTTTTTATTTATCACTCCTTTGGAGAGTCATCCATATGTTCAGTGGACAAATCATTCTAGATTCTTTACGTGTCGCTAGGAGAGGGACTGTGCCCAGCAACTGAACACATTCTTGTGTTGGCAAAAAAACCCAGCCATGTAAAACACAGACTTAGGTTGATATAAAACACTAAGAAAAGGAATAGTTGGGCATCCTTTTTCAATTACAGAAGTACTCCTTAATCTTTGACTGTAAAAAGATTGGGCTAAAGAGCAAACTGTACATTGATGGTAGAGGAAAAAAATATTAAATGAGTAGGACAGCATGTGCAAAGGTCTCAACCTCTGTAAGTTTTACAAAATCTTCACTGAGAAGTTTTCCAAAATCATTTGGCAGCCTATAATGAACTGTAGCTTGGTAAACAGCATCCATCTGAAGTGGGTAAGCCAGGCTCTGAAAGATGTGAAAGGAAAGGAAGCACTTGGTTCCGGCGTGAATAGGAGTTACATTTGTTCTTTTCGTTGGTCATTTATTACTCTTGCTGGTTTATATAGAAGATGAGTGATTACCTGGGGCATACTAACAGGCAGAAGTTTTTTTAGAGAGATGAAGTTTATTTTAGAAAAGAAAAGCAGATATGTATAATGGGTAATAGATCATAGTGATAGAAATAAGCTAAAACTATGTAGTTTTTATGTGTAGGCAGGAGAGACAGATTTATTCTTCCATTTTCAGATAATGACACCATGACTTTCTTTGGGGAAGTACATTTCCAATGTCAAACACCTTCAGTGCATGATCATCTCCTGGCCACAGTGAGTATTTCAGCAATGATCCTGTGATCTATGTCAGTCCAGTAAGATTCAGTGCTGAGCCTTTTACTGAAACTGATAGAACACAGAAGATATTATTTCACTGAGGTTGCTGAAAGAATAGGATATCAACGTTGTAGCAAAATAATCTAGTGACAAGATGATGTAATAGACTCTCCTTGAATAATGCCATACAGAGAAAAACCGAGCTGTGCTGTGGAAGCATGGTCCTTGTGATGTATCTGAGGCCCTGGATCCAGACCAACCCCTGGGGATTTTTCAGTGATTTAATTCATTTAAATTGGATGATAATCACTTGCGACTAGCATCCACCACAGAAACCATGCCATGAACAATACATAAGGCACAGTTAGAAACAATGGAGCTGAGGAAGTCGCTTCCTTCCATCCATTTAAATTTAAACAACACCATAGGGTCATTCTGCCATCCACTCTCCTAAAACAGGCAGAAAATAAAGTAACAAAAACTCAGGAGATCTCAGATGCTCTAGGCAAGAACATATGTACCTTGGGTCTCCTACTTCGGTGATGGTGAAACTTTTAGAGCTTTCAGTGAAACAAACAGCCCACTGTGGCAGCATGCCACAGCTTCGCCACTACTGTCCTAGCCTGGCCTTCAGTCACCTTCATCCTACTCCAGTCTCCCTAAGGATTCATAGATAGGTACTAAATGCCATGGATGACTTAAGATCAGAGTACGTTTTGGAATCAACATGAATGCCTCTGATCTAACTCAGCACCCTGTCAATCATTCTTGTCAATCACATCTAGAGATTCAAGAGAAGGTACCTAAGTGAAGGTGCCTGTCCATCAAATTCTGAAAGCCTGGTTTATCCATTTGCTGCTTCCACCACGGCTGCTGCAAGCTGTGCCTTTTCTGTTGCCCTGGCACCTTTTTCTGTCTGTGCATTTCTTTTGTTGGCATCAGCTTGCCCTGAGCACAACATCCTGTGACCTTCAATAAATGTAGCTGCTTGCTACTTCCTACTGAGTGTACACTTGGTAATTCTTTGTTCAACATGAGCAAGTGCTTGGGCTGTATGTGCCCATTCCCCAGTAACACATGGAGACAAGTGACAGCAACAAAGTAATGATAAAAAAATAAAAAAGAAAGAAACAAAGTAATGAAAAGTTGAATAAATAATATATACACTCAAAGGGCCACAATAAATCATTCAAATGAAACAATAATAATTTTATAATCTTATGTAACATTTCTTTGCTACCAACCTTAATCTCTCACTGTCTGGAACACCTATGACCTTGCCAGCTCTGTCCTTAAAATCATGGAAGGCCAGTATGAAATCAAGATTGAATCTCAGACACGTGCCTATAATGCCAGCACCCTAGGGAGCTATGGGAGGAGAATCACAAGTTCTAGCCCAGCTTATGCAACTTAGTAACTTAGTGAGACAACTTCTCAAAATAAAATTTAAAAAGAAGCCAGGGATGTAGGTCAGTCAAAAGGCCTTGGGTTCAATCACCGTACTGCAGAAAAGTAAATGAAAAAAGATCATAATTCACAATTCAATTTTTAAAATGAAATATTACTAGTTAAAACAGTTGTATAACAGTTTAAGAGATTATGTGCCAAAACTGAGTTATTCAGACATAAAAACTAGACACATCCCATTTTGAGTTGACAAAGTACAGAGGGAGGGGGACTTCTCAAGTCAGTTGTACAATAAATCCCTCTAATCATTCCCATTAACCCTATTCAAGGCTGAGTTTTCACAAATCAGATTTATAACCACTCTTTCTAACTTTGTAATCTATAAAAAAAAAAACGCTATCACACTACAGAGCTCCATGTACACAGTGGCTCAGTAGGATATGTAAATTTAAATTGCTTCAATTAAAGCAGTTCTAAGCAATTGCAATATAAAGTTTAGTAACATTAAGATGCAATGAAATACAGTGGGAAATGCTCTAAAATAGCAGCTGACATCAAGCAATACTATGTTATCATTATGGTTTTGTTCTCTTAAGACAATAATTTAGTTGCTGACAAGGTATAAGGAGGTTATACTAAGCCTTTTGAGTTAAAGAAAAATCCTGCTCTTTTGCAACTTTAAATCCCTTAAGTCTCTGGCCAATGCTTCTTGGATTACCAAGAGGATCAGCAGTAATTTTCCTGGCTCCAATGTTTTGCCTTACTTGAACATGATGGTATAAAATACTGCAGCTATATCTTAGCCTCACATGTTGGCAAATCCAGACTTGAAAAATAATAATCAAAGAAGTATTCTTAGGCACCACAGAGAGACATGATGGTCTCTGAACCACTGTTTTCCACTCTCTCCTACAGATACACTTCCAATGAGAAAGAGAACATATGTTTCTCAAGTCCTCGTGTACTAATTAGGTCAAGCAGGTTATTTCACTAAGGTTTCATGGCATAATTATTTCTAATCATGTTCACAGCATTCGGTGTGGTTTGAACTATCCACAACATATAACATTACATGAACTCACAGAATACAAAAAATAAATGGAAACTTGCCCTATGGAGTTAGTATATTTTCAAGTTTCTTTTCAAAAACATAAAAGTGCCAGATATGTTAATGTCTGGGTGAGGCACCAAATACAGTTATCTAAAAGGTCTTCAGATACTGAAAGAAAAATGAAAACTTTATGAAAATTTAGAAATCAAAATAGTGAACTCATGCAAATGCAGCAGCAGCCATACATGAACAGAGAACCTTACTGATTATTAGCGGCGAGGAAGGTATAAAAATAAATCCAAAGGTCCATTAACACACAAATGACAGGATATCTCAAACTCAGCTGAAAGATCAAAACTCATGTAAAGACCTCAAAACAAAATTTTATGGGACCAAAGTTAGCAAAAACATGCAAAGTTGGCCAATATCAGATGCAGCTGTGTAGTCTTGAAGGCGTTCAGAAGACAGATGTGAGAGTGCACACACACTCCAAAAGCAAGGCACACATGTACTTAAAATCACACCTGTCATTTACCCAGTGCACATTCATTAATGTCTATTACATGAAAAGCACTTTACTAGGTAGTTGAGGATTGTTCTATATTATCCTTCTAAAATTAAAAGAGATTATGTGCCAAATAAGAACTGCCTTAATTAAAATTTAATGATGTTGTTCTAATACCATCAGAATCCAACAACCACTGAGCAAAAATATAGTTCTTAAACCAGTTGTTCTCTAATTTGGTATTTCAAGGAACGGTATGATTTCAGAACACTTTTAGAGAAATACTTTTAGATTAATATCTAAAAGTAATATATTTCTAAAGGATTTTATTTCTGCCAGGGTTTTTCTTTTGCAAATTAAAGGTATTAAAAAATAACTGGCATCTACTCTGTGATTTATTTTTTTAACAAAGAGATATTTTACAAACATATATTAGGAAGATCAAGCTGTCAGAATTAAAGGTAATTTTCCAAGGAACAAATATTATAGTCTCTCTATGTGATATTTACTTATTTATCAAACATTTATATATAGTACTCTGTAGTGCTACATATTACTTTAAATGCTTCTCAATAGTAACTCACTGTTAATAACAAAATTTATGATATAGTCCATTATTATGCTTACAGGAAAAGAAACTAAGACACAAAAAATTAAATACTGAAGTTTTAAGGTGACATAGCCCTCTCAGGGGTGTTGACCCCAGCCCGTATGTCTCAAATTGATGATCTTACCAACACCTATATGACATATTATTGTTTTCAGTATATAACCACATGATTTTTAAAAGTCTTCAGATATAATTCATATACCATACACAATTTACAATTCAACAGTTCCTAGTGCATTTACAATTATATAATCATCACCAAAACCAATTTTATAACATTTCAACACCATAACTGTATTAGCAGTTACTCCTTATTTGTCCCAAATCTCACAGCCCTAAGCAAACACTAATCAACTTTCCATAGATTCACCAATTCTGGATACTACTTATAAATGAGTTTTTATATATATGGTCTTTTGTGATTTGCCTTTTACTAAGCAAAGTATTTTCAAGGTTTACCCATGTTGTAGCATGTATCAATACTTTATTTCTTGTTATTTCCGAGAAATATTCCATTAAATGGATAGACCAGACTTTATTAACTCATTAGTTGATGGACTTTGCTGTTGCTGCCATGTTTTAGCTATTATAAGTAATGCTCCTATCAACAACTAAGGAAAAGTTTTTCCATAGATGTGTTGTTGTTTTTCTTGAGTATATATTATGGAGTATAAAAACATACTGGGTCAGATAGTAACGATATGCATAACATTTTCAGGAGCTACCAAACCATTCTCCAAAGAAAGACTTTGCAACATTTTATATTCCTACCTGCATTTAATGAGGGTTCCAATCTCTTTCATTCTGAAGGCCTTGGGTTAGAACTGCGGTTAATTCTTCATTCCATTTTTGTTTGCCAGTAAAATCATGGGAGTCTTAGATATTATTTGTCAGATATAAATTAATAATTCAATGTCTTCACCTAATACTATAGGTTTATTCAAATTTTTTATTTCTTACTGGGTCAATTTTGGTATTTTGTGTCTTCCTAGGAACTTGTCCATTTTATTTAAATTATCTAATTTGATCATAAATAATTATTCCTTTCACCTGAAGAACTTATATGAATGTTTCTTATAAGATTGATCAGCTGGCAACATTCTCTCTCAACTTTTGTTTATTGAAGAATGTCTTTATTTCACCTTCATTTTGAAAGAGAGTTCCATTGGATGTAAGAATTTTGATAAACCTTTTTTGTTAGCTCTACCAGTACAATTCCCCCATTTGCAGCCTCCATTGTTTCTCATGAGGAGTCAGCTATTGATCTTATTGGGTTCTTTTGTATATGCTATGTCCTTTCTTCTCTTAAGAGTTTTATTTTTCTGTCTTTCAACATTTTACCTGTTATGAATTCAAGTGTATTCTGCATGGAGTTCATGAGTTTCTTAGATATGTAGATTGATGTTTTTCATCAAATTTGGAAAATGTTCACCGTTACTCAAAATATTTTTTCTGTTTTTCTGTCTCTCTCTCTACCTCTCCCCACTCCTCTTGTATTTCCTTGTGTTCCAATTATGCATACCATGCCCCACATTTCTTTGAGGTACTGTTCATATTTTCCTCTGGTTCTTATGATTTCCTAATCTCTGTCAATGTATCTTCATTGATTAATTCTAGTGCCAAAGCAAATCTCACATTAAACTTCTGTAGTAAGTTTCTTATCCATGATACTTTATCAACTCCAGGATCTTCATTTGTTTCACTTTCATAATTTCTACCCCTTTATTGACATTCCTCAATAGTTGAGATGTTGTCAGGATACCCTCCTTTAATTGTTAAAGCATGATTTCTTTCAATTCTTTGAAAATATTTATAATCGTTATTTTCACATCTTTGCTGATGAGAGAAGTAAAGGAGCTTCAGACCTCCCAGTCCTTCTGCTTAAATAGAGCCCCTGCAACACAGAGTTTGGGTAGTTGGACTCAATGATATGGCCTGCCCCTAGCACTGGACTAGAATGTGGAGAGAGAGGGGACCCCATGTTTGACCTGTAACCACTCAGATTGCAGTTTCTGATATGCTGAGCTGGTGGGCCAAAGAGAAACTGAAGGGGTTGTGGCTTAAATGCCGTGAACTCTCACTTCGTAACCAAGACTTAGTAGATTTTCTTGAATAAATGTTTATCCATTTGCTGTATCCATTTAGGACAGTTTCCAGAGATTGAAATGGTTGAGTTTTTAAATTATTTTCACCAGGTGTGGTTGTTTCATTGAGGAGCTGGTTCACAGAGTTCCACATGCACTTTTTCAGAAATGAAACATTATATTTTTCCTTATTTTACCATAGACTAGCAAAAACTTTATAATAGCCCTAGATCACAACACAAACTGGTATTTGTGAACCAAACTCTTAAAAATTTCTATTATTTTTAGAAAAGAGTTATAACCTAGGATTATACATTTTAGTGTGCATGAGCATTAACAGGAATTTTTTTAAATTTCAAATATAATCCCCACACCCAGAAATTCTGATGTAAGAGGTATGGGTAGGGTCAGTGAAACTGTATTTGTAAAGAGCATCTCTTAGCAGTGCTTCTCAAGCTTGAATGTGTAAACGAATCATCTGATCATGTGAGCTTTATCAAATAAAAATTTTATTTTAAGGTAATTGTAAATTGATATAAAAGTTTCAAAGAAAGTACATGGGATTCCCATATACCCTCTACACAGCATTAATATCCTGTTCAACTCTGATACAATGCCAAAACTACATCATTAACATCACTAAAATGCCACTAATTAAAATATAAACTTTAAGATTTCACTAGCTTTTCCACTGATGTCCTTTCTCTATTTCACCCTTTGCTTTTACTCTACAATCTTTTTAAAATACAGATTATGCTTCATTAAGTCTGGAATTTAACCTGAGATTCTGCATTTCTAATAACCTACTAGGTGATGCTGCTAGTACTGGTCCTAGTACACTCCTTTATACACGCATACGTACTTTCTATATATCCTATAATGTATATATCCTATCTATAGCCTATAATGCACATCATCCTTGGGAAAAACTATTATTTTCTGAAAATAAAATGTTTTCAGGAATCAACTGATTCTGCCTTACTGGGCCTTGAATGTCATGCTATGGGAAGAGTGTCAAATTGATTTTCTTTAGAAAAAGAAATACAATAGCATATGTAAATGAACTTATACCCTTTATTACTTTACCAGTGCCAAAATTTCTGATAACAAAAATCTTACCACTTGCCAAAACAAACAAGAGAAAATTAAGAAATGTAATTCTTCTTGCTACTTTCTTGCTCTAACATTTCTCCAATAGCCCCCTGGCAAAATGAGGGTAGGAAATACAAACTTTACTGTAAATTATAGGCTTAAAGTCAGCACCATATAAACAAATAGAAACATTTTTCTACTTAAAGTATAACAGCTAGATTATTAATTGAAATGTATATAATAAATATCTTCACAGTGTCAATCTACATTGTGTTTATGTGTAAGAGGAATATAAATGCTGCTAAGAAGGTTAAACTCTCACTTGGAATTCTCACTAACCCCTTGAGAGTTTCATATGTTATATTTTTCTCATTTATATTTCAGACATATATATGAATTGTAAGTCACTTCTGGAGAAGCATCATATAGTAATCTCACTACCAAATCCAGAAGTATGTGAGGTTTCTAAAAGATGATATAATCATAACTTCTGTGTCCTTATCATTAGTTATAGGTATAAGGAAACCTTTCAAGTATTTTGAAAAGGGCTTTCCCCCCACATGAATCCCTAGTGAATTACAGAGCATCCACTTGCAGATGTAAAAATCTCACTGTTTTAGATTATAATCCAGAATAGTAAGGAGGGATGGGGGAGGGAGGAGAGGGAAAGAAAATGCAACTGGGGAAGAGGGGAAGGAGATATAAAAAGATGTGTTGCATGCATGAACCAGCTCCTCGCTGTGAATATAATCAATATGTACTACAAACATGCATGAATTAAAAATAAAGACAGCCTAGATCCCTTTCCTCATCACTCATTCTGAACCCAGGTATGAGTAGTTTAACATACTCCCTGACGTCAGCCTTGCAAAGAGCTCTAGGCTCATCTAGTCCAGTCTTCATGGCTCACAGGAAGTGATACTGGAGCCTTGAGAGGGAAGTCACCTTGGTCAGTCATGTAGTCATTAGTCTTTAATCAACTATGCTTTCCATCTCACCACATCATTCCCCACTCTCTCAATATTTTTAGATTTTAAGAGTAAAAATGTTTCCATGTTATGTAACTCATTCTGAAATATTTTAATGTGACTAAAAAAATTTTAAAAACTACTGTGCCCTTAACCTTATTACACTTTACTGGCTTATTACTTCTCGTGGCTTTTAAGGAATGAAACAATCTATCTCCATACAAATATGGCCAAAATGTTTTAAACAAAGGTGTACAATTGTATTGAGAGGACAGTTTTTTCAACAAGTGGTGCTGGAGTGTTATGACTTGTGTCTAGATGTCCCCCCAAAGCCTCATGTGCTCATAGGTGGGGCTTTCCTGAAGTGGCTGGATTTAGAATGTGTGACACTGGGATTGATTCATGGTGCAATGCTAGGGTGCTAGGATTAAGGATGTGAATCCTACCCATCCTAAGGGCAGGCAGCCTGCATACAAAATAAGGGACAGAGAGAGGATCATCACTATTCACTTCCTTCACTACCTTCTACCTTCTATGAACTGCTCCTTCCCTATAATGCCTGTCTGTCATGCCACCCTACCTTGGAGCCAGCTGTTCATTGACTGAAATATCTGCAAACTGTGAGCTGAATAAATCTTTCCTCTTTTAACTTTAGGTCTCAGGTATTTTGCCATAGCAATGAGAAAAAGTAAATATAATATAGAGCAATCCATATGGACACCTATGGAAATAAAATAAACCACCACACACACCATCAAGTATTCAAAACTTAAATCAAAATGAGTATTGAGTGGATTTAAATGTAAAAGGTAAAGCTGTGTAACCTTTAGGAAACAGGAGAAAATTTTCAGGACTAGAGTTTGTTAATGGATTCTTAGAATGACGTCAAGAGCATAATTCATAAAACAAAAATCAATACCTAGGACTTAGCTAAAATGAAAAAAAAATGTTTTGAATTGCTCCACTAAGGAGATAGAAAGACAAGCTACACACTGGGAGAAAATATTTGTAAACCAAATGTTACACAAGGGACTAATTTTCTTCTACAGCAAAAGTTACACGAGAAATCTCTCAAAATTCAACAGTAATGAAACACTCCAATTAAAAAATGGTCAAAAGACCTAGATGTTTCACTGAAGAGCATACGTGTATGGCAAATAAGCACGTGAAAAGACTTTTGCTATACATAATAAGATTTTCTTTTAATACAATCTATAATTATTTGTCTTTATAGTTTGTGTTTAATGTCTTAAAATAGTCCCCTATTTTATACATTTTCTTTTTCTCTAAAAATGTATATTGTTTATTTTTCACTTCACTTTTACACTTACTTTCTGTTTGGAATTTAATTTGTATATGGTATGAGGAAGTGATCTTATTATATTTCCCATATGAAAATATATCTCCTGACACCATTTATTGTGTCCTTTCCTTGTGAATTTGTAATATAGCCTCAGACATACACAGGCTAGTTTCAAGTGTTGTATTTTCTGTTGTTGCTGTAATATTTCAGTCTTGATTATTATTCCTTTACAGTATCTCTTACAATGTGGTAGGACCAAACCTCCCAATTTCTTCAAAAATGTGTTTGTTATTATTGGCCTTCAGCTTTTCACATATACTTCTGCTGGAGTTTTCAAAGTAATTTTTATGTTTTATATATCAAAGACTACATTAAAAATAAAAATTCTTCAAGCTAATAAAAACACATCTGTTTTAGCTTTTATTGTAATTTATGAATATAGTAAGAATTGAAGGCTTTTTTTTCAACTTTTAGTTTTTGTAAGTACATGTTTACTGCACATAATTACATTTCCTGTGGGAAGTTGGTACACATACCTAACACATCTCAGTTCTTATGATATTTACTATACATTAGGTATAGTATATCTCCCCATTTACATAATTTTCTGAGTCTTACCTTAAAATTTTGTAACTTTATCGGAAAAGGATTTCCATGTCTTATATTTATTACTATATTTGTTTCTAGTTTTTGTGGATAGAATTCATAGTGTCTGCTTTTAAAATGAACTAATTGTGTGCTGTTAGAATATACAAAAGTGATTTCATCTATATACATCAATTCTCCTGAACTTTTTGTGTTACTTATAATTTTTGTTTATTGTCTTCATAACAATTTTGCTTTTTCTGTCCTTCCACCTTTTATTTATTTCCTTTATTCACAGCACTGGCTATGACAACTACTTAAATATAAACAGGGATTCTTATTCTTTATCGAAGACATAAAAGCATTATTTCTAACATATTACAATTAAGTATAACCTTTACAGACTTTTTAAAAAATGGCTTTTCCTCTAGCTCAGATCTGCTGTAAACTACTCTGCTTATCAGTCTTATCAGAGAGCTAACTTTTGATTATGCTTTACATTTTATTACTATACACATTTTGCTTTATTATACTTTGTTTTCTCAATTCTTAGGATGCAACCTTATTAGTTTTTATTTTTTCTGATATAGTTATTTAGGATGATAAATTTCTAGCTACCACTTTTGCTGCTTCCCTTCAGTTTTGTTATGTTATGTTAATGTTAAATTTTAAATATTGTCTAACTTTTCATTACGTTTCTTGTTTGACTTATGAGTTGTTTACATGTTTGTGTATTAATTTCAGATCCATGGAATTTTTTGTTCTTTTTGCTTAAGTTATTAATTTAATTGCATCATAGTAAGATATTAACTTCTAGAAGGTCTGCTAAAAATATATTTAATCCTTTTATTTTCTCCCATATATCTCTGGATTCTCTTTCATATTTCTATATTTTTCAGCACCTTCTCTTTGATCTCTTCAAATTATACTCCACTATTTTCTCTTCAATCATGTATAATTTGTTTAACTTCTGATAACTTTTTAATTTCAATTGTTTTATTTTAAACTTTTAGAGTTTCTGTTCATTTTGTTTCAAACCTAATTTTCCTTTTTATATATATAAGCCCTTCCTTGAGGCTCATTTTCAGTATTCTTATTTTATAGCCTCAACATAATAGTTCCATCATTTGAAGGTCTTAGATGTTGATCATGCTTTTTGTTACATTTTTTCTCAGAAATCTTTTTCTCATGTTTTATAGTTTGAAATTGTGAGTTAATTTTCTGAAGGTCTTTATCTGTAGGAAACTTACAAAGCTTAGTTCAATAGTAATTCTCTGCACAGAAGTTCATAAGTAATTCAATCATTTGCTTTAGGCTCTTTTGGGTTAATTTTTCAGTTTTTATTTTCTCATTCTATGTAAACTGCATAAATTCAAATCTAGCAGTTTATCTTTGGTGGAGACATTATATTTTTTATTTTATTTTATTGTCTTTTTGAGACAGGGTCTTGCAATGCAGTTCAAGCTGGCCTTGAGCTCACTTTTTGGCCCAGGCTGGTCTCAAACTCACAGTGATCCTCCTGCCTCAGCCTCCTGAGTGCTAGGATTAGAGGCGTGCACCACCATGTCCAGCTTATTTTAAAAATTAAAAGAAAATGAACAAAACAACAATGAAGACAAAATTAAGACAGCATAAAAACAAAAATAATACATGACCTCAAAACAAAATGATAGGAAGATAACAGTATGTAATGGAGACATTATATTCTGAAGTAATGCTTCTTTGTTCTGTGCTGACAATGGGTTTTTTTCTACTCTTTTTCTTCCGGCCTCACAACTTTAGGCTGCAGATCTCTGCTCCAATCTCAATTTTTCCATTTCCTATCCCCACATGATTGTTGGAGTCAAGCCCTTGGTCAGTGTGACTAATAATGCTCTCTCCAGGGCAACCACAGCATCAGCTCCACTGTTGACCCCTGAGGTTTTCAATCCCATTTTATTTCTGACCCATGGTGATAGCTTCAAGTCCTTTCAGGATCAGATGTTCATGAAACAAACTGCTTATTTTATTTTATATTTATTTTATTTTATTGTACCTAAGGGTTTGTAAAAGGGATGACATTAAAATTAACCACATTTCTAGAACTGGAAGTGAAAAAGAACTTCTCCCTAGTAAAAATCATCATAATTGGCAAGCTAAATCCATGTAACTTACCAATTGTTAAACTTTTAAAATTCAAAGTTATATTATCCAGAACTTTTATTATGTCTCTTAGTCTCCTTTTCAGGCAAAACTACATGGAAAGAATATAAAATCCATAAGTATCTCAAAGTTCAAATTAGATAATTTACCCTGAAATTCAGATGGACCCAAATAAATCCTTTAATGTTCCTGACTCCCTCAGAAGCCTAGATTCTCTTCCAAATCAGACACATAAGCATCACTTCCCATATAAGTTTTCTCCACTCACTATCATTTCCATTCATTCAATACGACTTTTCTAAACTCCTGCTATGCTATATGCTTCAGAGAAAAACAAAACAAACACCTGGATTCATAGAGCTTAAATGCTAGTATAAGGGAGGAATAAAAATAGTAAACAAATTAATAAATTTATTTGTGGTTGAACTTTACAAAATGGCCAATATTCAGCTATTCTTGACCCACCAGGAGGCAATTTCATGACTCCGCATAATAGACTATGACAGCTGTTAATACATACAAGGAGAAACCAGGCAACAGGGGACAGGAAAGAAAGAGCTGGGGCATGTGTGCGTGTGCCTTCCAGACAACATGGCCATAAAAGCCTCTCTTCTCAAGAGTCCTTTGACGAGAGACAGGAGTGAAGTGAGGAAGTGACTAATGTGGACATCTGGAGGAGGAGCAGTCTAATCAGAGGGAAATGTAGGTGGAAGTGCTCTGAGGAGGGAGTGTGCTTGTCATATTTAAGAAACAACAAGAAAAGCAGAGGGGCCTGAGTGGAGTGCATGAGAAAATGAGTCGGGAGACGGGGAGAAACAGAGGGGACATTGTCAGCTCCAGGAAGGCCCAGGTGGCCGTGGTAAGAGTGCTCCTAAGGAGATGGGAAGTCCCTGGTAAATTTGGGCAGAGAAGTGGCGAAGCGTGACTTCCATTTTCAGTGCATGAAAGCCACCTCTGTGGAGCAGGATGGATACAGGAATTTAGTTATGAGACTGTGGCATTTGCCCAGGAGACTGCAGTAACTCCAACTCGGAGTGAAAGGAAAACAAAAATGAGAGAATGAACTGACAGTTTCCACACGACCTTTCTAGTCTTTTTTAAAGCACATTTTTCTTTTTGATATCTCATCTCCAATTGAGTACATTTTCAAGCTCCCATTAAATTGACTTTGGTTGATCCTAGAATCAAAATTTTTTTGCCTGCCTACTTCTGATTGCAATAGGAAATGTCTAGATTTTCCTAAAGTCAGTACCCCCAAAAACTATATTTATACAGTCCCTCCTCTGACATATGTACATCAGCACTTCTGTCCCTAATCACCCTCAAGACAATGGTACCGTACCTGACCAAGGAGCAGCTGGCATTCACTGTGCAAGAGGAATCGCCAAGTAATGAAAATGTGGCTCCAACAGCCACAGCCGTGCTTTCTGTCTCTTCCCAAAGACTGTTAACTGACAAGGGGGTGGGGCCTGAGTCATAGCAGGAAAGGGCCATTCGTGGCCCACTTGTCATGCAAGGTGATTCTGAGGAAGACAGCGCCTCATCCTATTCCTGAGGCTGGGCCTCTTCCTCAGAAGTTTCTCCACTTTGCAACTCCCCCAAAGAGGAAGTGGTCTAAGTGGGTTACAGTCTTTTAGGGAGAAGCTGACCACAACTTGATGGCATGTAAATACGTCTCTGCACCACTCAGCCCCATTTCTCTCTCCTACCCACACAGGGCTGGGTGTCTTAAGGGCTTAGGTTAAAATATTAAGTAACTAGCAGAGCAAGGTCAATATCAAGTCACAACAGAAGGACAGAGACTCAGTTTTACTCTCAGTGCCATTGATTATTCAAAAGTAAAATATAAAAATGTTTATAAAATACAGTTGGCCCATCAGACAAATAACATCAAAATCACTTACCAGCATATGATATGTTTAACAAAGTCCTTAAGCTTAGTCCGCATGGGACACGCAAACAGGCAAAGGCAAGGATATGATGTTAAAATGTTAAAACGCTAAAATTACAGATCAGTTTAAGAACTCACGCACCTTACATTTAACAGCATACAGCATATACAAGGTGACAAGAAGTATTACTTAGATGAATAGTCACAACTTATTTAATCTCAAAAGCCTAAAAGTGCATTTTGCAAAGGTATAAGTAGGCATATCTTTTTTGAAAAAATATATGCTATGAATTGGAAGAAAACAAAAATCAAAATGTATTTTTCACTGCGTCCTTCCTCCACTTTTAAATAAAATAGATACCTCATACCTCATATCTCAGAAAATTAAGCTAAATCTGAATCGATGTTGCTACTGAGGCTAGAAATCAAAGCCCTAATTCAATGTGCCATGAAAAGCACTTATAATGCCAGACAGTGTAAAAGAAATAAAAAATGCCGAAAAGACCACCGTTATGACCTTCCCTTGAATTCCACAGGTGAAAATCCTCCTCTGCCAGCATTTCAAGGTTTCCCACAATGCTTCTACAGACATTCTGACCTCACTAATTGCAAATCTATGTTTCCTAGTATCAGATACATTTATTCTGCTGAAAACTAGTCAAATTTTTAGAAACGTTTTGCAGCATGGATTTCTCACTTATAAATTATCATTCACCTTTCCAAAACTATGTAAATAATATGACAAAAACAATACCGAAGGCAAACTTTTTAATTTGAAGGTCCATTGCACATGGAAGTTTTTTGGTTTTTTTTTGTTTTTTTTTGTTTTTTTGTCTTTTTGAGACAGGGTCTAGCTGTGCAGTTCAGGCTGGCCTTGAGCTCACTTTGTAGCCCAGGCTGGTCTCGAACTCACAACAATCCCCTTGCCTCAGCATCCTGAGTGCTGGGATTACAGGCATGTGCCACCACTCCCAGTGAAAGTATTCTTTACTAATGTGCCTCAGCCTCTGATGAACGAGGACACACATCTCTAGAGGCAGCAAAAAGGTGTCTATCACAACCAGCCAATAGTCAGGAACTGGCTTGGGCTCAGAGAAGCACAGATTTGTGCGGAAATGACCCTGTGTCCTTATGCCTTCTTAGTCTCTTAACTTTGTTTTCAAATATATAATTGGATTATATATCCGGTCAGCTTTACATCACCATAACAAACTGGAGCAGACTACTTAACAAGAAAAAGGTTTATTTGGATCACAGTTTTGGAGATTCAAGTCCAGGATTAGGCAGCCCCATTGGTTTGGCCTCAGAGAGAGCAGTGGGTGCCACCACATTGAGAAGTCACATCCCAAACAGGAATAGAGACAGAGGATAGATAGAAGGTGTCTAAACTTGTTCTTTTTATAACAATGCTCTTGCAAGAATTCAAGGTATCCTATGAGAATTACCAAGCAGTCACATTTGAAACTCCATCTTCCTCCTGCTCCCAGTGAGCTAAGGATCTCCCTCTGGGCTCACAGTCTACAGCCTCTACCACCATCAAGCAGCATCACCATAGGGACCACATTTTAATCACAAGGGACACAGAGCATATTTAAACCTTCAAAGATGGACATCACAGCTGAAGCTGAATGGAGGCTTTTTAACAAAGAAATATGTTTGTCACCCAAAGATAAAACACTCTCTTTTGAACAAAATCACACTCCAGTTTGTGTAATTAATATTCACAATTCCACAACTCACTTATTTTGTAAAACAACAGCAACAGACTTGCTCTAGCTCCTTTAGTTACATGATTTCTAAAGATTTTTCTTAATATTTCTGGTGCTGTGCTGAAAGAAGAGAACTTTTCAAATGTGTGATAAAACCAGGTTATTGTTGAAAGCTTCTTGAAAATATAGTAGTAGCAAAGACAAGGTTACAGGTTGATAGGGAGATATATAGACATGCAGAAGGCTACAGTGTACAATCTTTTACTTTTAAGATTTTATTCTTATGGAAAGAATAGAAAAATGGAGCAAAATCCAAGACAGTAGGAACAAACTGCAAGATAATTAGAGTAATGCATCCCTCTGGCTTACTTTCTCTCCTTCATAGATCTCTGTCAATAAATTTAAAATTGTGCTATACAATGCCCATATTCTATTTTTCATTTCATGCTACATCTCAAGGGAAGCGCTATAAGAATGATACATGTAGACAACAGTGATATTTTTTTATCCCTACCTGTTGGAACTTCACTAGCGTGTTGAACAAACCAGATCCCATTCTGGCAAGTGTAAACAGTAGGGGGTTAAATCAGTGCTTTGAAAGGCTGATAGTCACTGGACTGTGAAGAAACAACCCACCAGCCAGTGGGTCACTAGGAGTTATAGAGAGCAGCAAAAAAAGACCAAAGGACACAAGTACTCAAAGCCAATTTATTGAAATTAATCAGATGGCCCAAAGTTAACCAGAAAGAGCCCATGGTTTTGCTGATGGCAGTGGCTCTGCAGATTTCAACCATTTAATTTTTAATCTTGGTTCCTACAGAACAGGCTCTTTGCACCTTGCCCCAGAGGTTCAGAGTAAATGCATTTTATTTTTAGATGTTTTTCTCTCTCAACATAGGGTTCCACAAATATGAAAGAACAAGCCATCCCCAAGGCATGCCAAGGGTTGTTGGATCTCCCTGCTACTCTGCAGTCTCCTGGAAGCACTTAAAATAACAATGGGCCCAGAAATAAATGTTTTCCTGCAGACCCTGCTACTATCCTTGGCTGGCTCTAAGATGGGTGTGTGTTAAAAGGATTGAGTCTGCTTTGAAAGAAGAAGCTGTCCCTTTTTGATAAATTGGAAGGTCTTTTAGATTGTAGACGCTACCTCAATTTGATAGTAAAGAACTGGAGCAAAAGAAGAAGGATAAAATCCTAAGTAGTGTTTTTATTGAAAATGATATTACCATCCTAGCAAAACGAATTGTGAGGAGGTAAAGAACAGCATTCTTAATTAATACTCACTACCTTTACAGATACTTAGATAATACCAGATACCTGACATGCCTGGGATTAGTGCCTTAAGCCAGGGACTTTAAATCAAAAGAAGGAGTTCAAAATGGGTTTGTCAGTATTGCAGGAACATATTTCACATATCCTAGATAACCTATAATAATGGGACAGAAGAAAGTTAATCTGAAATAATGATAAATTACCCACAGAGAACTATGTTATCTGATAAACTGCTCATTCAGTACAGCCGCCAGCATACCTTAAGAATAATTCTTATATATGAAAAAACTATCAATCAGCCTTGGTTCTTAGAAAAACATAGTGTATGTATCTTTTCTCTATATACACTTCTAATTTTACTTTAAGTTAGGGATGATAAATCATTTAGTTAGGGATGATAAACCATGTAATATGACATTTTCAGGGTGAAGACATGGATGTTTCTCACGGGAAGAACATTGATATGTGGAAAACTAAGGATTGTTCCTGTAGTGGATTGACAACTGGTGGTCAGCTTATAACATCCAGCTGAACTGAGTAAGCGTGGTGCTGGGAGTGGGATGCCCATCTAAGGATTGTTGCCAGCAGCAGAAGAGACAGAACTGGAGAAGAGGTTAGACTGTTGGGAACAGAGAGAGAGCCTGCTGGGAGCTGAGAAAGGCTGTTGGAAGCTGGTAGAAGCATAAGGAACTGTTGGTTCTGTTGGAGGAGCTCGTCATGCTGGCTTTCCTGATGAACTTGGCTGTTTTCAACCTCCAAGAAGCTCGGGACCTTGTTGGCACTGAGAATAGCTTTGGTTCACTTTGGGGGAGCTCTGATCCTCACTTTGAGCATCACTTTTTGGCTCCAGAGGGGAAGATGGTGTACTGCCAGTCTCCTGGAGAAGCTTGCTGCATTGGCTTTCCTGATGGAAACTCAGCTGCTTTCTTCATCAGAGGAGCTCAGGACCTTACTGTTGCTGAGCACAGCTGTTGCTGAGCATAGCTGAGCATACTTTTCAGGGGAGCTCTGGTTCTTACTTTGCATGTCGCTTCTGGGCTCCAGTGTAGATCCCTCAGCCTGCTAGCACAGCTCCTTCATCCTGCTGGAACAGACTTCCTAGATTCCACCACTGACTTTCGGGGCTTCCCAGCGCAGATCTGTGAAACAGGCCTGCATGAGATATTGTTATGGGCTCTAGGCCTCCAGTTTGACTCGTGAAAGGTGATGTTATGAGCTCTGGGTATTAAGCTGCACTCATGCAGGACATTTCTGTGAGATCCAGCCCCTCAGCTGGTCAAGATTCTTTGGTCTTTAGTGTGTGGACAGGTTTCCTGCACTCTTTTGTATATGATTCTTTGGGTGACTATTACAAATAACATTATAAATGACATGTCCTGTATTATATTGTTCCCCTTGCAAATATCCCCCAAACCACAACAGTTCCTTTGTTGTTTGATCCTTTGATGGATGCAGAGCACAAGGTTGAACAGAAAATGAACATCACATTTAGGCAAGAAAATATTTCTTTCCACCAAACTTTTATGCTACCATTTAAGATGCCCAAGTCATGATTAATCATATCTAGGCCAACAGCCCATGCTCCTAGAGGACACAACTGGAAATGGATTGTTCTGTGGATATTCAGTCAGCGATATGGTCCAGCTCTGGCCTTCAAGCAGGTGACACTCAATTACTCCACTTTACAGGTGAAGGAAATGCTTATCTGATGCCAGATTTCATTTGTCCTGATGCCCAATCCAATAGGCCTTGTGCTAATGCAAAATTAATAGTAACTAGTAACATTATATGAGGTTTCTAGGGCATCCCTCAATATAATCTTGTAGCCATGATTTGATTGGGTCATCAAATTTATCTAGGTAAGCCATGTGCAAAATCATGTAGTATGGCCATGCTATGCTGTATGTCTGCACATATCATACATGTACTTGTTTCTTATCATTATTTCCTAAACACTCAGAAGAACAAGTATTTACAGAGGATTTACCTTATATTAGATGTTCTAAGTAACCTAGAGCTGATTCAAAGTATGAGTCTACTGTGTGTACTGAAGGATGACTATAATCTGACTTAGCCAGCAATGAGATGTGCTATGTTGGAAAAAATATTTAACTCTTTGTGCTCCAGATTCCTAATTCCTAATTACTTAACCCTTTATGCCCATGATTAGTGGTATCTACATCATAGGGCCATATAAATATTGAATGAGAAAACATACATTAAGCAGTGAATGCATTGCCTGACATCTAGTAAATGCTCAATTAGTACAGCTATTAATATACACTGAGTGCTTAGCAGCAGATACTGTCCCTCTTATAGAAAATCTACTGAAAAATAACAGTACATTTTCAGCACTTCATGAATAAGAGCACTGCCTCAATTTATACTTTGTTTCCCCAAGTTAGAGGTGTCTTACTGATCTGTTCTCCTGTCTGTTCATGTAGTGGTCATCTCTTCATACCAAGGATGAAGATCAGTGTCATCAGTTATGATCAGGAAGAATATATATATTTCAACCCTACAACACAAATTCTTGGACCACCTCACAACTGACAGTCTTGCTGTTATATGTCATAATAACTACTGATGACTCATCTTTCCTTTCCTGGAAAACTTTCTATGCTTTAAGATATAGGTCTTTGGACTCAATCAAAAGTGCCTTCAAATCCTCACTTGGCTACTCATCAACTGTATGACCTGAGTAACTCACTTCTCAATGATCCTCAAATCCTCCTTTACAAATGGATATAATTATACTACTGGATATTGTTGTAAATAATTTAAATTCATATTTAATTACTCTTCCTCAATATCATCATGAGAAAGTAACTTAGACCATGATTCACTCTTCAATGCAGAAAATATACAGCATATACCCAGTAAGTCATTCCTCAAACACTGCTTGCATGCTTCCTTTAATGTTTCTCCAACTTGATGGTTCCATTTTGGATTACAGTGTATGAAAACCTTATCATAGCTCTCATCTTTGGACATCTTCATTATCCAGAAAATAAGAGCTCACACTTTCAGTACTGCATTGGTAAACTTAGAATTTAATTTTAGTGGATGAAAGCCAGAGCAGTTTCTGAATGGATCTGTATGAAGCCTAGGTTACATGGAATCTCTAAAACATTAGCTCTACGAGACTCTGTAACTCCACCATCATTCCAGAATGTCTTCCCCCATAGACTTCTCTACCTAAACTGCTACTAGAGCTGAGTCTACACGTGGCGTTCTTAAAGGAGATACGCACTACAAATCCAGGGTATTATTTCAAACCTCACCATCAGCTGGCCTATTACTTTTTATAGTTTAAAACCTTTGAAATGTAGCCTCATCAGAGATTTGAAAATATCTTCAAGAGACTTTTTTTTTCCATAAAACTCTTAAAGACTAATACAAAAACATCCAAATCTCTTTTATTTTGTAAATGGCTTATTTATGATTTTGTTTAAAACATGAACTCAACAATAACAACTTCATCTGCCCAACATTAGAATCTCATGAATTTTTTTCAGAAGAAAAGGGAAACAAGTACATACATCATTGGATACACAGCACATAAAAAACTTGCCAGTCAACACACTGGAAAGCACAAAGAAAACACAGTTCATTCTTTTCTCAAGAAAATAGGAACACAGGCACACATCGCAAGATTTCTAAAGCAATATATAACATGTGAGTAGGAGACAGAGCTGAAGGAGGTAACTGAAGAGGCAAATTTTTGAAGAAGTAATGCCCACAGTGACAGGGAGTAGGCTTGCTTTTTGGGAAAAGTGTATATGCAAATATCCTGCAGTGCAATCAGGAAAGTTAATTAAAGAATTGTTTAACAAACCCAGCCACATCTAACTTGCAACCCACTTTTTCTTCCTTTCCTGTTTTCTTGTGAACAGCAATTGCCTTGGGCCATGTACATATTATAGTTAACATATAGAAATAATAAGAGTCCCTCTATGTGTATGGTTTTTATGATAACATTTTTAAGAGAGCTTTAAAAAGAAGGCAGGCAGCATGTTGAACACAGCTGTAAGATTCTAAAATGCAAACAGAAACACCCATTCACACACAATATAAATGGCAAAGTTGGGGCTGGGGATTTAGCTCAGCGGCAAAGCACCTGCCTGGCAAGCGCAAGGTCATGAGTTTGGTTCCTGGTACCAGAGAAAAACCAAAAAAAACAAAAAAGGCAAAGTTGATAGGGATTTTAATAAGCTAGAATGCTATGATCACGTCACAATGTATATGTGTATCAAAACATCAAGTGGTATACTTTAAATATATATAATTTTTATATGACAATGATACCTGTTTTTAAAAGTAAAATAAAATTTGCATAGAAAAGATGCTCAGGGAGAATCTGAATCTAGTCCTATAATATAATGAGGAGATATTGTAGACTCTCAGAGGAGGAAAAATAAAACATGGTAAAAATAGTATTCGAGATTTCCCTCCTCAAGTTAGCCCCACCTGTTTTTAGTGGTTCTGCCCAAATCCCTTATTTTTAAGGTGAAAAGCTTTTGTTTCCTTTACTGCATGACAATTTTCTTAGCCTTCATCATACTTAAACCACTTCTGAGTATTTCATGCGAGATAAAAATACAATATTACAAAATGACCTGCATACTTTAATGTAGATTTTTAAATATTGGTCTTGTCTCATCTTAAAGGACCCCTTGGCTTGCAGTGTGTCTGAAGGCATTTAACATTTAGTTCCCTGGTGAAATGACAAGGGACTGAAAGAGACAGGAGAGATCTTATATTAACTTCTGTCACATCCAGAGATTTGGGGAGGGAAGTCATGCTACAGAAAGCTTTGCTGCCAGATGCTGAGAGACTCCGCAGATCTTCAGACAAAATGGACATTTCTCTGTCAGCAGGGACTCTACTGCTCCACGGAGTGTCTCAAGCAATCCCAGCTGCAGCAGGATGTAGGCTGCTGAGTACAGACACAATCTGTCCACTCTCCTAAAATGAGGTCCTCATTATTCCTAAGGAGTCACACACAAGCTGTTGGCAATGTGCTCAAGTGAAGAGCAAACCGTACTGAGTAGTTGCAACACTTTTTATCTCTGAGAGCAATGTGCCCACAGCCCCGACTTACCAGCAGTTTCTCGACCTATCTAATAATAGTTAAGACAAAGGGAAGAATAAAACTTGTCACACATGCCTCGCTAGCCATGCCTCACTTTTGCAATACTGAACTAACAGAAAGAGGGGATTATTTAGTAACTCCACTCCCTCCTTGCTACTGCATTTCAACACAGTCCACAAAACAGCTTGCTCTGTCTGCCCGCTGCTCCCCAAGGCTCCACCTGACCTCATGCACTGTCCTGGGGCATCAGCTAATGCAGGGGTCAGTGAACATACCTGCGGGAAACAGCCCGCCTCACAGAATGATGCGTTCACCCTCTCCAGACAAGATTGAGTATGTTCAGGGTGGTATGGCCATAGACTTACCCACTTCAATATGAAAAATAAATGAACAGACATGAACTGACAGCTCATGAAAGAACAAAAATGATGCAAAAATACTTTGGAAAAGATTTGACTTCCTGAATAACCCCCTCCAAAAAAAAATACTAAACAATTAAACACAATGAAGAACCATTTTTCCATTGAAATCCATATGTATTTTTTCACTGCTGGTGAATTTAAAATCTTCATGCACTGTTAGAAATAGCAAACATCAGCACACAAACTTCTGAAAAGCAGTTTGCCAAAAAGTAAATGATGCTTTAAAAATATTCAAAAGGAAAAACAGGAAAATTTCCATGTCCCAAAATGTTTACTTCAGCACTTTATGGAAAAATAAAAGGAACAAAAAGCCTAATACGAAACATGGTAACAAATTAATAAATGTTTAAGAAAACAATGTACTACAATCAAAATTGTTTGACAAAACTATGCTGCCTAGAACTTCTGTGATTTTTAAAATTTTATTGTCAGGATATTTCCTACACAAAAGGAATATATATGATAATTATAAGCAAATAATATAATTTTAAATGAAAAGAACCAGAACTCATTGTATATGCACTGATTATAATACATTAAAATTCTTTTTATATAAAATATCTTTAGAGAAAAATAATTAGAAGTCTTAACAGTGGCTATTCTTTGGTAGTAAGATGACAAGGAATTGTGTTCCTATTTTTCAGACTTCCAAAATTTAAACTTTTGCTAAACATAAGCTCTCATCATATCTATTATCTCTACTTTCAGGTGCCAGGTTGAAAAAACATCTAAGCTACTATATTCATCTTATAGTTCCAGAAACTATTTATTGAGTTTTTCCTGTGATAATAAAACAGTAGGTATCAAGGAGAAATAATTGCATGAGACATATTTCCTGAAGGATATATGAAATATGAAAGGATGGTAGAATAGTAATATGAATGAAATATGAAAGGATGATAGAATAGTAAAGTAGAAAAAATTCATTCAGTTGAATTCATAAGTATACAACAGAAATGTAGAAGGTAAAAGGTGAAGTAGAGATCACAGGGCTGTGTCCCTTCCTTATGCATTCATAATCAGGGTGAACTTCCTTAAGTAATAATTCTATATTCTCAGACAGAATCTGGACTCTAGATAATCAGAAAATTTATCCAGACCTGGGAAAAAGCCAATAAGAGCTGCCTGCAAAGCTGTGCTCTGCCCTTCTCTGACCTACCTATGGCTATCAACAAGTAATTTTATTCTTATATTATCTTTATAACCTTAGGAAACTTCCATGAATTTCTGATCTGAGATAGCCTCTCACTGGAAATTCTACCCATTCCAAAAATCCATTCTATAATAGCACTTTCTGTGACTGGAAGCTCAAAAAGTTTTCAAGGCTTTCTTTCCATTTAAGGATAGTCTGACTCACTACTTATTCAATATCCTCAAGGGGTTCAGCACCAGACTAGACCCCCTTTACACAGACAAATAAGGAAAGACCCCAGCCTTCAATGCGCTCATGATGCAAAAGAACCCGCAGACTATTGTCCACAATCAAGAAAAAGTCTTATTCCATTTCTGCAATGGGCACCAAGGAATGCCCAGTTACTTCTGCTCTGCAAATGGGCCCGGTCAGAGTAGATGGCATTACACTAGCCTTAAAAAAAGAAAGAAAGGAAGGAACCATAATTGGGTAGCTCTAGAAAGTCTCTGCTGAAGATATGAAAATTTACAATGTACTATTTTTTATTAACTGAGCATGAAGAAATCAAGTCCTTCAGTAAAAAATTCTGTTTAGGTTCATTTAATACCCCCAACACACACAAACCCCTAAGTAAAAATGGGACCAATTATTTTTTGTGTGTGTGTTTTGTTTCTTAAGACAGGATCTCACTATGTAAGTTAAACTGAGCTTGAACTGACTCGGTAGCACAGAGTGGTCCTGCTTCGGCCTGCTGAGTGTTCGAGTTCCAGGGGTATGTCTCCACACCAGGCTTTAAACATGGGACCACTTTCCATGTCTGTTAGCACCTTATGAAAAAATCCACTAAGTAGCTGGGTGTGATGGCGCACGCCTGTAATCCCAGCACTCAGGAGGGTGAGGCACGAGAATCCTTTTAAGTTCCAGACCCACCTGGGCTACAAAGTAAACTCAAGGCCAGCCTGAACTGCATAGGGAGATCTTGTAGCAAGCAAAACAAAACAGAACAAAATAAAACAAGGCAAAACAAAACATCCATTATGGAAAGCTGTTGGAACCTGGCCATATATCAGATGTGATAAACTGAGGCCCAGTGACACTGAGTAAGTGAAGCACCCAATGTCATATCAGTAGCTGTGGCAGAAAGACAGTTTGAGCCCAGCTCTCTGAATCTTTCCAGTCCTGACAGTGCCATTTCAATCACAGACAGCAGCAGTCACTTTTTGCTTAAGAAATCACAGTTTTGCGATTTTGACTGACAGAACCAGCGTGATTTTAAGCACAGAAAGATGCCAGCTACACACAGATTTGCCCAAGATGTGGAGGTCTAAAGGGAACATGAGTAAACAGTACAACATGAATTTAAAATAGAAAAGCCTGCACTCTCAATCTGGAACAGTCTTAAACTAGTCACAATAAAGAGATTGGCTTAGTTTCTCCCTGGGGTTGTTGAGTTCTCTCGGTGTCTGTCAATCTGTTCAAGTCCCGTGTAAAATGACTTTACACGGATGTAACCCTGTTTATACAAAGTTGCTCATCCCTGTGGAGAGCATGAATGCTAAAAAGAGACAACAGAATCCATCTCTGACAGCCACCTAACTTCAGAATGAGTTCCTTGGGGAGCTTCCTACACTGGAAGTTTCATTAAAATATAGGATAGATTATCATCTGCTGGGAAAGGCATAGGCCAGTCCTGCATAAAGGAAAAGAGATGCACTAAATAAAATTTCGAAGTCATTGCCAACTGTTCGAGATAGGCTGTGAGTGAGAGGCTGACTGCCCTGTCTGTATTCATCCAGAGACCCCTCCTTCTTTATCTTGCCTTTTGATTACTTTATTGTTTACTGGAATCTCTGCCTGTTCTTTGGGGAGACACGACAATGAAAGAATAGAAACAAATTATTGTGTTGAATTTTGCTATAGAGATTCTTTGAACATAGTATAAAAAAGTGAAATGTAAATATGGCTAACATATGATTAGAATTGTAAATGTACTTTTGCATCCTATTTCTCGATCAAATAAAAAGAACTCTGAATATTGGAATGGTAATACCTGACCAAGCTACTTTTGAGGGGAGTTGCTCTAGTTAATGTTCTAAACTTTGATTGTCACAATCAATTTTTTTCCTGCAAGTCAGACTCCATGAAGATTTGAACTAATTCCCTCTCTCCCATGTATCCTCCTATGTGTTTCCTTTTATAATATGCTACTGGAAGGAAATAACTCTGAAAAGGCTTTAGAGAAGTTTCAACATGTGACTGAACTGACTGTCTTTCTATTCCATTTAAACTTTAAAGCAACACAGAAACAACCATAATTCTAAGATGCCTCTTATTTAAAATAAGAGATAAGCTTTTGGCTTATCTATATTAACACTGATGGTCTCTAGCTTAATTTTGCTTATCATGAAACAAAAAGGTAGACAGAGTTTAATACTTACAACCTAAGGGTAATGCCCAAGGTTTAAAGATTGGAATGATTTTTAAAAAATCAATCTGCATTGATCAGGCTTAAATCCTTCTGTAAGTACAACTAGAAACAAAAGCCTCTTAAATTAAATGTAATCAGAAGGAAGAACTCACAAATTTCCTGGGCCACAAGTGCACATGAAACAGAAAAAAATGGTGTTTCCACACTTTTTCAATCCTTCCCCTAGCCCCACATCCTACCTCACGTGGAGACCAGAGGAAGTGAAGTCCCTTTAATAGTCACACCCCATCACTAGGTGACTGACTAACCTCCACTCCATTTGTCTAAGTCTAGTGGAAAGAACTGCATCCCTTCCCCCCGCAAAGTCTCTATTTGCCTTCTCGGGCTTCTACCTCCATGTAACAAGGAACAAAGGAAAGTTATAAACAAACTAAAGTCCTGCTAATCCCCCCTCATCACCCACAAAGCCTACTATCACCTGGATTTAGCAACAACACCTCTTGAACAATGGCCCTGAAATACACTACATGAAGTAACAAAATTGTAGATTGGTTAGCCAAGCACACCGGAGCTGTTCCTCTCCCTCAAACACTGAAAAGAATACCTGGTCTAAAAAGTAATTCAAATTACTTTTGTAGGTTGGGCTAAAAGTCTTTGGACAACAATAATACAACAGGGAATCACAACATAGCACCCAGGAGCACAGGCTTTTGGAGTCAAGCAAACCCCAGATCAAATCCTGACATTGGCTGTAGCCTCTGGAACCTTGAGCAAGTTACCTCCAAGCTTCCGTTTCTTTCTGGGAAGAAGGAAGCATGGTAGTTTTTCACATAAAAGTGCTTATTAAATCGTAGCTATTACCATCTTTATCTTCTTAACAGAAGATTGCTGGGACCACCCAATATCCTGCAGATAAGTAGTTCTCCCTTGATTTAACCTTAAAATACAATGATTTGATATAAATCTCTAAAGGGACTACCAGTAAAATCACCTGCAGCTTTCAGCAGAGTAAAATTAAAGTCACATTATAAAAGGACAGAAAGCACCTTCTGTCACACATGGACAGTGTATTTTTATTTCTTAACACTACTTTGTAGATTTGTGAGCTAAGCCTTGAGGAGGGTCCTCCCTGATGACAGGGTAGCAGTTCTCATTCCCTGTGCAGCTAGGGAAAGCGCTGCAGAGAACTAGAAAATGGAGAGAAGCACAGTTGGAATCCATGAAAGGTGTGCCTCGCCTTTTTAATTATCTGCATTTTGGGAACAACCATTTATTTGTGCAAGAAAGAGAGGCAATCCGGATAGGGGTGGAGAAAGAGCAACAGAGGAGAAATCACTACAAATTATGAACAAAAACTGAGTCTTTGCCATTGACAGCTTTTCTTGGGACTTCCCGGGAGAGCCAATTAGTGCCAGCTGCTCGTGTGGGTTTGGTCATACGAACCTCTGTGCTAACACCCACCTGCATTACTCCTACCTCTATGGAACAGCTAAACCTCTGTTAATGAGGCCAAGGACAAATCATCCCACCCAGACAGTCTTGCCAAGGACTCCAAAGCAGACGTCTTGGGGTAGCTATCAAGGAAACTCCCTTAGATTCTACTGTCATATTGGAAACCAAGATGTTTGAGAATAGTGACTTGGCTTATTCCTTCTGCACCTCTGCCTCTCTGGTCCCTATCGTCTGAGCAACAGCACGCTGTGTGTACATCATAATCCATCGTCCCTCCAGCTGCTGAGCTCCACTGCCTTCATTAGTGAGCTCATACAGTCTAGATTGTATATCCATGCAAAGAAAGTGACAAGAATTAGTAACATCTCTAGAATCGTCATCTCCCACAGCAGCAGGGGACACAGTTAACACAGTGCTATCACATAGTTAAAGCACAGTTTAGCAAACTCTGGGAAGCTGCCTGGCCAAATTGCTCTTATACAAAAGTACTCGTGGTGGTTCCATGGTTTTAATATACAGAGCTCAGTTCGCCTTGTGAATCCATTTAGTACAACCTAAGACAAACTGACACCAATTTTATTTCCTTGTCTCTTTATAAATGACACTCATCCCCATGGAGGCACACCTACCCAGGTGCCTCTATCCCACAAGTGACAAATGTCAATGAAAACCTGTTGGAAGACAGTGAGATAGGGGATAAAAAATGAATTAAGCCATGTAATTTATATGTGCCAACTTCCTGTGGTGAGTGCAACCATTATGTATTGCAAATAGGTACTAAGGCAAAACGTCAGGTGGAGGCTACCTAAATCCCTAGAACTGTGTCTCCAAATGGGGGGTCAGCTGGGTAATAGGACAAAGTAGACTCCATTCATCCCAAGGAGGACAGATGTATCATTAAGACAGAGATGAGAAAAACTAATAAACCGCAACCTGATTACAAAGGGAAAAATGAAAAAAAACAGGAAAGTACCTTGAAATCCTTGGCTCAAAAAGCAAATATGAATAAAACGAACACACTGGGTGATATAATAGGTGAAAAATAATAAACTCAAAAGTTTATTTATGGATTTCTGAAAAAGAAGCAAAAAGATAAACACAAAACAGTCTTCCCAGAATAGATGAGATGTGAGTTTAATTTTTTTTAATAAGGAAGCTTAGATTGGAGGAATAGGAATTGGAACATACAGAAGCAGTTGTAGGAGCAGGAATGCAAAACATGTGAAGCCCTAAATGCTAAGACCCAATAATCCAAAAGATACTCAGATTTTCCCCAAGCTCAAGTTATCATAAAAATAATCACAGAGAAATTACAAACTAGAGTTTTCCAAATTTTGTGTAGGCCAAGTTCTCCCTGACATGCTTCTCTTTTCATGGTTAAGTGGAAGTTGATGAATTGACTTCAGTGTAGAGAAGGATGGGTACTTGGCTAAGTGATAGCTAAAGCAATCACACAACCACACAACCACTACTCAGGAATAAGACAGACCCGTGGCTAAGTCACATGGTGAGGAAGGTTGTTTGGAAGGAGGCTTCCTCCCCAGGGCCACAATGGGGAGAACTTGTGCTCAGGCCATTTGAGTCTCTAGGTTTTGCCAAAAGCTGAGGCAGCATATAACACTGAATCTTAGTCTCAAGCCTTACCTCACACAGTGGCAGGGAAGGGCTTGGATGCTGGATCAAATTCCACCCCTAAGATTTCCTACTACTTGATCAGAATGTCTTAGCTCCTTTTCCACTATGCTCCTCCTACTCTCCACATGGCCAAACAGCTCAAGAAGGAAGACTGATACGGGTTCTCTACATGTTCTAGGTACCAAGTCAACATCCTGTTCCTCAAGCCTGTGCTCAATCTGGGATGCCATGCCTGCTTCCCAAACCCAGGCAGACCAGACAGCAAGGGCAAAATGCTTCTTGGGAGCAACCTTTCTGACAAATGTATTCAACACAGTTATACAGACCAAATCTGTTTACATCAGTGAACGTAAGCTTGCTACAGGAACAGAAGCTGCCGACACACAGAACATGTCCTCTGAGATGCAGACAGCTTGGGAGAAGCAACCAAGCACAGACAGAGGAGGAAGGACACATTGCCTCACAGGACTGACTGAGAAGCAGCAGAAGCAGAAAGTGGGAAGCCACGGGAAGGATTAGAAGATGCTGATGAGGGCTGAGCCCTCCGCTGTCATTCAAACAGGAGGCCAAATTTCCACCCTGAACACAATATATCATCAGGGAACACAGGGGATAACTGACTAGAGAAGTTAAATCTCTTGCAAGGAGTACAGTTTGCTTCCCCACAGCAGGATATTGAAAAGCCCCATGAAAGCAGACTCTTGAGAGACATAAAGTGGAATCAGAGTGCTTTTTTTATGGGATTTTTATAAAGAAGCAAACTTTGAAGTTCAAGAATCTGGCAAGCAAAACTTTTGCATGAAGAAAAGGTCAGCTTCCAAATAGAAAAGTGCTCACTGGGATCTTTCTCATGTGCTCCCTTTTCTCTGGGCATACATCGTAGGCCTGGTCCAGACAAGGGAATATGCACTGCCCATATGCACTGCACACATCAACCCTCTCTTTCTCACCCTAGCCCAATTCTAGCTGCACCCACACTCTTAACTCAATAAATTTCAAGTTTATTTCTCCCCAAGACATCTGAAAGTCATACACATCTTACATTCTTTTTAGAGCTACTGCTGAAGTACAAATAAAAGTCAATGGTCACATATTTATGCTCAGCCCAAAAGCATAACTATGTTTTCTTAAGTTATAGACAAAGTGATGATGTGCCAACCATTTTCATTTAGAGTAGAACTTGAGGATTAAAGTAAAGCCTGTGGGTATCATCATAACCCAGTGTGGTTTTCGCCAGACTGCTTAGGGAATATTTTGCTCTTTTTTCTGCCCTTTCATCAGGCAAATCTTAAGTATGACAGTTGAAGAGCCCTAAACTACATGAAAGAATGAAGCACCATGCCAAAAATAATCATAAGTACATAATATGGACTGAAAACTGCACACAAATTTTGATTCAACTATACTAGAAATATGGTTAAGGGCAAAAGGAAACCAAAAATACACAGTCCACAAACAGAGACAAAGAGAAGAGAGGAAATTTTTATCAGGGGCTGCTGAGGTTCTGCAAGAGATTGTTATTGGGACAGAACTATTTTGTGTGTGTGTGTGTGTGTGTGTGTGTGTGTGTGATGCATGCATCTGTGTACCTACATGCACAAATGCATGCATACATAAATATTTATAGTTTTGTATTTTCTAATATCACTAATGATAAAAATATTTTTAAATATTGACATATTTAAAATACGTAGGTATAAATAATATTTTAAACAAATATACATATAAACATAATTAAAGCACTTTAAAGCAACTTGATGCCATGAAAATTAGGTGTCACAGAAGAGAAACAACCTGAGCTTAAAGCAGACATCTCGGCTTTGTCTCATTCTAGCTATGTGTGCTTATGCCAAAGCCCTACAGCCCTCAGTTTTCTCACCTATAAAAATAAGGGCCCCACCACCTGCCTCACAAGAGGTTTCTAGGAGTAAAGGGCACAGCCTTCGCGAGGTCACCGCCCCAGGAGTGGTACTGAGAAGCACCCAGAGGCTCTCACCTTACCTTGTGCACAGCCTCTCTGTTGCACAACTTCCCATCCCAGGAATCTAATCCTCTGTTTTGATGCAGGGCTTTCTGCAGAGATTAGATTGTGGAGGCTTAACAAGTTGTACATATTATGAGACTGTTTCTAGATCTATCTCTACTGGTTTACTGCAAGAGAACACTCTTCCTTTATCTGTAAGACCTGCTGTCTGTGGGGCCCAATAGGACTTTCTGACAAAGTCAGGGCATCCCTCATTCATTTCCACACAAAAGACTGGTGGTGTGTGTGTGTGTGCGTGCGTGTGTGTGTGTGTGTGTGTGTGTATCTGTGTCTATGTCTATGTCTCTGTGTGTTGCTCTTAGTAGTGGTACTTTTCCTCACTTCTAATTTGAGGCTGTGAAAGAACAGAATTATCTAAAGCCAGGAAAAGGAAGGTTTTTATAGCCCTCAACTTTTTAGGCCATGCAGGCCCCAAGCAGTGACTCACTGCACCCAGCTAACCCAGTGAGTGATTTGACAGATAGAGAGACCTCCTTCCTACTGTTATCATCACAACTGAAGACACAGCGGAAACCACTAGATAACAGGGGAAAACATTCTCACAGCAAAAGCTTTTATGACCCCTATAAACAATAAAATCAGGGAGTATGGGAGGAAATACTTGAGAAAGTAATTAAGACAAAATTCAAGACTCTGAGACACATATAGCTTAATTGCAGGAGCCATGGTCGACTGAAGGCATCTTGAGGTGACATAGAAGAAATAAAGACAGGTAAGGAAGACACAAGGAAAATCAGAATTTTAAAATTGTGCTTTAAAGGAAAACCACAACTTCAGGACTCAAAAGTTACTCGAGCCTTTTTTTTCTTTCCAGCAATCCCCGCCTCAAAAAAAAAAAAAAAAAAAAAGAAAGAAAGAAAGAAAGAAAGAAAGAAAGAAAGAAAGAAAAACTTGAGAGTGTTAAAGATACAATAAGCCTCTAAGTTGGGCTGTAGGCCTGTGCTCTGTTGCACAGCGTCTCATTCCAGGAATCCTCTGTTTTGATTCAGGGCTTTCTGCAGAGACGAGATTATAGGGGGCTTCAGAACTTGCAAATATTATGAGACAGCTGTTTGCATCTGTAAATGTACTTCTTCCCACAGCTCCTCACCTTCCTGGAGGCCGCAGACTCACTCAACTTCAAACTCATGCAGTGATTTGCATTTTATCAGCCTGCTGTATGGGTAACCTGACAGGCAGTAGAAATACACCTCTTAGAGCATCCATCTTAAAGACACTCCAACCCCAAAGGAACAAGTTTTTCTGATTATAAAAACAAAACATATTAATTGTAGAAAATTTGAAAAATCTAGCCAAGAAGAAAAATAAAATCTCTAAGATTATATCACAGTTTTTACTACATCTCCCTTATTGTGCTTTACTTTTTCTTTGTACACTGTTAATTCTATTTTAGAGAGATGAGATAAATCCTAGGGGGAAATAAGTTTAAAAATCAGTGTCACCAACATATAAGATACAACCAGGCACAAGTCAATTTGTACTGCACTTCAGGGAAGATGTTTTACACCCTCCCATCTTGTACTAAAACCATTAGGAGTAAGAAGTAGAGGTTTCTCACTGGGATTTCTGCTTATCATTCATGTCTCTCCATAAACCTCTGAAACAGGAACATTGCACTTTGTTGTGGTTCTGGGGATTGAAGCCATTGCTTGAAGAATTCTAGTCAAGTGGACTATCACTGAGTTTTAGCTCTAGCCCCTGGACTTGGAGTTAAAATGTCACCTTCTGCTTAAACATTCACCATGTAAAAATCTCTACATCATTCTTTTTTATTGGAATACATTCTCTCCAAAACTTTCACCTTGCCAAGCCAGAATACAAATGCGCTTCTTATTTGATTTTTCCAAGTGCCATTTTTTACTGATTCCAGAACCCTGAAGAGAATCAAAGATGTAGATAGTGATGAGCTGGCAGGGAGACTTGGATATTATTTCAATTTTGGTACAAGAGTACTATTATTTTTATAGCTACCCTCCCTGGTGTGACAGAGCTATTTGACAAGTGTTATGGAAAGCCCATTTCATGTGTTGAGAACTGGTACTAGGTACTAATAGTAGAACTGAAATCAAGCACTTAGAAATGTAACTGATGCAACTTCTTCCTTGTAACTAGAAATTCAAGGAACAAAGAAACTAGTCAACTTATTTTCAACTCTAAGACTACAATTTCATCATCTAATTCCTTTCTTCACAGTCTTATACCTGGTGGGAAGAGAATTGATTGGTTACATGACAGCCAGAGAAGTATAATCCACACAAATGTCCCACTCTATCCAATAATCTTCAAAACCGATGAAAATACCTGGAGACTATCCTAATGGTCCAAAAGCATGCCCTGTGCTAGCCTGGATAGGAAGAGACAATGTGAAATGTGACAAGAACAGTTCTATGAGTCATTTCATGCGTCACATGAAACAACATTTAACAGCCTCATATGAGTTACATGCTGCACACAGCCACTCCTCTTATAAAGTAAAAATAGCAGGAAACAATTGGAGAGAATGGCACACAGTATTAAGAAAAATAAAGTGTCTACAGACCATGATCTTTGCTTTCATTGCAGGAGATGAAACTTGAAGTGAACCCTGTAAAATAAGATTTAGATGAGCAGGAAAGATGGGAAATGTAGAAATTGTTCTTAGGCAATTTGCTGCATGCATAAGGAAAGGCACAGAAACAAGAATAAACATATCCAGAGCCCAAACTGGGAAGCAACAGCCCAGGAAGAGACCCCACTGGTATTCAGTGGGCCAGGTGCCCCCAGCAGGGAATACTGATATTAACTTGTGCTGGAATGTAGTCCACATGCAGACTATCACACTTCTACATGAAGTCAGCATCAAAATCTTACTCTGAAGATCATCGAAGAGGATGGCTCAAAGACACTAACATCAAGAGGAGATGGGGAAATTCAGATGCGCGGTAAGGTATAGGTTTCTAAAGAAATACCCACAAGGGCTTTGGAGGTGGTGAACTGTGTTTGTCCCTAACCCATACATTTGGTTATTCACTGTTTATTTACTATTTGAGAGTTGCATAACAAACTTACCCTGGGCAAATGTGCATGTAGAAAATGAACTGCAATCTTTCAAACCTGGCTTTCCCTTTAGTTTGTAAACACAGCACGTTGGAAGAATGGCTCGCTAAAGCCTGAAGATCAAGGCATCACTCATCAGAAAATGGTGCTGGCCCACCCTCTACAGGTGGTTTATTCTTCTCTGACTTGGTACTGCTTAGTGAATGCTGGGCAATTCACAATATATAATCCAGAAACTGGAGTATAAGAAGGATGAGAACCTCAGAATATAGAAATAAATCAGTTAAATCAAACTTTCCCTCTGGTTCTGGAAGAAAATGGAGCCTAGGTAAAAGAACTACTGCATGTATATAATTTGTTAATTAACATTCCTTTTACAGTACTATAATGCCTTAGAAAAAGAGAATATGACCTTTGACCTAATTAAAATAATCTTTCTGCTCTTACTTTAAGTATACTTTTCTAGATACCCTTCTATAAATTTTTTTCTAGACACACTTCTATGAGAAGCTGAATGGTTTTGTGATTGTGATGGAGAATCCACTAGTTATAATGTAGTCTGTGTATTTCTAGTTGACTGGCCCTGGTAAGCTCCTACTTTTACACTACTGGGAATTTTGTTCATTAATATTTATTGAGCACAGACTATAATCCAGACACTGACCTTTATACTAAGGTCACAGCAAACAAGAAGGTCCCTATCTCTAAGGAGCTGTTGAGGAAGATAAACAAGAGGGAATCAAAGTTCACTGCGATAATTGTAGCCCCAGGGATAATAAGAGAGTACCTAACAGAGCCTAGAGTGAGGTAAGATCAAAGAAGACATCTGTGCAGAGCTAGCATGTTAGCAAAAGCAGAAAAAGTGCAAGGACCAGGCACATGGGGGATTGAAGACACTCAAAGCAGACTTCTCCTCTTCAAAGGCTTGGATACTACAGACAAAATAGCACATTTAAGTTCAAGGTGGAGAGAAGCTCTAAGAAAAGTGAGCCAGTACCAAATAATTAATGATTTTTAAGACATGTTAAGGCATTTTAGAGTCACTGAAAAGTTTTAAAGGTGGAAAGGACAAGAACAAACACTCCCGATGTTACCTGGAAAATGGGAAGGCCAGAGTAAAAGTGGAGAAATTAGTTAGAATATTAGAGCAGCAACTTGAGCAAGAAATGAAAACCTGCACCAGAGTGGTGGCAGGCACAACTGGGAAAAGTGGCTGGACTCAAGAGGGGTAGAGTTCGCAGATCCTCACAACAAGTTTCATTTGGGATTGAGAAAGTGAAAAGAGGATAAAATGACTGCAAGTTACTTTTACTGCGCTAAAGGGTGCAGGAGTAGTGCAGATATGGTGGGAAAGATGAGTTCTTTTCTAGGTGTGCTGAGATTGAGGGAATTAAGCAAGCTACGTAATGATAGCCACTAAATGACTGGCGATAGACAGATGCGATGTTTCACACTGGTAACATTCACAGAGGTGAGCATGCCCCGTCAGAATGTGTGGAATGAGAAGTGTGCTATATAGACATTTGGGCTAAGGGCATTGTGTGTCAAAGAAGAGGGTGAAAAGATCTGTCTTCCTCTAAAAAGGAGAGTCTAATTATCTCCCTATATACCAGAGTGAGTCATTCATTCCAAGGAATATTTCCTTGGGACTGACACGCAAAACCTTGAAATATGCTGAGCAAAAGTTGTAGTAGTGGTAGAGAGGAGCAAGATGAAGACAGAAAGGAGGGTTCAGTATTTTTTATAAAAAATAAGGGATAAAACCAACAAAAGTGAGATTCTTGGGAAACCAAAGAGTAAATTAGGGACGGTGATTATTATCACGTTAAAGGAAATATGTACCTTTACATCCTCAAGTTTAGAACACCTAAGAGAGATCACTCAAGCTTGACTATGTCTTGGCTGTATCACAGAAAGCTATCTGAACTAGTTGTTCTCCACCTTAGCTGTATTACCACTTGGAAAGTGTTTTAAGTTTTATTTTAAAGAGAATAAAAATAAAAAACGCTAAAAAGAGACAATTTCAAAACAAGATGACAGGAAATCAGCAATGGTTATTATGCTGAATATTGTTATCTTCAAAGTAGTTATTCAGATTACCAAATATAAGCATGCAAGATTGGTCAAAACATGAAGCATTGACTGTTCCTTTCAATAAACCAACAGAAATCAGCATGGTACTGGCAAAGAAACAGGCCTGAGGATCAGTGGAACAGAACAAAAGACACAGACGCAACTACAAACACACTCATCTACCTTATCTTTGACAAAGGAGCCAAACATGTTCACTGAAGGAAAGATAGCCTCTTTAATAAATGGTGTGGAAAAACTGGCTTTCCCCATGCCAAAGACTAAAACTAGATACATTTGGGAAGTTTTGAAACAATGCAAATGTCCAGATGTTTTCTAGATCCTTATTATTCAAACTGCGGTCTACTACTAGCAACATTATTACCCAAAGGAGTTTGTTAATAATCTCAGGCCCCAAACCAGGCCACAAATCAAAATCTGTACTTCCGCAAGATTCCTCAGGAGATTTATATGTATGCCAAAATTTGAGTCACATTGCCTCACAATCACTAGAAATATTTGTTTAAACATAGATTACCAAGTCAGACAGGGGAGTTGTGAATTTGCATTTCTAACAAGTTCCCAAGAATGTCTGGTGCTACAACAGCCCTGAGACTGTATTTTGAGAATTTCTGCCACAAACTAATTTAATCAGAATCTGCCTGGATAGGACCAGGCACTAGTATATTTTAAAGTTTTCTAAGTGATTCCAATTTATAGCCATGGTTGAGAACCAGTAGTAAAGATACTTTTATAAGCCCGATTATATAAATGAGAAAATGAATTTGAGAAGCAATTTAGCGATCTTCTGCACACCAGGTTAAACTCAACACTAACGGATTCTTCAACATATAATGAATTTTGATTAATCAAAGAAAAAGGAAAAATTTTGCTTCATCTTTAGTGACTTATTTCTAGAGAAATTATCTCAATCTCAATGCAGTAACCATCAATTCAAATTATTAACTTCATTTTCTGTTGATTTAATTCAGTATTGGCATTTTGAAACCATACTATTTTTTACCATAATTTTTTAGCACAGACATGCTGTGTAAATAATTCTTCTTAAATCAGTCTGCAAAACCAATTCTTTCCTTCCTTCTGCTTTCTTTGGGGTTCTTATTCCCTTTTTCCTACCTTCTTAAAGTGGGAGTTTAGGTTACCGATTGAGACTTTTCCTCTTTTTCAATGCAGGTACTCAGTACTTTAAATTTCCCTCTCAGTTCTCCTTCAGTTGTGTCCTAGTAGGTTTATGATGCATTTTTACTTGTATGAAGTATAATTCCTTTATTTTTTCTTCCCACTAAGATTTTCTGTTTGACTCCTGAATTACTTATTAGTTTTAGTTAGTCTCCAACTGTATGGACATTTTTCTATTACCTTTCACTTACTGGTTCATAGTTTGAGTACTTTGTAGTCACAGAGCAAATACTCTGTATGACTTTGATTTTAGATGGGTTGGGGTATTTTAATGGCCTAGGATATGGCCATATTGGCATAGGTTTGGAAGACACTTGAAAATAAATGTACATTTTAATATTGTTGGAAGGAATATTCTTTAAGCATTGATTAAATACAGTTGAGAGATGACACTGTTGAGTTCTACATTCTCAATAACTTCTTGTCCAATTTTTCTATCAGTTGTTGAAAGAAGGATGTCAAAGTCTTGAACTGTATTTGTAAATTTGTCTATTTCTTTTTTTAGTTCTATCAGTTTCTGCTCCTAGATTGTCTGCTCAATTTTGTGCTGTATACACATTTAGGGTTCCTATAGCTTCTTGGTTCAATGGCCTTTTTACTACTATTTAATGGTTTTCTCTATTGCTGGTAATTTATTTTGTTTTCCCCTGAAGTCCACTTTAGCTGATATTAATATAACCATTCCTGCTTTCCTTTAGTTAATGTTGACATATTATTTCATCATTTTAAATTCTCAACTTGACTCACTCTGCTGTATTTAAAGTGAGTTTCTTGTAAACAGTGTATACTTGGGTCATGGATTTTATTCCACAATGCCAAGCTTTGCTTGTTATTATTATTGATGTTGTTTTAACAACTTTTCCTTTTCTACCTGTTATTTTCATTTATTTTTGCTGTATATATTTAAGGTACAGTGTATAAAATGATGTCTCAATACACATAGTGAAGTGATTACTAGAAATTAAGAAATTAATATATCCAATGGAGAAAAAGCCTGAAGGATTTTCTCTAAGATCCAGTAAAGGATAAAGATATTAGCTTTTTCTGCTTCTATTTAGCCTAGTACTACAAATACTACCAAGAGCAATTCAGAAAAGAAAAAAAAGGGCATCCAAATCAGGAAAGTAAACATATCTCTATTTGCAGATGACATGACACTATACACACCTAAAAGAGTCTACCAATAACTATTACAATTAATGAATAAATACAGTAAAGTGTAGAACACAAACTCAACATAAAAATCAGTTTCATTTCTTTATACAAATAACTGTCTGGAACAGAAAACATTCCCATTTAAATAGCATCAAGAAAAAATAAAAAATAAGAAATAAATTTAACTGATGGGTGAAAGAATTTGTACTAAAAGCTATAAAATATTAATGAGATAATTGAAAACACAAAATAAAAAGATACCATATTCATTGATTAGAAGAATTATTATTGTTAAAATGTTCATATTACCCAAAGCAAGAGATAGATTTAACAAAATCCTTATCTAAATTCTGATGGCATTTTTCTCAAAAAATAGATGGTAAAATCTAAAATTCATGGCATTTTTCTCAGAAAAAGAATTAAAGTTCTCAGAAAAAACTAAAATTTTTCTCAGAAAATATATGGAAAAAACTAAAATTCATATGGCACTGCAAAAATCCTCAAATAGTAAATGCAATCTTGAGAAAATAAAAGAAAGCTGGAAACCTTACAACATGTGATTTCAAAACATCCCACAAAGCCATAGCAACCGGGAGAGCATGGTATTGGTACAAAAAGAGACACACAGACCAATGGAGCAGAATCCAGAATCCAGAAACACATCCATGTAGACATACTCAACTAATTTTCAACAAAGATGCCAGGAAGACGCATGGGACAAGAAAGTCTGTCCAATAAATGGTGCCACAATGATTGCAAGTGGCACAATTGGAGATTATTGAAGGCTTCTCACCACTGTGGGCCAGTAGGAGATAATTGTTTTTGGAGGGGTGGTTACTAGGAATCAAATTCAGGAGGAAATTTTTTAAATGGAAGAGATCCTTCAAAGCAGACTGACCTGCATACAGCAGTATCAACTTTACCTAACCATAACAGCTTAAGGACTATCACAGCTAATGTGATTAGTTTATACATGTTAATATTGCCTTAATTCTAGTGTTATCTTTTCCTGTATGTACAATCAAGGTAAAAGTCATATCATAATGATGTAGTAATTTTGCAATATTTGTAACATTTCATTCTCATTTCTTTGGTTCTAATCAAGATTTCAAATTGAATAAAACTTACAGTAAGCTAAACAAATAAATAAATGGTGCCAGTAAAACTGAGCATCTACATGCAAAAGAATGAAATTTTGCCTTATGTCACACCATATAGAAACGTCAATTCAAAATGTTTAAGAACTAAACAAAAGACTGTAAATCTTAAAACTCATCAAAAAAACACAAATTATAACCCTCTTGACATTGATACATTGTCTTTAGTAACAATGTTCTAATTATCACCAAAACCTCAGGCAGTAAAAGCAAAAAATAAACATTTGAGACTATGTGAAGCTAAAAAAAAAAATATTTCACATCAAAGTAAACAATAAGCAAAATGAAAAGAGAGCCTATGGATTGAGAGAAAATATTTGCAAATTATAGATTTGATAAGCAGCTAATATCCAAAATATATAAGAATTTATACAACTGAAAAGCAAGGAAACAACTCAAAAAATAGGCAAAGGCCCTGGAGTGACATTTCTCTAGAGAAAAATATAAAAATACAAATGAAAAGCACAATGATATATTATTCCACACCCATCAAAATGGCTGTGAGGATGGCACAACTGTGGATGAAGGAGTGAGGAAGGGGAACTTTTATGCACTGTTTGTGGGAATACAGATTGGTGCAATCACTACACAAAACAAGATGAAAGTTACTCAAAAAATTAGAAATAGTACTGTCATATAACCTTGTAACACCTCATCTGGGTATGCACACAAAGGAGGTGAAATCAGCACCTTGTAAAGACATTGGCACTCTGATGTCCTGGCATTATTATCACAATAGCTGAGAGGTATAAACAACCTATGTGTCCACTGATAAATAACTTGTGCTAGATTGCAAGGAATTTATCTCAGTGACAGAGTGTTTGCCCAGCATCCAAGAGGCCTTGAGTCCAATTCAAGCACCCTTCAGAAATAATATTAGTTATATGCACAGAGATACACAATACAGTATTATTTGGTCTTAAAAAAGGAAATAACTGCCACTTGCCACAACATGGATGAAATCATGGAGCATTATTGTTAAGTGAAATAAGGCAGTCAGAGAAATAAAAATACTGTATTTTCTCACTTGCATGTAGAACCTTAAAAATTAATCAAAGGGTAGAATGGTGGTTCCCAGAGGCAAGGAGAGGAAGGAAATGGGAAGATGTAGGTCAAAATCAAGTCTGGAACTTTAATAAAATACCTTGTTACCATTGCCCAGTGGTCAAAGTACAGACTAGTTACTAGACCTCTGCTGATTCTGGCCTGGTGAGGTGGAGATAAACTCCTTATTACTACCACATGGGTTTGGAAGTCCAGCCTTTCCCTGTGTTCTCTGCTGACACTATCAAGTACAGTTACGGGAACAGAGCACTCCATGCTGATACAAGTTACTGCCCCCAGCTCTGCATTTACTGACTCTAGCCCAGTGGGGGCTTCGCAGTACATCATTAGAACCTCACAAAGATGAAATCTAGACTCCTTATTTGGCCTTTGATAGAGTGGGTGTTAGTGAAGCCACAGTTTTTTGTTTCTCTCTCTCTTTCTCCCTCTCTCTCTCTCTCTTGCTTCCTTCCTCCCTCTCCTGTTTGCCTGAGGTACAATGTTTGCATACTAAAAGTTTTTAGTCTTGCTAAATTATCCCTTTCCTGGTCTTTTGGATATAGAGTTGGCTTTTATTGAAGTCATTTTGTCAGTCTGTTGGCCTTTATGAGTTGTTGACTTCTTCTGTCCTGAGTCTATATTATAGGAGTGAAAATAAAAGCTAGGGAAGTTACCATCATGCGGCCTTCAGCTTACACCACCAAATCCCAGATGTTGCAAGAATCCTCAGCACCCAGTGCCTAAAAGCAAGGTACATCAAGGGCCTCGGAGAGTTACTTAACTGCTCATCACTAAATAGCATTTCTGAGAAAACTAAATAAATTGATAAATGCAAATAATTTATAATAATACCTGCCTCACATTAAGAGCTCTATGAATGTTTATTATTAAAGCTATTAACTAAAGTATATTTATTATTTAAAATAATAGTATCCTGGGACAATAAGTCTACCCAGGGTAATTCTTACACTGCAAATTTCCAGGGCTTTGGAGGTGAGCATAGCTGACCACCATTACTGAATTTAACACACCCTGTCAGTTATTGAGGACTTTTTAACCATTTCAGGCCCCTGCTTAGGTATATAGGCAGTGTTATTACCCTAACTTAGAAAGAAATTTTGAAAAGAAGATATACACTAGGAAGAAGAAACTAAGAACTCTCATTTCACACTATTGTTTCAGTAGTCAACATTCATCTGTACACTAGACACTAAACTTCCCCAATCATACCACAAAGTATCTCAAAATCACCCCATGCCCACAATTAACATTTCTATTCTTCCTGTTGAAACCTGTTCTTCCCCTAAATTTCCTTGTTTCACTAAAGAAATGTTAGCCTTCAAGGAAACAATACAGAAATTATAATTATCCTTAATTCATCTTCACAAGAAGTTATGGAATATAATGACTCCACATCCAAAGCAGTTTAACTTTTTTCCTCATGCCTCTCCTGTAGTACACCAGTCCTACCACCCACTCCCACCTGACCTGGTCCATCTGTCCAGCTTCAATTGCTCCTTTCCTTCCCTCCCCAGGCTCATGGATATAATCACAAGTAGCTCTCTGTTCTCCTAACTTCCCCAAATCCTCCAGATCTTAATACCTTTATATCTTGTGGTTCCCACTGCCAAAATGCTTTCTCCCTCTTCCCTCTGTGTCCCACTTGGAAAATTTCTACTCATTTTTAAACAAAGTTGAATAATGCCTTTTCTTTCACTTTCCCTACTATCTCTAGATCCTACCATCCATCACAGTTCTTTTTCTGCTCTATCTTTCCCCACTAGGCTATAAATTTTTCAAGGGCATTACTCATCATGATAGCCCTACAGATAGTTTAGAAGTGGGCTATGAACTCTAAGAGACTTGAATCCATATCTGTGCTTCATCATTTCCCAGTTGTGTGACCTTGGATAGTTTACTTTAGGGCTTTCCATCAATTTGACTGAGAATGGACTAAAGTTTTCAGAGACCTTACTCTTGTCAAACCACAGGTTGGGAGGCTGAGACTTGAGAGCTACAAAAGGCCCTAATCTAGTGGCCTCTGTTTAATCACAAGTACCCTGTAAATAGGAGTAACTCTGTGTGCTGCATTAGGAGGAGAAAGTTTGGGAAGTTTCTAACCAGTTAATTAGCTGACCAGTTTGTGCATATGTAAAATACTGATGAGAATGCCTAATTCAGAGAAATGTTGGAAGAATATAGAAGAAAGATCCAACTAGAACAAAGTCTGGAACATAACTGGTACTCAATAAATGTTAGTTTTATACCTCATCTTTCAATTTTTTTCTCTTTAAGGAATTTTCTCTATTTTTCTGTTTTCTTTCTGTACTTCCTTTTATTTTAAATGTTTTTCAATTATTTCTCTATTTCCTCTCCTTTCTGTTTATTTTTCTTTATTCCAGCCAATTCCTCCCTGAATCCTCCTGCAGTTTCAGTTACATTGGAAAGATATAGCTTTCCCTACTCACGATGCATATGTGCAAATCTTGTAGTACCACCTTCCCATGTACTACTAATCCTTATCCAGAATGACCCCAAATGACAAGAATTGATGAGAAGTATAAGAATTTATTTTCCAGGTGAATAGATCCCATTCAGGACAATTTTAATGTGCCCAAAACTCAGGAAATATAGGCAAGTAAAGGGAAAATAATAGAAAAAAAGTAAAAGCAAAAGAAAAGAGATAATACCGCAATAGAAATGACATTGTTTTTAACTACATCCTCAGTACATTACAAAAAAGGTGTCATCCTGATTCCTGGAAGTGAGGAATCCAAACTGTTAAAATTATACGACGTAACAAAGAATCTCTTAAAAAAACGAGAGAAGGAAAGACCTGAAAAACTTTCCCCAGAATAGCCCTAACAAAAAATAATCGCTCAAGATGATTCAGGAACAAAAGGATTCCGTGATGAAAGCCACCTGAGAGATGCTGCATGCATTTGATCAATGCAGATGGAAGATTACATTAACATATGACATGCTGAAGTCCTGTGGAATTTCCAAAGTCTCAGTGAGAGTAGAATTCTTATTTTTCCTTAAAGTAGCATCTCAAAGAAATAACAAGGCCTTGCTTAGAAATCATATGAAATCAACCATCACTAAAAATTATCTTCGTACCTCATTCATTAGTGGGTCATTACAGAATGTGAAGTTTGTGCCAGCTATTGGGTGATACAGGGATAAAAAAGGAAACAGAAATTGTTACCCCTGTGGAAATCAGATACTGGTGGGCTAGGGGAAGAAAATGTACTTAATAGCTAATATGGTAGTTCGGAAGGTGGTAAGTGCTGTGAAGAACATATATGAATATATAATCAGAGTTATAGTTTTTAGAAGGGGGTTAGGGTAAGCCCCAAGGAAAGGTAACATTTGACAAGACTTGGACATAGCAGAATAAGCCTAGGCCTTATCCTAAGGGGAAAACTGTCCCAGGCAGAGGTATAGCCAGTAAAAATTCTCTTAAATGGGAAGGGGCCTAACATGCTCTAAGACCAGCGGTGAGTCCCAGAAGGCTGGAGCAGAGGGACTAAGGGGCTCATAGGAATAAGGTCATTTTAATGACTGCTATAATTATAAAAGGGGGAGCATGGAACATAGAAATAGACAGTGACTTCCATGTGAGGGCACAGCAAGAAAAGCCATCTGCAAACAAAGGCCAGAGGACTCACAAGAAACCAAACCTGCCCAAACCTCGGCTTTGGGCCTCTCACCTCTAGAATTGTGAAAACACACACTTCTTTCTTTTAAGTCACTTAGTTGGTGGAATATTATCATGGCATCTAGCAAGTCAAAACACTAGTAAGGCCAGATCACTGCAGGGTCTGAGGCTTTTGTCTTTGATTCATTCAGAATCTTCTGAGCAGAGGGAGACGTATCAGTCAGGCATTTCTGCTTTGCATTAGGATGCAGAAGACCACTAGGAAAAAGTCCCTCCTAACTTCACAATAAGAACAAGCCAAATAATCTCCAAACACATCTGTTTGATTTAGTCACAGGGAATTGAGGACAAAAAGAAAGCTAAGTGGACTAAAATCCAGAAATGAAGGAATCCTTGCATGGGAGAAGAGCCATGGGAGAAGAGTGGGAGAAGAGCCAACCTGGTACTGACAAAGAGAAGAAGAAAGCAGCTGAACTTCTAAAAATTGAAAACTGCATGTGGGCTAATATAGTAGATCCTCAGAAACCCCAACCCAGAGACACACAATACCTTTCCCACCTGAATGCTGGGGATGAAAGGACAGTCAACAAACAACTGATTATCTCCCAGTATCTTTATCACTTTCTTATTCCCCCTTTAGTAGCTGTGCAATCTGTAGTGATGCCCCCTCACTCTGGAAATATACCCTGTGCGGTGTATCCTCCTCCCTTTCTCTCTCTCTCCTGATCAGTCTGCGAGAGTTATCAAATGTTGCCTTTATCCATTAACAAATTCCTGATCAGTCTGTGTTAGTTAGAGGTTTATCAATATTATTCTTTATCTTAGTGAATTAACTGGGTTTTTTTTGGTTTTTTTTTTTTTTTTTTTTTTTTTTGGTTTTTCTCCTGTACCGGGAACCGAACTCATGACCTTGCGCTTGCCAGGCAGGCGCTTTTGCTGCTGAGCTAAATCCCCAGCCCTTAACTGGGTTTTTAAAAACTAATTTCCTTATGGTTTTTCTTCTGTGCTTCTGATTTCCATTTTCACCTTTATTATTTCCTGGCTTCCGCTCACTTTGGGTTTCATTTGTTCTTCTATTCTACTCTCTTAAGATAGAATCTGAAGTTGACTCAAGATTTTTTTTTCTCTAATACAGAAGTTTAATACTACAAATTTTCCTCTAAGTTGGATTGAGCAATCTAAGATCCCTCTAAGTTGGATTCATTAGCATCCAACCAATTTTGAGGGTGTTGAGTATGTATTTTCATGTGGTTGAAAAAACTTCATAATTTCTCTTTTGATTTATTCTTTGACCCATGATGTGTTAGTTTCCTATGGCTTTACAACAAGTTATCACAAACTAGAGGATTTAAAACAATGGAAATTTATTTTTTTCATAGTTCTAGCCACTGGCAAGACTGCTTCTGCCGCTGGCAGAAGGCTCTGGGTAACATTCTGTTCCTGGCCTCTTCCAGCTTTCAGTGGTGCTACATGTTTTGCCTATGGCTTCAACCCTCCAATCTCTGCCCCGTGTTCAAAGAGTCTTCTCCGGAGCCATGTTTTCTCACTTCTTTCTTTTGTAAAGATGCTTTCGATTGGGTTTAGAACCAATCCACATAACCTAGACTAGTCTCATTTTAAGATCCTTACCTTTATTATTCCTGCAAATAACCTTTTTTTCAAAATAAGGTCATATTCACAGATTCTAAGCATTAGGATACAGATTATCTTCTTGAGGTCCACAACTATACCCACTATAAATGAGCTATTTTAGAAGGACATACACTACTTAGGGTCCAGATTTGGCAGGGGGGCTTTCCAGACATCTGTCTTTCTATCACTGATCTAAGTCTCCTTTGTGGCTTGAAAACATAGTCTGTTTAAATGTATTGAGATTTATTTTATGTTCCTAAATATAATTTACCTTAGTAAATTTTCCACATACATCTGAAAAGAATGTATATTCTTCTGTTTTTGGAAAGAATGCTCTAAAATCTCAACTAATTTAATTATGTTTTGTATCATCTGTATCCTTCTTGATTTTCTGGCTTCTTACTCTATCATTTCCTAAGAGAGAAGTGATGCAGTTTCTGACTATAATTATGGTAGTATGTGTATGTGTACATTTTATATATATTATATGCTTTTAAATGTTTTCTCCAACTTATACCCTCAGGGTCACTGATATCTACACAGGTGGATGCTTCTAAAATGCCCTCCCTCTCTTCCTCTAGCTGTCTACATCATCATTTGCCCTATTTTAGCCATGGATATTTTCCCCACACATTCTGCTTGATCAGTAGTGTATATTCATATAAAAATCTCAACCTCAGATACTATTCATACTTTGAAACTCAAAATATATTTTCTTATAGATGTTGTAAATTATGTCTATGTTCTTCATTTCATGAGTTGCCTGCTTCCTGATCATTAAACATAATGCTGAAAAAAATCAAAGTCATTTACAAAGTTTTTGTGAGAGGTTAAGTTCTCTACTAAATATTTAAATAGAAATGAGAAAACTTAACATATTCTTTTCAAATATCAGTTAGCGAATTCAATAAGCAGATTATACTAATTACAATTACTGAGAAGTTACGCACCATAAGCTCAAATTTCTCTTTATGAGGCTTAATGTTGCTTAGCACTTTACCTCATGGGATTTACAATATGGAAAGATACATAAAAGACTTGCATCGATTGGTCTGTATCACAGCAGGGCCTGCAAAATGCGCCAGGTCTCCCAAGGTGGCCACACTACCCATAAAATTCACCTCTGGGCTGTTGCTATATTTGAGGAAGGCAAATGAGTGAGAACAAACATCCACAGAAAAGGAAAGCACAGATGAGGACTGCAGGAATTTCACAAGCAAAGAGTCAAATTCACTATGGAAAAAAATCTGCGTCATATCCAGCTAGGTCTGAGAAACCAGCTGAACAAATATAGTATGATCACATCTCAGTATTAAAATATGCAGTATCTATAATGGGATACCAGTAAATGGAAAGATATGACAAGATTCAACAAGTTGATATGTTAATATTGCAATTGGTCATAAGAAATAAACTTCTGGTGCAGCTGCCATGCAAATGAATCAAACACCCCACTTTGGAAAATTTGTCATTATCGCTATATAGATTAGCACCTACTTTCTTCCTGTGCTGTACCAGGTAGTATAGAGGCTATTAACATGGCTATTTTGCCTGATATCAATGAAATTTTAAAAAGGAGTTGATGATTATAACGCATAATAATGAAGAACAAGGTAAGCTGTATTTCTATTCTTATGATGCCTCAATAATAGGGTTATCTTCTAGGTAAAAATTCCCTGAGACAATTTCCTTCCAAATGGAACTCCCAAGAAGTGGCATTTTAAAGGAACACTTTCTTTAGTCACTAGACTGCTCCCTACAATAGGTGATACCTGTAGGCCTTAATTGTGGTGGTTTACTGTCCCATGAGCTACATCATAAATAAGAGACCCAGCTGGCACTTCTCCAAGATATCCTAGGACAACAAGACAACTTCCCCACCTGTGCCATTGTTCTTCCACCCTTGGAGACAAACTGATGAAAACACTTTGTTTCTGGGTCCAGATCAGACAGGGTTGCTAAAGAACATTGTTTACCATTAGAACATTCAGGGAAGTGACAATCCGTAACACTTCATTCACTGTATGTCCTTATTTGTAGAGGCAAAAAAGTTTGCAATTGATCCCCATGTTAGAAACTCTCTTACCTGACATATTTTGAATATATAGTTGGTCAGTTTATCAAAGAAATGTACTAAAGTCAAGAATCTTCTAAAGTAGTACCTTAAGCATTCTCTATAAATACAAACATTTAAATGCACATACTTTGCCACTTTTTTGGATACAGAACCAAGGCTGGTTAGATTTTTACAGTGTCTTACATAAAGCACATCTGTTGTGCATTGGCAATGCTTTCCAAGTTTTTTTTTAATAGTAAAGTGAGAAGTTAAGACATCGAGAAGCAATTTGAGTTAAGCATTATTCACATTTCCTCAATCTTTTATGATTGGTTCACCCATAGCTAATTCAACAAGAATTTTTCTTTAGCAAATTGACTAGCATTCTATTTAGTTTTATACAAACACTTCTCATCAACTTGTTAGCTTGCACAATAATTAACTATATTACATAATATAACAAGCACAACTGTCATCAACAGATTTGGAGCTCTGATAAACATACACTGCCACAAAGGGGACCCAAAGTACACAGTTGTCCTGAAGAGCAGTCCTCTGGAATGGCATAGGCATTAGTATGCAGGCTTTCTGGACAAAATAGCATCCACTAAGCCATGCAGATGAAGAAAAGGAGATGGCTAGGAAGGGTTCTGCTATTACTTCTTAAACTCACAACTCTTTGTAAAGCCATGTCTATTTAAAAAAGAATCAAAGAAACCTTCCTAAAGCTCTCTATTCTACCTTAAAATGACCTTAATCAAAATTCTCAGACACAAAGATGAGACAGAGAAAGCAACAATAAATTCTTTTTTTTTTTTTTTTTTGGTTTTTCTCCGGTACCGGGAACCAAATTCACGACATTCCGCTTGCCAGGCAGGCGCTTTGCCACTAAGCTAATTCCCCAGCCCCGGCAACAATAAATTCTGTTTGGAGTTTAGAACTAAGAAAATTAAGATTAAGGCAGCAAAACAGGGGTAGCAGAGGAAGACACTTACCATTGCATTGTCTTTTTAAAAAGCTATTTAATAAAATTAAAAAGATACTATCTTAGCAGCTTCAGTTCACGCCCACACATGTTCACAAAGTGACATGCTGCCACAACTTCCCAAATTCCTCCAAGATGGGATGCAGTGAGCTGGCCTTGAGAATTCCTCTCAGGTCTATTTGTACAAAGGGTGGTAAGTGAATGGTAATTTTAAAGAAAAGCCAGCAGACTACATGACTAGCTTTGCATGTTTATAAAGCTGTTTCAAACGCAATTACCCAGTTCTAAGCATTTTTAACTGTTGTACAGGGTACAAGCAAAAGGAACTGAATGATTTCAATGTCCCTGACTAAATATAGAACTTGGAAGAGATCATATCAATGAAGATATTTGACTGGACGACCTCAGGTAAATAGGACTCCCATTCAATATTCCAGTGACTCATCCCCTTTTCCATGCGCTCAGGCATGGCTACTTCATACTTCAATATTTATCTAAACAATCCTAAAACTATGATGTTATTTAAAGTGTCATAAGGCACTACCTAAAAACTAGCAGAACAAATCCATTTCCTTAGTGACAAAGCGATTTACACACACACACCTGGAGAAGAGATGTGGTTATACCATTCCCATGACGTATGATAAGTAATTGTAGATACTTAAGTAACATTTTCTAAAGCAACAACATTCTCAGTGACATCACAAGAACCATAAACCAAGCCACGTACCTTTTTGCTTGGATTTGGTCTCCACAGACACTTGTACTTCAAAGAGTCATTGGTTTACATAAATTCTTTGTAAATAGCCAGCTAAAATAAGATATGTATCAGAACACCTGCAAAAGAGCTCTTTCCAGAAATCATAAGATAATATGATGTGACCACAAAGTGACTCGTCACTGGTTATTTTTGAAACTATAGCCCATAACATTGACTACCATTATAACTATTTAAGCATGAAATGTTTGTCCTCATTTTTATTCATGTGCTTCCTGGAGCATTTACTGTCAGCAGTAAAAGGTAATGGAGTTTATAGTTGCAAAAAATAAGAACCCTCCTAACCATTCTCAGAATATTGACTTAGTGTCAGGCAGCAGAGATGATCTTAAATTGAATGTGAATTTGGGGTAAAAAGTGACTTAATAACTAGCACTTTGTTAAAAAATATGTCAGCTTCAAGATGTTCACCCCAACCCCAAGCAAAACCTTGTCCACACAGAGATAAGAACTTAAAAATGCATGCAAAGTCTTCAGAGTTCAAGAAATAATATCCAGATCCAAAGGTTTGACTTCAATACAGCATTAACTACCATTGGCGCCACCCACAACACACCTGGGAAAACATGAAACGACTAGATTAGTGAAGAATAGGACACCTTATATCATAACTATGTCTTCTATGGAACATCCTTCACTTTCCCAATACATACAAAATTTAATTATGTTCCAAAAGTCTTTAATGCCTACTGTGAGGGCAAGGCCCTGTTCTAGATATCACAGAGAGAGAGAAAGATGATAAAATCTTTGTAGCCTCCAGCAACTTAAGATTTAGAGGAAAAATAAATACATTAATAACTTCAGCACAAAATAGAATGTAAAAGTGCTACAAACAAACAGGAAGCATCCTGTGCTGGAATATGCAGCTCCCTTGTCAGTTGGACCGAGGACCTATGAGAATGAGTCCACCTAGCGCAGCTGAGTAGGAGTGCGCCGCCTATGGGATTTAGGGCATTACTGCATGCCTCTAGCTCACACAGACAGGCTTCCTCCGTTACCTGTAAGCTGTTGGAAGATAAAACGTGAAGTTCTTATTTATCTTGTGTTCTTGGCACTTAGTTTAATATCCTTCATTTCACAATAGGCCACTACTGCTTCCCTCTATTTTGCTTCTCTATGTATACCTACTCATGTTTATGAATTTTTTTAAATAAAAATCTTGTCCAACTGAAAGGCCATGTCTTCCTCACAACAAAATCTTATCTGCCTAAAGTTCCCACCCTGTGTAGAAATTTTTATCTTTTCTCTAAATTTTTCTATAATTTATATTCCTCAAACTTCTAAAATGGTTTGAAGTGACTGAATTTTTAAACTCATTATTGTCTCTAGCATGCTTTTGACACACCAACCCCCATATTGAGTTCTACTATTACTATTTCTGTAACTTTGATTTTATTTATATGCCTCTAGTAGGAAGTGTTGGGCTCTAGTAGTTCATTTGTAGTGCCTCCAGCACCCTCCAGGAGAATCCATTTATTGGTTTAATGCAAATTTATTTAGCATCAGTATTGTACCTGGTACTGAATAAAATCATGATTAAATAAATTCATATTTCCAGAAGTGATTACAGAGTCCAGTGAAGCAAGAGTTTTCTTAGTTTCTATGAACTTGAGCCTGTTCTAATAATATGCTGTTTCCTCAGAAGCCACCGGCATCTTCAACCATCCTAAAACTAAGTACTTCATCTGCGATTTTCTCTCAAACCTCTAAGTGCTGTGTTTCTCTGATTTATCTTCCTCCTGAGTAATATCACAAATAACATATATGAATGACCCTTCATCCATGTCTTATCTTACATCAGCTACTGAGGACAGGAGGCTCAGTGATTGTGTGCCCCCAGAATGGCAGTTGGCTTGTAGCATTTACCTGAAAACCTATGTCACACACATTTGTGAGTCTGCCTTAATCCCTAAGTAAGAGATTTCTGCATTCAAAATGCAAGTGACCTTCTTTTCTCATGAACGTTTCATGTCTTTTTGGTCTTTCATATCTCTACAAATAACAAAATAAAACAAAACAACATGAAGTGTTGCTAAATACATAGATGATAGCTCATTGCTTGGCACACAGTAATGAGTAGCCTAAAATGATTAACTGGTGAGACATATAAGAAAGAAATTTTTGAACTGTATAAGGTGAATACCTAGCTATTGTGACACACAGACAACTGTTATGTAGTCAAGATTTTATACCACAACACTCACAAAGGTTTATTTTAAAAGTTCAATAGTCATGCTGGACAGTCTGTAGCTAGTATTTTATCTGTATTCATTTTGAAGTTTCTCACATACAAAGAATCATTTATATTTTCTCCACAGATCATAAGACATTTTTGTTACTTTTAGTCACATGTCAGATTGGTTTTATTCTTGACATATGACCATAATCTCAACAAGAGCATTGATTATCACAGAAAGATAGGAGTGTTTCACTTGAGCGTTTCACATTCACCAGACTCTGTCATGTGTACCTTATAGTTCTGTAAATTCATTCTCCAGAATTGTATTATAGATTGCTAATTTTCATAATAAAATAAAGCTGTTGATTCACCTAAAAAAAGAATATGTATAATTATATTTGATTTTGCTGTGCCCACCAAAATCTCTGTCCCACACTAAAGAAACATCTCCCTATTTTTGCAACCAAAAGAAAATTGTTCTAAGTGCAGAGAAGGGAAGAATCACTGATCTTACCTTCATGTCTCTCTCCAGAGTGCTTTAAAGTAAAGTTTTTTCAGAGAATTTTTATAACATTTAAATTTGGGAGAAGGAAACACTGAAAAATCCAATGTAGGCTGCTTCTAAATCTCCTTGAAGAGTAAAACACTACAAAAATGTGAAGTTCCTATGACTAAATGAAATCTATCTATGAGGTCTCAAAATGAAAATGACATTTTGCCCTATTAGTAGAAGATGCTGGTATAAATTTCAAAAGCATTTGAGTGATCCTACAAATCCTTATAATCTCCCTCCATCTGTCTCCTGTTTTCTCTATTCCTAACTTCTGTTTTCCTCAGCATACTCCCAAGTAAAGAGCCTGTTGTGATGGTTATCAATTCTTTCTCACCCCTGTTGGGCAGACTGCCTTACTGCTAAAATAGCAATTAAAAAAAAAAAACTCTTGCCTACCAATTACTGAGATCAGTATAGAATCTCCTATTGGACCATCCTCTGGTTAAATGTTAAAGCTCAATTAAAATGCAAATTAACTGTAGACAATGTAGCAATTACAGCAATAACAGGACAGGAGAAAAAGTCAGTTTCATCGAAGAATGCAAATTTTTGAAACTGTAATTAAACGTGTAATTATTTCCATTTTACAGAAGTTTCTATAGCTTGGAAAGGAACCAGGAAACCTCAGCTAAAATAGCACCAAATTGCTGTATCCAGTATTGCTGGATCCAGTACGGTTAAAAAAACAAAGTCACCTAGAGACACCTTCGGTTTTGACAGTACATCTTTTCGCTCATGTCCCTGAATTGATTTTTCCTGAAGTGCTAAATTGGGCAGGTTAATATAGCAGTCTCTTGTGTTCTTTTGGGAAGGATAAGCTTGATGATCACTTGATGAGCTTCATTAATTTATGGATGAGGAAGAAATATGTCTGTGGATATGTTGAGAGATGATCGCTTAATAACAAAAAGATCAATATTTACACATCTCCTATGTGTGAGTAGAGGCAGTGACGACTGTGGCTTTAGAAAGATGTATTGTTTTTGTACAGAGCATATGCTTACTTCAAATGGCCAGCTATTTCATATGACAGTGGCTAATGGTGGCAGTGTGTTGGAAGAAAATGAAATCAAAATGACAGAAAAGCAACAGTAACAGTAGGATAACAGAAGGCATATAGTGCTGAAGGAATAATCAGATGAGAGGCAGAGGGTTAGAAATCATAATGGAACAAAGATTCATTTGCATTCTGATGATTTCAAGGAGACAGAAGTACAAAGAAGGAAAAGAATAAATCAATGATTTTCAAAAATCAAGAAATGATGCTACCAACGAGAAAGAAATGAGTGTGGCAGAACAGGGAATTATTAAAGATTTATCAAAATGGAATAATCCATATTTTTAAAAAGCTATAATTCCTGTGCAAAAAAAAAAAAACACATAAAATAACTAATGGGAGAATACGCAGACACAGAAACAGCAAAGGTATAAAGTTTTAAAAAAATATTCTTTCCCCCAGTGTATTCATTGTTACGTGAAAATAAAGCACAAGCCAATGATACAAATCAACAAATAGTGCTCTAACAGGGAAAGAGCTGAGTATTTTCTTTAGAACAAAATGTTCTGCACTGTCTTAAAGGGATGTGAGGTTTGCTGCACCTCTGTTTGTCCAAAGAGCAGCCTCCTTAATAAGCAATGACCCAGGCACTGCTTCAGCATCTTGACATGGCCACAAACCATCTTGACATTGCCAACCTCCAGAGGAACTGATAACATGGGCTCCAGTCTCAGACATTTCCAGGAAAGTGAAAAACAAGTTAACTGACTGTCTTCCTTTAGCTGCAATTGTAAAGCAATGATATTCTAAAACTAAAAGCCAACTACGTATACAGCACAGATTAAAGATCAAAAGATCAAACCACTAAAGGTATCTACTAATCAGAGAATACAAAATTCCATTTTCCCATGATAATCTTTGCACAGAAGAGTGAATTGTCAAAGGATGTCAATAAACTTCATTAAAAATTTACTTCTCTGAGCTAAATCAAAAGGTAAATAAATGCAAAAAATACCTGTTGCAATGTGATAGACAAGAATAAAATCCTTAGGTAAGAAAGGGATGATAATAATCATTAAATAAATCCTAAAATCCCCACAAAATAAAGCCCGGAAAAAACACAATTTTAAATTTCAATCTCACTGATCATACAAGAAATGTAAACTGAAACAGATGAGATTCATATGCAAATAAAAAAATCAGAAGTCTGATAGTCAGGCAATGAGACAAGGATGCTTACCTAGAGTATAACACAACTTTCTTTTTAGAAAGTAATTTGGAAAATCTTTCACCTGATAATTTCATAGCTGGAAATCTATTCTAACTAAATAATCTAAAATATGTTCAGGTTTAGATTCAATAATCTTAAATATGCTCAAAATAACCTAAAATATGCTCAATTGTTTCCAAAAAGTACCAAGATAAAAAAGAAATAGTAAATAATGAACAAATGTTTAAGCAAATTATGATATATTTATGATTTATATGATATGAATACATTAAATGGAGTTTTTGGTGATATCAGAAAACATTTAAGGCAAAATGCTAAGGTGAAAAGCCAGGGCTTGGGATGTAGCTCAGTGGTAATGCTTGAGGCCCTGGGTCCAGTCCTGAACACACACACACACACACACACACACACACACACACATCAGGGAAAGAAGACTTCAAGTTTATTTTGATTATGATGTAAAACTCCTATTGTGTTGTATGCATGTGTGTTTTCATACATTTTAAAACAGTAACTATCTCTATAAAGACAAACATTGTTTTTCTAGTAACAAAAACACATTATTTAAAGAATAACTTTTTCACTGCATTCCTATAATGGCAGAACAAAATATCATTTTGGAGTTGTTAAATTTGTTTTATAATAACTTACTATTATGAGACTCCAGACATGGTCAGGCATGGCCAATTAAAGTCTGTCTTCATGACACACACTTTTCACTTACACAGCATTGAAAGTCATTTTCAAGATATCAAATAATATTTAGGACTTAGATACATTTGGTATGCTAAAAACATATCATTACTTTGTAATCAGCTATGCCAAAAATCTTTATTGATTAAGCTGTAAACCTTAAGAGAGACTGGTATATATTTGAAACACTATAAAAGCATGTTTTACCAAGAATCTGCAAGAATCCTATAGTTCTTCTAAAGAAATCTGAACTTAACAATAAACTTAATTCTGTCTATCAAGCATTCATAAGCTTTTGCTGCTACAAAAGAGTTACAAAATCCATTTCTCCCAATTTTAGTTTTTACATTTAATGACAACAAAGCAATGTTTAAAATGTTTTATTTCTCAATTATAGCTGAGAGTCTAATTTACCCAGGCACTATGAAGTTCCTTATCACTTGAGAGAGCTTTTCTCTATTACAGTATCTTTCTCCTTGGTCATGTCCATTTACAAGAGCACAATGGTCTTTTTATTTTCTCATCAGGAAAGCTGATGAAATATTTCTTAAACTATGCCTGCTGAAAAGTGATTAGAAAGATTCCTGAATACTGTCAATTTACTTAAAATATTTTTGAAATACTCATAAGAAGAGGGATCCCTGTTGCACTCATTTTTCCCGTATAACTGTATGACAGTATTTTATATAGTGCTTTATAAAAGGTAATCACATTCAAATCCAAATTCAAGAGAACTTTGAAAGTAACAAAGAATTAATCACATCAATTTGGAGGGATTCTTAAGAGGAAAGAGTGTAACATTAAATAAATACTTGATTCCTGCCTCTTTTCTAAGACAATTCTCAACTTTAAAGTATAACTCTGAGTAGTGCTATTTAACTGCCTTTTAATGATACATTTTTAAGGTCAAAACAAATAAACTTTTAAAAATACCCTTTAGTTATTTTGAAATATTGTGGCCTGCAGAATTTTTATTGATCACATTTCCTAGTTACTTTTCCTTATTTTTATATTAACCCTATGCAACATGTTGCAAATATTTGAAAGGTAAACTCAGCACAAAGAAACTGTGTTCATATAATTACAAAAACTCCCTTATCTAAGTACATAATTGGCCCATTAATAAATACATGTTGCCATGTGAACATACAATTTTTGTTCTTAGGCAAATATAAATCTGTGTCACAATATTTCTAACATACAGGCGAAGGCAACTTTTCAGAATCTGAGAATTTGTTCACTCATCAATATTTTTGCAAAGAAATTCTGAAACAAAGCAAACAAGAACATATGTTCATAAAATGAGTACCACTTTTTTATTCCACGCAATCATTGCTTTTATTAACATTTTAAGGTTTTAAGGTAAATTTACAGGAAGGAAAATGCATGGATCTTAACATTATAATTTTGACAAATGGACACATCTATGTAACCCCCACCCTTATGATGACCTAGAACACTTTCGTCTTCCTAGAAAATATTCTTTCCCTTTCTAGTTGATCTTCCCTCTCAGAGGCAATCATCTTTTTTTTTAATTCTCTCATTAGTTTGTTCAAGAATTTCCTAAAACTGGGATCACATAAGAAGTGTTCTCTTTTGTCTCAGTTCTTTTACTCAGTACTGTGTCTGAAATCCATTCCTATATAAATGTACTGGCAATCGCTACATGTACCAGTGGTTTATTCATAGTCATTGATGAATAGTATTCCACTTATAATTATGCTAAAATTTATTCATTCTCCCATTGATAGCTATGTGAATTGTTCTCAGTTTGGGGCTACTGTGAATACAGCTGCTGTGAATGTTGTAGTAAGTCTTGTGTGTATTATAAATGTTTACTTGTTGTGAGAAAATAGTAGAATTTGAGGGCCAAGGGTAAATGTTGTATTTGGTTTAAAAAATCTGCAAACCCCTTAGAGTCCAGTGACTAACTCCTTACCAATATTCTGCATTATGTTTTTTTTTTTTTTAATTTTGGCAACTCGATTAGGTGCACATGATTTCTTACTGTAGTTGTAAATACATTTCCCTAAAGACTGGAGATGTTAAGCATTCCTTACTGTGTTCACTGGGTATTCATACAACTACCTTTGTGAAGGGACCATGAAGTACAGTACTTTGTACATTGATATCGAGTTTTTCTCTTTCTTTGGGGGGTTCTTTATCTTATTGAACATGAAAATTCTTTACTTGATATTGATTCATGTCCTTTGCCAGACATACTGTGCAAAAGTTTTAATCCTGTTATTAGATGACTTATTGTTTACTTAATTACATCTTTTAATGACAAACATAATTTATTAATTTCTGTAACTATTTTCTACATTCTGTCAAAGTCACCTTAGTCTACCACTAATTTAAAAAATATTATTATATTAAATTTTCTTATGTAATTATATGTTTTAACTTTTATCTATGATACATCTTGAATTAATTTTTGTTCATGGTATGACAGTGGAAACTCATATTTATATGGATATCAAACTATTCCAATATCATCACTTTACAATATTTTCCATTCCCTGATTTAATTGGCTTATTGTCTTGAAAAACTTAATATATAAATGTATGTCTATTTCTGGATTTTGCTTTCTTTCCTTTATTTGTCTCCTCTTGAGGTGAAAATTTATAATTTTGATTACTACCTTTTTAGAGTTAGATGGAATTGCTTGTGTTTTTCAAGATTATTTTAATTACTATAGATTCGTTGATTTTTTTCATATAAATTTTGGAGTAAGCTTATTGATACCTACAAATTAGAAGCTCTATGGGATGAAGATTATTAACTTAGATCTATATACTAATTCAGGGAGAATTAATATAGTATATCCCTCCATTTACCTCATTTTCTTTCAGTAATATTTTGTCATTTTCATTGCAATGACTGATTATGCACATGCTTTTGTTAAATTTATTTCTAAGCACTATTCTAAGTGGGATTTAAAACTTTTACTCCCATTTAGTCATTGTATTTGCAAATATAATGTATTTTGTATTGACTTAGATGCCAAGGCCATGCTAAAGTCACTTATTAGTTCAAAACACTATCTGAAGCTATTCCTTAAAATCATGTGTACATGTTCATGTACATGTCGTCCATGCTTAAACACCATTCTACTTCTTAATTTATAAATTGTACAGCTTTTAATTTTTCTTGTGTTATTATACTGGCGAGGACATTCAATAAAACAGAAGTACTAAGAACAGATATTATTGCCTTATTCTTAAAATTATGGAAAAAGCAGTTTTCACCTTTGGATATGATGGTGTTGCTTTTACCAAATATTTCTACAAATAGTTCTTTGTTAGGTGGGGGCTTCTGCCAACCATACAGCAGTAGCATTTTTCTCCTGAATATGATAAGCAAAATGTCTTTATGGCCAAAACTGTTACTATTTGAGAACCACCAAACTAAAGTGAGGCAAGTATGTCAGGCTAGATATAAAGTATTCTAGCTAACATTATCCAAGAGAGCTCCAGGCTGTACTCTGGGCAGGAACTTGAGCTTTCCCAACTATAGGTTGTCTTGCTTTATCTAATTTTTTATTTAGACACTTTTGCCTAGTGACAGTTTATCTTAGTCTGTTTGAGCTGCTGTAACAAAATGCCATAAACTGGTAGCTGATAATAACAGAAAGTTTCTCTCTCACAGTTCTGGAGGCTGGGAAATCCAAGATCAAAGTACCAACAGATTCTGTGTCTAGTGAGAGCCTACTTCCTTAAAAATGGTACCTTCTCACTGTGTTTCCACATGATAAATAGGAAACAGAATTGCTAGGACCTCTTCTAGAAAGGCATTGCTACTTTTGGGGACTCTGAACTCACGACATAATCAACTAATATCATCACCGTGGGAGTGAAGATTTTAACATGAGAATCTTAGGGGGCCACAAATATTCAGACCATAGCAGAGGTTTTGACCTGTTACTATACTTATTAAAATGTAGTACATATGTAGTGTATCTATAGTTCCACACATATTCTTTCTTCTAACAAGTATCACAAATGCTTTTTAAATATAAGCTTTGTTAAACTCAGAATATTTTAAAGGATTCAATGTTTCTATATGAATTGCACAATGAGTGAATGTTGACCAATCTCTTTGCCACATATTATTGCAGTAACATGCAGTGTTTATATACTGAGTGAACTCTGTGTATTGGAAAAACATTCATAATTTTATTTTTCAAATATCCTTGTATTGATAAAATACAAAGTAACTTTAAAGAGATTTTTTTCCTTATCAGGTACTTTCATAATTCATAGATACTAAAGGCATCTTGTGTAAGGTTTACAAAGTTTTTGGCACTAAAACAGATTGAGAATAAGAAGCCTACACGAAAGCAGAACTATAGAGTAATAAAAGCTATACGTACAGAGAAACATTAACTAATTGTTTTCTAAGATCTAAATGGATAGTACTAGTTAACAGAGATGAAGGGAAAGTACTATGAAATTTTAAAAATGTTTTCAAAGAAAAATAAACAGATGGAAATTAATAAATCTAGAAGTGTATTACTTTCTTCAAATAAGCTATAAAGGTGGACACTGTCTCAACCACCAAAGCATTTTTAATTCAGTCTCCTAGGGAAATCAGAGATTGCACCTCTAATCATATAATAAATTGTATTCCAGTGACTGAAAAGCACTTTATAATGAAATTGCTAATATTATTCTATAATTAAAAGTCAGCAGGTTCACCTTCATATAAAAGACAAAGCATTTTCATTCATAAAATACAATTTCTACTCCAAGCCATTTATTGAATACAACATAGCTTCAAAGTATGCTTAATTTGACATAGCCAAAGAAAAAACATCTGCAAGATGTTCAAATGGGAACCCCACTCCAATTGTAAATAAACCAGGTTTATACATGTGATTAACAATCTATCAGTCCATTCAGCTGTAAAATAGGATTTTCAGCTAGTTCAAATGTATATCCAAAATAATGTACCCCTAGAGTGTCATGCTCTTTTTATATCTCTGTCCAGAGTACCCCTCTACTTGGGTAAAAACTCTGAATTATTTACTAGCCAGAATCCACATATAATCTGACAATTATTTTTAACCTTGTTTCAGATCGACAGGTATCTATCAGTAAAATAAAAATAGATTATAGATAAAATATCAACTGATCAATGTAATAATTTCATTTGCATTAGATGTTAGTTTTCTTAACTTTCCTGTTTATGAATAACTGCCTACCATTTTGCTAACACATATTTTTTTCAAAGAAGTTATCTACTTTCAGAGCTATTTAGAAGAGGAAAATTCTTTCTCATTTGTTCCAAAGTGGGTTATAAACACATTCCTAAAGCAATTTGAAATAAATATATTCCTCTGCAATTTGATTCTGAAAAATAGACGAAACTGAAAATTACATAAAGACAGTACTTAAAATAAATCATAACTATGGAACAGTTACTATATCTGGATACAAATTAGGTGACTAATTATTTCACAAAAGCAACTGAACACCCAAATAGATATTCATTAATTTCACTCCCACTCAATCTCTGAACTTCTTCCTGTGTTTTTCTTGTCAATCTTAACTCTCATATAATTTTTTCTATATTAAGAAAAATTTATTAAATGATTTCATCTCTTTTCTTAAGGCATTCATTTTCTACCTGTGCAACCTTTGCAAGTTATTCAATGGAATAAAGGAAATTCTTGTTCTTTTGTTGTATCATCTCTAATAGTAAGAAAATATACCAAACACAAGACATTAAGAATATATTACAGTGGACTAAAACACAATGCAACTCAGTTATATCTCAATATTCACCACAAATCTTTCAGGTTTCTGTTTTGCTTGTTCTCAGTTTTTTGAGGTATTATTACTTTTTGAAAACAAAAAAGGGAAGGAAACTATTTTAAATTCATATTTTAATATTGGTCAGGAGATTATACCTTAATTGTAAGTAGAGCCAGATATTTTTAAAGTAACATTGTAGTTTTTTTTTTTCAAGCTTTTGATAGGAAGTTCAGGTTCACAATATCTTCTGGCTAGCATTATATAATGCTGCCCTCCATAACTTGTCATGAGAACACTGAAGACAACCTTTAAAATCAGAATTAACCAGCAACTAGTTCCATAATGTAGAATGAATATATAGGTTCTAACTTTGGAAACTCTAAAAGAAATTGTTTGTCCATGGCGTATACAAATTTCACTTCAAACTGCCTGACTTGGTAGACATAAACATCCAAGAACAGACCCTACCTTTATGAAAAAGGAACCTAGAGTTCTTAGTTTTGGGAATTGTACTCAAGCCCTTCCCCCTTCTTCCAAGAAAAGTAAGCAGAGAGTAAAGGAGAAAAACCAGTAGAGCCACATTCTAAAGTCTTAGTGTACACAGGTAGGTGCCTGGGATAAGGAAGAAAGGTGAACACAGGGAGCACAGAGAAATAACCCTGATACACTAAAAGTGAGAAGTTCCATGTACAATTGTTCCTGGCTGTGGGAAGTGAAAGGTGAAACAGTAAGTGAGGGGAGATATTTTCAGTCAGAACTGCCAGAGTATGACCATTACACTGTAAACTGGACATTGAAGCTTTTGCTACCATTATAGAAGAAAAAAAAAGCTAGAACAAAGAAAACCTATTCAATTTTTTGACTTTCTTTTACACTGAGTAAAAAATTAAAAACATAAAGCACAGAACAAGGGAGAGAGAATAGTGTTTCAAAAACTCAGGACAAATCTCTGAAGAAAACTTTACAATCTGAAAGAACATTTCAGAAGGCCATTTTGCATAACCAATAAAGAACAAACATATTCAGACTTTAAGAAAGGGAAGCCTAAAGGCAAGCACAAGGTCGTGAGTTTGATCCCTGGTACCAGAAAAAAAAACAAAAACAAAAACAAGAAAAAAAATCACTCTACATTTCCGGCAGGGATTAAAAATGTTTACTTTCAAACACTTGTAAATATGCTAGCTTCAAATAAGATATACCTTCTAGGGGCTGGGGATTTAGCTCAGCGGCAAAGCGCCTGCCTTGCAAGCGCAAGGTCGTGAGTTCGGTTCCCTGTACCGGAGAAAAACCAAAAAAAAAAAAAGATATACCTTCTAAGGAAATGTTATTTACTCATAACAATTATGAAATTATATCTATTAATGTATATGTATATGCATCTGCATATGTATATAATTATTAAAACTATAAAAAGAAATTGATAGAAACATAGAACTAAACCTATTAAAACTTAATTCCAGGCACCCTAGCACTGTAGTTCCAGCTACATGGGAGCTGGAGGAGGCCAGGAGAATCACTTAACCACTTGAGTTAGAGACTAGGCTGGGCAATACAGTGAAACACAGAGGTGGGGAAGAGGTAGACAAGAGGTCACCAAAAATAAATAGGACCATTAAATGTATCAGTAAATATAATAAATGAAGTTGATTTAACAGTTGCATTCAAAAATTCAAGTTCTTTAAAGGAAATATTTTTGTGACATGTTAACCAAAATTTGATCATTCACTAGGGGCAGAAAAATATACAAGAATGTTGTAAAATGTAGGAATTCTATAGACATCTGCAGTGGTAACTTACTTCATGAACTTAATTTGTTCAGAAATTTTGGAAAAGATGGAAACCTTTGTATTTAAGTGGGAAAGATGGCTGCAATCATGTTTATCACCTGATATAGAGTTGGCAAACAAAAACAAAATTTTGCCAATGATCCTGTTTGCAAACAATTTGGTTTGCATTCATAAACTGAGGTACTACTGTATCAGCCCACACAATACACAGGGTGCAACATATACACAAATACCATGAAAATTAATGTCAAAAGATAACCCTTCCAAATGAAAATGCAAAGGAAAACTTTAAAATACTCTTAAATGTCATAAGGAGGAAATCAAAATTGCAATTACAAACTACTTTAAAATTAAGGACAGCTGAATAGTCTGTAAAAGGTGATGATATGTGAAAAAAGAAGGACTGAGGAAGAAAAAATTACTTGTAAAGTTCTTGTTATTTTTACAGAAAACGAAAAAAACAAACAATATATTCAACTTAATACGCTAGAAAATTTCAACAAAGTTTAAGAGACTAACCTTTAGAAAAGTCATTGGACTAAATCAATAAAAATAAAAGCAGAACAAGATATGCACTTAATAATTCAGAAAAAAACAATAAAATATCCCTAAGGAGAGCAGGAAAAAAATGAATTAATAAAGATAAAAGCAGAGGGAAAAGGGCAATGCAGTAAGTAAAACTCAGCAAAGTAAGAAAGAGAAATCTGAGCTTCACTAAAAATAAAAAAGTAGATATCACCAAATATAGAAACAAGGTTTAAAATATAAAAGGGTAGCATATATAATATTGTATTCCAATTAATGTTATAAAATAATACAGAATCATTAACATAAGAAAATATTAATAAACAAAACTGATTCAGAAGAAAGAAGGAAAAGAACAAATATAGGACTAAACAAAAAAAACTATTAGGGCCGAGGATATAGCTTAGTGGCACAAGCACCTGCCTGGCAAGTGAAAGGTCCTGAGTTTGATTCCCGGTACCAAAAACAAAACAAAAAAAAAACTTTTAGAAAAATTTAAAAAGGAACAATCCATGGATATTTCAAAAGAATTCTACTTTAAAATTATATTCTTTGACATAGAGAAGGCATCCAAAGCTAATGTATTCATTTTATGTATTCATTGTTACTATTATAAACCTAATACCAAGCTTGACAATGATTTTTAAAACATATATTTCTCTCACTTTTATTAAAATGCAAACATTACTAAGTGAAATACTTAAATTAAATTCAAGAGCACTTTTCAAGGAAAATATCACAAGTTAGAGTTATAAATGCTTGACACAATGAGACAGAGACAGAGTTATTATTTTCTGTAGTAATTCTTTTTCTTAAAATGTCAGAAGAAGAGGATCTCCAGGGAGTTATGCCATTCTAGATAATAAAGTGTATTAGAAACTGACAACAACGAAAACATTATGACATTATCTCCAGACAAGAGAGGCAAATGATTAAAAGAGATGAGCTGCCAAAGAGACCTACATATATGTAATATTAAATTTTAGTATAAGAAAATGTGACATTTCAGATCACTAGAGAGGTATCGTAGAGAAACGTTAGTAGGAGAATTGCCCTGAACAAGTCTAGCAAGTGCTCAGGTCATAAAGAGGCAAAGGTCCAGGGGCTAACCTCCAAATTCAGACAGACAGATCATTAAAAACTTAAATGGCCCTGCTACAGTGTCAGGGGGACTTTATATGTGCATCAATTCTAGCTGAGCTTGTTTGGTGGCCTTTTTATTCCTTGCATCTTTTATTTACCACTGTTCTGCATCAAACTAAATTAATGAGGAGGGCATAATCAAAATGCTTCTTCAAATTATGCCCCCAAATTAATCAAAATAGCATAACAAGGAGGGTAAAAATCTATTACAATTTTTCTTTTTGTTCACAGGGCATTACTTTTTTCATGACACTTTAAAAATCAAGATGTTTCTACTTTGTGTACATAGAAGGGCAGGAATAGTCTCATAAAATGCCATCAAGAAGGAATATAAATTCTGCCTCTACATATGTGAAACACTTGCACAAACTAAAGCTTGGTAATTCCAAATCCTATCATGTTTGACTTTCCAACTAACCTTCTCTTTTTCAATATATCCTATAATATAACCTTTTGTGAGATTGAATTTAAATTAACTTTATTTTTAAAATTTTTCCCAGTATTTCTTTCTAAATTAACCTAAGCTACCCCCTACTGGATCTGTTTTTAACTCTGCTATAGACATTTAAGGACTGTCAATTTAAAAAAATTAATAATAACAAATCTTGGGTAATTGGTTGCAAAAGTAATGCCGTTATAAGATTACCAGCATATCAGATAAAAAGAAAAGCTACAATCCCTGTACAAGTATATGTTTCTAAACGCTGTCACACAGGCTGAAATTTGTTCAAAGTGCAGTTTAGGATGTTCTCCAATTACTCTACACTCTCACTCAGCACGGCTCAGAATTATAGCATTATAGAAAAAGCCAAAGGAGAAAATTGCATCTGTAGTTTTCACAACTATTTTCCCCTGGTGCCAAGATAACTCAGACAGTAAAACAAAATGTCCTGTAACAGAGCTAGGATTCAAATTTGAAGATCGTTCTTGTACTACCTCAACACCACAGCCACCCCCATTTCGCTCCAATACATTTCTGTTCTTCCTCTCGGTGGTACAGCTATGATTGACCCCTCACTGAAAAAAGGGGCAGATGACAATCAAGTAGAATAGGTGTTTATGTTGTCCATATATTTTAATCTTTCTCTATATTATAACCATATTGAGTTCTAAACATGTATGGCTTTCAATAGATACTCATTGGTTTGTTTTGTTTTTTCTAAACTTCTTAATCAGAATATATATATATATATATATCACTTAAATTTTGTTAAGAGTGAATCCCATCAAAAATTTCATTAATTCTCAAATCAATAGTTATTGTGTGTGCCCTCAGCATCTTCCCTTTAAGAGATAAACTAGAGACAGGAAGAAACACAAAGGGAACTGAAGAAGGAATGGCAACAGGGGAGATAAATTTGAACGATGATTCTGGAAAATTCTGTTTCTTATAATCTCAGGACCCAACAGCAGCCACATTTAGAGAAAGACAGAAGGGTGACAGTCACTGTTTGTCATGAGTCTAATCATGAACAACTGAACAGAATAAAACCATAGAGACCAGTGGCCCCCAAAACCTTGAAATGAAGAACTCAAGTTAAGAAAAAATATTTCAGATAGCTGGGTGTGCACATTCTGAAATAGAGAGAGATAGGCCCGTAAGATTTTTTTCATCTAGTAAGTTAGAAACTAAATAGCATTCACTGAACCAACTCTCTTCTTTGATAAAATTTTGTATTTGCTTAGGTTTATAGTATTTCTTAGCCCAGATAACTGGAAAAACACAACTGTTAGAAAAAAAAGGAAGAAAAGGATTTGCTTTTTTTCTTTTTCTCTAGGGTGATTAGATGAAAACATTGGAACACTGAAGACACTGGGGTATGTTGAACCAGCACGATATTGGTGCCATATTAGATAGAAGTGAAAGGGTGAGATGACAAATTTTAGTTCCTCATTAAATGTTAACTTGTTTGTGTACTATGTAAGTATTATATTTGCATTACTGACTACATTTTTATTTGAGAGAGTGTTTTGCTACAGTTCAGGCTGGCCTTGAACTCACTTTTTTATGGGTGTGTTCCCTCTCTCGCCAAGCAGGAAATCCTGCAAGGGGAGAGGTATACGCTCGCATACACTCTCCGATGCTCCCCCAAGACACACCAGAAAATGCGCCTACACATAGGAAACACAAAATTGCACACTTAGGCAATTTCTATTAGCCACGCTGAGATCATATCAGTAAGCTAAGCACTTCTAGTGATTACTGACACATTCCTAATATTCAGGTGTCTGTCTCTTTTCTTCCTCAGCCAAAAAAGCACTTAGAAAATGAGGCTCCATTTGTTGCATTAATTTCAGATTCATAGAAACATCTGCTCATCTTCTTGAGCATACAGGAACACTGCAAAGAGCTAACACCAGTGGATCAAGGACAGAGGTGAAAATATGACCCAAGTACACCTCTCTTTGTAAACCCTGATCGCCTCCTTTGATCTCCAGGGTTAACTCAGCCTAGGCCTCAGTGTTTAAATAGCATAGATTAACCAGTTTTCCTCATATGAGAAGGTACTTTTTTCCCTTCAGCCAGTTTACCTAATAAAGACATTCAGATTTTTTTTAATGTATATATTTTCTAAACAAGTATGTATCTTCGAGTCTCCTCAAGCAACCTGAGGAGGAAGGAAATCACCTCTTAACTCTCCAGTTCACTCAAATATTTTGCTCTTATTTATACAGATTGTGTTAATGTGGGTCTTTAAAAAAAACCTGGATATACGATGAATTGTTTGTGTAACAGGATAAGAAAATGTATGCTCGCGGATTTCTGAGGAATGAACCCTGAGCACTGATCGGTATTTCCACTACTTTCCTCAAGCCAACTCATCCCCAGCAGTCACATCGACTAGCACACTTCCTATATTTTTTTCTCTTTTCACATCTTTGCTTCTCCTGCCTGCCCCTCCCTCTCAGCCAAGGATTCTGTCTTGTACTTTATAACAAAATAGAATACCTTAGGAGGAAAACTACCTCATCTTCTTGGTATCAGGCATGTGAATATGGGCATCGCTAAGTTCTTCCAATTCCCCTTCTTAGAGTCAACACTACCCATCATCTTCTTTCCTCCCAATAGCTATCAGCTTCCTATTAAGTCTTCACCAATGATGGAAGTCTCTCCCATCTTTTCCTGTTTTTTAATTAAATTTATTTTTTATTTCTATTAGTACATTTGCAGTACATAATGACTACATTCACCTTGGGAAGGTGGTACATGTAGGAAAGACATCTTAATTCTTTTTGCTTCCTCTTCCCCATTCCATACTCTCCCATTTATATTAAAAACCTTTTCCAAGCCCTCTGTGTTTTCTATTATTCTTTCCTCAGAAGGCTCGTCGATTTAGTCTCATTTTATCCAATTTCCCAGCCGTCATTCACTCTTCAACGTATTCTAATCTTTTTTCCTCATAAAGTAGCTCTTCCTATGGTCACCAACGATTTCCATGTCTATAATTCTAAAGGACTTTTCTAAACCCATGTTATTTAGGCATCACTTCCTATGGCTGACCATTTCATCTTTATCAAAATATATCTTGCCTTTTTTTTTATTATTTTGAAGAGAAAAGAACAAAAACAAATAACAAAAACAAAGACAAAAACAAAACAACATAAAAACTATAAAAATGATACAGAATTTTAAAACAAAATGATAGGAGATCAACAATGGTTGTTGTATTACTTATTGTTATCTTCAAAGTAGTTGCTCAGATTATCACATATAGGTATGCAAGATTGATCAAACAATGAAACATTAACTATTCCTTTCAATAAACCAATAGAAATTAATAGTACAATCATCATAGCTATCTTGTGTGTGTGTGTATGTGTGTGTGTGCATATATATATAATATATATATACATATATATATTTCCTGTCCTTCTTTCTTTCTTTTCTCCTTTCCCTCATCCCAGCTGTTCTTTCCTTTTAGCAATTTCCTTCTCTTTCACAATATCTATTTTACCTTTCAGTTTTTTTTTTTAACTCTTTCAAGTTAATGGGAGACAATACCGTGTTTACACATGCAGGTCTGATTTATTTCACTTATGAGTATGGTCTCTAGTTGCATCCATTTATCTATAAAAGCCTTGAGTTTGCTTTCCTTATAGCTCAATAATATTCTATTGTATAAAAATACCACATTTTTCTTATCCACTCAATGCTCAATTGATGGGCATTTGCGTTGCTTCCATGATTTTGCTATGACGAATTGTACTGTTGCAAACACCAGTCTTCCCTTTGTTTGGATGGCCACTGCTCTTTCCCCTCTCTTGTGTTATGTCTTCCATCCCCTTCATAGGTTGATCTTCCTCCACAGAAAAGAGATAGAGTTCCCTCAGGCTTGGTTCCAAGCTTTCTCTTTTGTCTCCTTACTGCTCAGTGTCTCTGAGCAATGGTACATGATCATGATGTTGTTCTACCTACATGAAGGTATTTCTCCAGTTCAAACCTCTACTCTCAAATCCAGATACACAGTGTTCATTGTTGACTTAGTGTTTTCTTGTCTCTTGGTTTCTCCCAAATTCAAGTCCAAAACTGAATTCAAAATCTGCCTCCCAAACCTCATCTGCTTCCAGTGGCCCCACCCAGTGAATGGTGTCATAGTCTAACCTATCACAGAAACTTGATACATATCACCTTCATATATTTCTTCTCCTGATCCTATGTTCAATTTCCCCCTGATTTCTGCCCATTCCACTCCTGACCATTTCCGAAACCCACCTCCCTCCAACTGCACCCCGCAACTCCAGTGTAAGCAGTCACGTCTGGCCTTGTGGCCTCTGCAATTCTCTATTGCTCTTCCTGAAGTACACCTGGCCCCCTGCCAATCCTGTCTCTGTGCTGAGCTAAAAAGAGCTGCTTAATGACTTTGTTAATCTCATGTTTTTGGTGGTTTTCCTTTGTTCTAAAGATTCAGTATCTACCACCTAAACGCATTGCTTGGTCTGGCCTCTCTCTCAGGCTTCACGTGGCACCATATCATCTGGCCCCTCCATCAAGATCACTGTGGCATTCCTTGCTCCCCAGAAATTCATTTCCTGACCTGCTATAGTTTTTCCTCACCTGGTCCCACTCCTATCCATCACTTAGTTAGTGCCTATTTGCACCTCAGCTCTCCCTTCTGAGGGAAGACATCTGACTAGCAAATCTCTAGCTATTCCATCCAGCACTATCAAGTATGTGTCTTTCATGGTACTCATCAATTCCAACTTCTTATTTAATTCTGTGAACATTTAGCTAAGTGTATGCCCCACTGAAAGTTAGGCAAGCTCTATGAATGTAGCACTCTTTACCACTTTATTGTCAGGACTTATCATAGCATCTAGCACATTACAAACACTTGAAATAATATTTATTGAATGAATCAATTAATTGGCTATTCATTATTTTGTTCTGAGGACCATACTATCTTTAAAACACTTCAAAGTATTTACATAACTCTACAAGATTTACGATTAGTAATTATAAGATCTGTTAAAGAAATTATTAGTTTAATAGTTTCTTCTCTTCAGTGTTCCTAAGGCCTTTCCTTTTAATAAACTTTAGCCACAGAAATCATGTTTATTCATTTATCTTTATTCACAGGACCCAGCACAGAGCCTAAATTATAGCAGGTACCCAACATGCCTGTGGATAGAATGGAAGAAAGGTAGATAGATAAACCTCAAGAGCTGTACCAGAAAAAGAGTTGTAGAAGGCCTGTGTTATGGCATTCGCTCTCTGGATTCAAATTCTGGCTTTGTCATGTGACCATGAACAAAATGACTTGATTTCTCTATGACACTATAAAATGGGGTGATAATATCTGCATGGCACTTGGTTGCTGTGAAAAATAAGTGAGCTAATCCTTACAAAACCTAATTTTGTAGCCAAAGTAATACTTCAGGGTGCACCAAAGGTATACCCTTGCAAGTTATTATTTTCAAATTAATAAACAATACATGATGCCCTGAGCTGCCTCTGAGCCTCACTACAGAGGAAGAGTACACCATGATCATCATAACCAACATTCTTGTTAGGGGACAATGTGGCCTGCAGAAGAAACAACTGGAATTTCTTCTCCTGCTCAAGATAGTCAGCAGGGATCCCTGAGAAAACCCGGAGTGCCACCATGTGAATAGCATTTCCCTGAAGAACTAAACTAAAATTACTTCATGCTGCCACCCACCTTCCCTGATATAACTTCATACCACCACCCGCCTTCCCTGATATAACTCTCTGGTATTACAACCCAGCCTAAATGGGAGTAAAAATTTAGCAGAAGGCCTATAGGTGTTCATCCATACCAACTTTCCATGCAACCAAATCTAAATTTTCCTTAGGTTTATATAGCATCCTTGGGTACCCCTAACATTCAAACTCATAATTCCTTTTCTCACGTGACCAAAAAATAAATGTTAAGAATTAGCTATTATTTCAAAATAACTTCAGGAATAAAAATTTCCACGAAGGCAAATTATCAGCAACAAATATATAACAAGTATTCTAGTCATATGTAAGATATACTTCATTTATCCACATGGTATTCTAATATTGAATTATGAAGGAGACTTCTACTGATCTTTGAAAGGACTATCTGAAAGTTCAGTATGCTAGAAAATGAAATGCAATTCTTTGTTTTTTTTCATTTATACAGAATGTTGCTTTCACCATTTCAGAAATACTTAGCACTATTTATCAATAAAAATTGTATCATTCCCACTGTACCGATGATTAAATTTAAGCAATCAGAAAGGTAAAGTAATGTTGCTAGAGTCATACAGAAATTGAAAGCCTGTGATGAGAATACCACAGTGATTCCAGAAGTGAACCTGTTCCAACTGGGAAAAAAAATATGAAGTATTCCTTATGTGTGTAAACTTTGCCTCCAACCATACTGCCTTCACACTTCCTGTACTTCTCTTTCCTGGTAACTTTTTCTCAAATGCCTTCTTTATATGACAGGGCTCAGGGCCACCATATCCCTACTTCTCACCTCTACATAGGAAAATAAAGGAAGTCTGTTTTAGTTACTTTTTTCTCATTGTTGAAATGAGATTATCTGACCTCCAAGGTTAAAGGAGAAAAGCTTTACTTAGCTCACAGTTTGTAGAGGTTTCAGTCCATAATCACTGGTTCCAAGGCAGGGTGGCATGGCACAGGGGCAACCTTTCATGACAATGGAAGACAGCAAAAGCAGCAAGAGCCAAAAGGGGAAATGAAGCTTCTTTTCAGCCCCTCATGTTGTATACAGGCTACCTGCCCTAGGGCAGGTGTAGCATTCATACTCCCAATTCCAGCACTAGACTCTAGAGTCCAGTCACAAACTCTAGAGTCAGCCGCCTTCAAAAAGCCCACCCCCCACCCCATGACTACATGAGACTTTGGGGAGACATCCAACACTAATCATCCAGACACAAAGTCAATGTCCAGAAGTCCAAATTCCAAGGAGCTAATAATGCATCTGATCTACTAATTGAGAGAATTGTAGACTTACTTGCAAAACAAACAATATAGATAGATCCGTGGTACTCTTTATTCACTTTCTCCATCTTATAATACCATAACTAGGGCATCGATATGGTCAGGATATAAGCTAACACCAAAAAGATATACTTGAATGATTTCACCTCATGTGAAAATGTTTGTAAGAAACAATGGCCTTGGGGAACCAATGGTGTTAGAGTTGTTAATGATTCATACAACAAAGCCAACAATGGGAATTTTCTGACACATAGAAGCACCAGAGAGTCTTCAAATGGATCACAATGATAAGAAAGGGAAAAAAATATTTGTAGGCAGCTAGAGGCCCTTGTAGCTCTTCTTAAGGGCCACTATATAGATCAGTGATTCAGACTTTAGTACCCAGTTGTGCTCCCATGTGACTAAATTATACTTCACTGCCATTTCAGTGACCTTTCCCAGCTGTGAAGACTCCCATGCCTTTAACTAATTATCACACTCAAATCAAAATGGACCCACTAGGCCTCTTAGTACAGCCAATCTGATACTGAGAATTTGAAACAAGAACCCCACTTACTTCCTGTTTTACACTAAGAGAGAGCATCAAAAACCTTTGCATTGCCAACCATACAGTCTTCAGCTTACACCCTAATTCTGCCTCTAACAAAGCACCACTAAAAACACCTGAAGTTGTTACTTGATTCAGAAAATGGATAGAACAGGCACAAAGATTTTTAGGGATTAAATGAGATAGTGTACATAAGGGACATGCCACCTAATAGAACTCAAGAGAATATTATTTTGTATTCTCTTCTTTCCCCATGTTTTCCCTTAAAGTTTAAATTCACTTCCCTTAAAGTATAATTTTGTTAGAGAATAATTAAAGTAGAATGACACAAAATGCATCTTACTTTGTCCCCCAACGTATCAAATGCATCAATAATTAATGGAAATTACTTGAGTTATACCTTCTCCAAAAATGACTTACAGTAAAATAAAAGACATTAATTTTCATACCAGAGAAACTGCTTGGAAAAAAGACATTCTAATGTGAAGCTGTCTCTCAATATTTGCAGCTGTACTTATGAAACTTAAAATGTCTCCAAGAAATTGGCGACAACAGAGACCATCAAATACCACACTGGGCTTGAAGGCAACCAGAAGTTCAAAATAATGCACATGAATATGAAATTTTAAAAGTTATTCAACCATAGCATCAGAAATAATTCCTAGAGAGATCTTGCCCAAACTAGAAACGTCACAGAAACGGTAGCCCATTAACTAGAAGATTTCATGTATAATCACAAAGAAGGGTGAAAAGACTGAAAGAATGTGCTGAAACCTCCCAAAATACAATATCTACACCACAAAACAACACCTAGCACTACAAAAACAAAAACAAAATTGAACTTGGAGAGTTGTAAAACTAGAAGATGAATATTATGTTAGAAGCCTTAAAAACAACAGATGGTCCTAATGGTTTCATTCCCACTAAAATTCATTGCTTCTCTGCTGTTCTCTATACCGATTCTCCGTGGTTCCTAAGTCAAATGAGAACTAACCAAAGGTAAACTTCTTAGGCCTTAGACTCAAACATGTTCCTTTGAGCCAGAAGAAAAGCAGCTATAAGAGGCAAAGTAACCTCAGCCAGCACTCACAGTTCAGATATATTACTTCTAAAACTTCTAAGATTGCTAGCTGATTGTAGTTATGCCAACAGGTCAAATAATATAAACTAATTCTCCCCTCAAACTTTATATGAAAAATACCAGGACATTGGATAGATGTCTTTTAATGATTAGTGATCATCCTTAATGAAAGTCAGGGTACACTGGCTTTCTTTTATTGGAATATGATCGTTATGTATATGTAAAATATACCAATAAATTTTTTAATGTGAAAAAATACCCAAAAAAGACATGAATGTGTAATTATGAAAAGAAGAATCAACCTAAGAGAAACTACACAGAATACTCTCTGCCCTTTTTTCTCTTAAATACCCTACGCACACACTTATAAAGATTTAGTGTATCCTTTACCCACTTTTCCTCAATGACAATATTGCAACCAGAATATTGCCGTGGGTAAACCCAGGATGCTAAACAGTTTCATCATCACAATAATCTCTCATGATCCCTTTTCAATAGCCAGAGCCAGTCCTCTCCTTTCCCCCTCTTCCAAATTCCTGACATCTTTACATCCACCCTAATCTGCTTTCCTTTTGAAAATGTTGTCATTTCAACAATTTTATATAAAATTGAATAATACAGCATGCAGTCTTTTACACTGGCTTTTTCCACTCATTCTAATTCTCTGGAGATTCTGCCAGACTGTTGAATCAATCGTTTCTTCCTTTGTGTTACTGAGAAAACTGTATGGCACAGATGCAGGAGTTGTCGTAACCATGCACTTATTAAAGGACTTCTAATTTTTTTTTACTCATAAGTTATTACAGATAAAGGTTCTATAAACACTCATGTCCAAGTCTTTATGTGAACACAGAAGTTTTCATTTCCATAGATTAAATGCCTAGGAGTGCAGTTGCTATATTATTTGGTGTTACATGTTTTGTTTTCAAAGAAAGTACAAAACTGTTTTCCAGAGTGGCTTTACCATTTTACATTCCCACTATCCATGTGTGAATGGTCCCATTTCTCTGCAACTTTGCCAGAACCTGATCCTGTCATTAGTTTTAAACCAATCTGATAGGTGCCTCAAGAATAGAGTCTTGTCTAAAATCAGGGATAACACTGAAAATTTAGCTCAGCAACTTAAGTGTTGCCATATTTTTTCCTAAAATCTGATCAATGAAATTCAGAAAGTTGCACTTTTAAACTATCACCAAATTTAATTCAATAAGGATAAACAGCCAGAGTGTAATCCCAGTTCATCTAAAATATTCAATCAGGCACATACTGTTTCTTATATTTAATCCCAATTTGTATTAATACTCATAATTGTGATTTTTTTTTTGTTTTGTTTTTGTTTTTGTTTTTCTCCGGTACCAGGAACTGAACTCACGACCTTGCGCTTGCCAGGCAGGCGCTTTGCCGCTGAGCTAAATCCCCAGCCCCTGTGATTTTTTTAAACAAGATGTTTTATCCATGAAGAGCTATTTGGCCACTGACAGACCTGGTTAAATAACTCTTTGTTTATTTCTCACTAATTAATAGATATTAGATTATTTTGCCACTAGTTACACTGCAGTTCTGATTCTATCTTCACACCTGCAGATTTATGTCCTTTCAAAAGTTATTGAACTTTAGATTGCATTAACATTATGTCAAGACATTTAACCCAAATAGCTATATCTTTTTCCTGGGGGAGGGTACAGAAAAGTTTCTAAACTTTCTGTCCAACTTTTAGATACATCTTTTTTTAAAAGATTCCTATCTCCTTGAGAAGTCTGAATGTTATTATAACCTCTTTATCCCCTACTGTAGGAATCCCATGTCATAGAAAACTGGTAGACCCTACTAGAGCCTTCTATAGGGTAGGTAGAATTTTACCTCTACCATTTTACAGTCCTATATGGACCTCAGCACTGAACTGACATAAGGTAGATTAATAAGAGACAATATAAGTTTTATGTGAGATGGTAGTCCTTAAAAGGAAATGAAAACCCAAAGAAATGGAAAAACTCTAAGTGCTTTTTTATATTAGGTTGAACAAAAAAAGGTAGCTGTGAGAAAGTAAATTATATGCGGAAAAGATATATATTATTTTAATCAGGTCTGTTTGTACAGAATTCTCTTGGCCAGGGCTTCCCATCAAAGAACGTTCCCTTTTTTCTTGCTACAAAGAGCTTCTTTCACAAGGGAGTTTTATCTCCTGTGAGAAAGAAGGGTAAAGTTAGAATGTCCTTCTTACATCTATGACTAAAGTGCCTGTGGTGCAAAATAATCCTTGTACCGAAATGGCATATTTAACGGTAGATTTTCTGCCACTTTTACTACAAGGCTGAATACATGCACACCTATGTCCCGTGTATTTCACACTTGTTATACACCCAGCAGAAATGTGTGCACTTAAGCCAAGAAAAGTCTACAAAATGTTTTATAACAGCATTATCTGTAATAGTTCCAAACTGAAAATAACCTAAATATCTCCCCAAAATAGAGTGTACATTTAAATTGTTATTTGTGAAATATACAGTGAAAGGTTTTATAGCAATGAGCAAAATAAACCAGTTTCATAGACAACAATATGGACGAATATCACAAACATAATATTCACTGAATTCAGTCATTCAAAACAATACACTTTGCATGATTCCACGGTATGAAGTTCAAAAATTGGTCAGATTATGTTACCACTTTGGCTACAGTAACTGGAAGGAGGTAACAGGGAGATTTCTGGTGCACTCCTAATATCCAAATTCTTGATTTGAAAAGAAATTAAATGGATGTGTTCACTCTTCGACAATTCACTACACTGAAGAAATGATTTCCATATTTTTCTATGTGAAATCTAATATAGTAGTTTATATAGCTTTTAAATAGATGAGAAACATTTGAAATAATGATACTTATGAAATAGCAATGATAGTGGTAAAGATAGAGTCCTTTCCCAGCCTTAAGTAATGGTCACATGTCGTAACATACAGAAGTTCTACCCTTTTTAGAGTGCTAGAATTCAGAGTCCTAATTTTTGCAAAAAATTCACCATGAAGAATATCTAACCCTAGTCACTGGGAGACTTGAAAAATTTGTCCCTCTTCTGCATTGATTAAAGAGACCAATGGGGCAGTTATTGGCAATACCTGGCTAAGTAAATAGCAGTATCCTGGAGAAAGTAGTTTTGGGAGGCTTGGTGAGGTCTGCGTCATCCTTTCTGAGAAGACTATTCTGTTGTCTCTCTAATGAAAGAAAGCAGAGCCTTGAAAGTAGCAAATCACCAGAAGGGTACAGTACACACTCCTGGTAAGTCTCCAAGTAGGTAGATGCCATTACACTATACAGAAGAATACAGATTTTCCATGAAAGACATCCTTGATCTGATTCTCTATTGCTAGAACTTAATTCTCCATTGCTAGAACTTAATGATGACTCAGTTATGGTGGCAGTCCATCCAGCCATCCTACAAATATTTATTAAATACTTTCTGTGTGCCAGGTATTGTGTTAGATATTGTGTTAGATGTGGTAAATAAGAGAAACATAAAGCCTGTCCTCCAACAGGGCTACAGTCTACCAAGGAATACACACAAGTAAGACTAAGCAATTGCTTGTACAAATAGGAACACATGGAAAAACACAAATGCTAGACTATAGCATCAGTGAGGGAAGTGATCCAAGACTTTCTGCCAACTGCAAAGACTGGTCTTTGCATCCCAAATAAGTAGGAGGAATACAAGGAAAGGCAAAGCCTCAGGAGAGCACAGGTGACCATTCCAGGAAGGATCAGCATGAACAGTCCCCACAGGTGGACTGATGGCAGCCCAGGAATATTGAGAATGGGACCACGCCAACAGAGGAACCTTGCCCATTGGTGCAAGGCAGGCAGACATGCTGCCACTTATGAGAAAAAATTAAATTGAACAGCAGCATATATGGTATTAATATTTTCCCTGAGTGAAAGTTCCTTCTGAGATATCGGAGTCTCTGCTCATCAGGTGATGCACAATAATTTCCTGTGGAGAGATGAGCCTGGTCAGCTACACAGTCACAGTGAGATTAATACCTTAAAAATGTGGGTTGCTCCACAGTGGAACATCCCTTTCAGCACAGTTGTCAAGGAATCCCTCACCCATATCATAGCCACACTGGATATCCCATTAATAATAAAGGTGAACAAATAATTTGTGCTGCTGTCTTAGTTAATCAACAAATTATTATGCATCACTATTATGTGCTAAGTACCGAGCTACCTTCTGGAAAGAACTGGGAGGGTGTATAAGCAAAGATGCTAGTAACAGGTTACATGAAAAGGTAGAAAAGATATTAGATCTCAATCATTTGAGGTTTAAATTGGCTCAGCTTCTTACTAAATTAGCGGCCTGGGGTCAGTTACTTAATTCCCTGAGCCTCATTTTCCCCTTCTAGCATGTGAAGATAAAGCTCTACTATGAAGTGCTCTGTAGGATTCAATGAGATAGTGCATGCAAAGCACCCAGGAAAAGGTCTGCCCCCAAATTTGGTGGTGCAGAATGACCCCCCCACTCCCGCCACCACACACACACACACAGGCTCTACCTTACTTGTCTGCTCTTCATACCAACTTCCTCCTTCACTGGGATTTGCAAACATACCTGGACACCACGATATAGAGCCATCCACATTCCCTGCCCCTGCAAACGGCCACCTCTTAACAACCCACCACATGAAGTATGAACTTCCCAGTTCACACAGACCCATGTCTCAGTTTAGGATCATTTGGGGTAGGAAATTCCAGGGTCCAAGTAAATACCTTGGCTGTGGGTATAGATGGGATGGGGGAAGAAAAATTCTTGGACACCCAGAATCCATACTCTATAGGGGAAGGATGACTCTACATTTGGATGACGCTACATTTGGGGCTTCTGAAATCCTTCCTGGTTAGGCAGAGGAAATACTCACCCAGGTTTAGAAGTAAATGTTACATGTGGTAAGAATTTCTAAGCAATAGCCTTTCTACTCTGTTATTTTGCTTCTTCTACATCAACCTGCTTCTTTAAGCTACCCTACTCCTGTAGCTATTTTACAGGAATGCTACTCATTTTCTTGTCTTTTCTTATTTTGAAACTCACTCCAAAGCCCTAATCAGTCCGAGGTCTTAAGGTACTTGTTTATTGTGTTGTTCATCCACATTATCTTTGGATGCAAGAAATAAAATCTTATCAAAACTGCATTCACTATAATTGCTGTTAATCAGTGTGTGGATTTAAATAAATATTTCAGTAATGTTAAACATATTTTGTACCACGCAAATTTCAGAGGTGAAAAAAGTTCTATAGATCTAAGTTTAAGTCCAAAAAATGGAATTCATAATATGTATCTGCGTCACTTAAACAAAAGAACCCTCCGTCCATCATGGAGACATATGATTTATTGGATAGTCAGAAGGAAAGAGTAACAATCTTCAACAGGAAAGTCTAAGGGTAGAATACACTGAGCTCAGAAACTGTAACACAAGCTCTGCATCACAATAAACCAGGCACAGGGTCCTGACATTCTGGGGACTGTGCAAAGCTTGGTGCAATCTGCCCAAGCCACAGCTGCTGTAAGGGCAGGGCAGTGAGGTCAGTAAGCTCGCGGTCAGAAGAAGAGGATCAACTTCTGCGTGTTTTGATCAGGTTGAGCTCTCACCATGGACGCACTCATCTCTACACTCAGTCAGTCCAGCCTTGACTCGCTTTCTTCACTGATTCACCCCAGGGCTCATCTTTAAAATACAGACGCTAAGCTGCTAAAATAGCCCCAAGGCTAAAAGCTCAAAACATATGAAAGATGAATAAGTGCACCTGGGGCTCCAAGGACTAATGCCTTAGAACTGTCATCATTTCCTGCCAAGCCTTTCTTCGCCCACTCACTCGACACACATCTGTGCCTGTTCACACCGCATATGGCTGTGGACAGAAAATGCCTCAGCTCACAACAGGCACAGGGGGCCTGGAAGAGGCTTCTGCTGCAGTGCTCTCGCCTTGGTTGTGGCTTGAACCCTGTCAGCCCAATATGAGGACACTGAACAAGCCTGCCTAATGGCGTAGAAGTTTCCCAATAGGAGTTCCAACTCTGGCTGGCCGACCTACTAATATGTGGCCTAGGCAAAGTATCATTTAAAAATCAGAAATACCAAAAGCATCTGCTTTATCTCAACATGACAAGATTTTCAAACCACCGATCAAGAAGGGTCTAATCTAAAGAAAAGAGACCTGAGGACCTTGGGACAATAGACTCCGTCCCTCAGTGTTCACAAGAGCTGTGCAAGCCGTTAAAACTCTTACTAATTCTTTATATTCCTAGCACAGTGAACGCTACCCTTTCCCCTGCTTACTTTTCTCCCAGGCACTAAGAAGATGACGATGTTCTGTCTCCACTCGCTCCAGAATATTCCCATTAACAAAGAACAGTACTTAATGACTGATTATTATACTTCCTGTTTTCTTTACCTTTCTTGGCTGAATAATATGATTGTTTAATTTATTCAGTACAAACTTACAGAATTTTTAAATCAGGGTCCTGGTATATAGCTACATTGCCAGTACTTTTTATATTTACTTTGAGACAAGGTCTTGCTAAATTGCTTAGTTGCCAGGCTGGCCTCCAGCTTTACTCCTGCCACAGCCATCCCAAGTGCTGGGATTAATGTATGTGTCACCACACCTGGCTCCAGAATAAATTTCTAAATATTGAAAGGAATGAAAGGGACAGAAGAAAAGCTTAGTATATAGCTATGGATAGAAAGAACACTAAACTATAAATAACAATACAAAATAGACTCTAATTAAGCTCTGAAATGAGCAGTTGAAACAAGTTCCATAAACACTAGGGTGGGAGAAATTACAGGAGTGGTTGGTGGAGGTCTTCAGATGCTATGAAAGGGTTCCCCCAGAGTTAGTACTTCAGCTAGGGGAAAGGGCAAGGTCTGAGTAGAAGATCTTGACCTTCTTTATGCAATAGATCCTTTGTAGACTGCACTTAAAAAGATATAAAATAAAGTACATTGGATTCCAGAGGAAATCACTTCCACTCATTTCTGCTATGATGCCTGTATTGAGAACATGAATTTGTCCCCAGGAAATTGGTGTATTAGGAAATAACTTGGGCATAACACAAATTTCATGTTTGTTTATGTACCATCCCAACATAGGAATGAAAAAAAACACTACACCCCTTGAACAAAGCCATGTGTAATATAAATACTGTACAATACCTCAAATGTCTACCAGCTTCTCCAGTTCACTTAGTATGTTGTGGGCTTCATCTATCCACATCTGTTATAAGAACTTTCCAACTGATTTTAAATAACCCCACATAATAAGTCAGAAGTTTGATCTATTTCCACAAGCAAACTTCAGATCTTTGTCAACACAAAATATCATACTTATCCTAGTATTTATGTATTTCTTAACATATACATATATATATATATATATATATATAATTTTTATTAGAATGCTATTTTTATAATTGAGAAAGTTTTTCAGTGTTATAACCCCAACTCCACTTTCCCCACAATCATGGCAGTTTTTATTGTGTTATTTTGCATAACTAGGAATTTCTCAGAAACAATTAGTTGCAATATATGAGGACTGACTGTATATGTTTAAAGTATTTTAAAGACAAATTTGTGAATAAAGATATATATATTATATATATATATCATAAATTAAATATCTAGACCTAGTTACTGGCCACATAAACTATCATAATTTCAAGAGTAGTAACCATAAATGACATATATAGTTATATATAACTATAAAGTGACATAAGAATGCTGTGATTTCTATTCATGATATTTACAGGCAGGTACTCCTAGTTCTTTTATGGTTTTTCACCTACAATGACAGTTGGAGAAAATGCTACATTTCAGTTAGACACTGGAGATAATGACAATACAGTATTCCCTTATCCAGTTTCACTGATGTCCTGAATTCTATTCATCCTCCAGGGAAAGGAGCCCATGACATAAAGTGAGGTAGATATGATGTGATGTGAATAGTCCACCTGGAGCCAATAATTTATAACGGAAAAGAAACAGAGAAGAAAAAGAAGAAGAAAGGAGGAAAGGGAGGAAGAGAGAACAACATAGAGAAGACAAAAGGAGTTAATACCAACTCTGTAAGATTTCTGCATGATTTTTACATTTCTAAGAGCACTTTGCTTTCCAGGGTCACCCTTCTGTCCCAGCCCTGATGCAGTCACTGGCTCACACTCACCTTTCCTGCTGTAACTAGACACAGTGATTCCTTCCCAACATGCTAGGGTTTGGATGTGTCCTCCAAAGTCACGTGTTGCAAGCTTGATCCCCAGAGGAGCAGCATTCAAATGGAACTTTCTGGATGGACTAATGTCCTCACGGGGGACAGAGAAGCTATCATGAGACTGCTGTTATCAATGTGTCCTTCCCGTGGTTCTTTCTCCTTTGCATGTGCCACTTGCCCCTTTACCTTCTGTCATGTTAAATGCAGTATAAAGGCCTTTGCCAGAAGCTGCCAGTCTGCCCCTGACCTTCAAGAGAATGATTTAAATAAAATTTTCATTGTAAATTACCTAATCTCTGGTATTCTGTTATCAACAGAAAACAGATTAAGGCAATATGAATCTACCCGGGTGTTCTTTCTTCCTCAGGTACGATAGAATGTTAAGATTACTCTAAAATTCCCAGTGGCCTCAATGTCTTCCCGATATTGCCTTCTTGAGGACTAGATTATGTACACATGTCCTACATCAGTTATGAAAAGACGAATTCTGAGAGCTCACATTCAGCACCAATTGACTAAGAATTATCAATTAACTGCTTCTGATCTGATAACAACTTGCCCTGTTCTGGCTCCTCATGAACCCACCTAATAATTATCTTCCAATCTGAGAAGCCAGTAACATTAATTTGCCCATCTTGTCCAGTGTGGAAGGCAGAAATAGCATAATCATGGTAAATTCCATTATAGACATTAGGCAAATTTCACCACAAGATCCCAACAACCAGAGCGGAATGTCTCTAATCATCAAAATTTCTGAGTCATCTCTTCCTGTGGTTCTCTGTCTAACCCTTCCTCCAGCTTTACAAAAAAGATATGTCCTCGAGGTTCCCACTTGCAGTTCTTGATCTCCACCCCATTGTGGGCATAGCTCCTTTCTAGGAGGCACATGCACAGCGCCTGTGAGCCACTACCTCACCCAGCTGCCAAACCAATCAGCAAGTGGGGCCTTCGCTTCTCTCCCCAGTGATCAGCACTTCCCAAGTAAAGGGAAAAGGAGTTAGTGGGATTTTAGATTCCCTACCACTATTCCTACTAGAGCTGTTCTGCTTATGTCAGTTTTATATTTGTGCATTCCCCACAACTTTTAAATATTAAAACTTTGAAAATAACTGAACATGATGATCCCTAGTCCCAGCCTTGTAGAGTAAGACACACCAAAGTCCTGTTCTAGGAGCATGAGCAGAGCAGACAGACACCTCAGTGCAATGTGATGTGGAAATCAAAGATGCCTACCCCAAATCAGCTCCTTTTCATGCTCCTTGTGATTTCCATCTTCTTCACACTGTCAAAGGCAAACAAAGCCAGTCACTAGTTAAAATGGTAAAGGCAGATTTTAATCAGTAATGGACTATTGCAACAGGGAAGGAGGTCCTGCATGCACCAAACTTAACTTCTATTTGTGCAGGGGTGGCCTGGAGTTTTAAAGGGAGAAAGAGAGTTGAGGTGCTCAGTAGGATTGGGGAAGTGAAACATCATAAAGGATTAGTCAGTGTGAATGTGACAAGTCCAGCTGTGAGCTCCAAGTTACAGAAGTTAGGATTCTGTCCTCGCAGTGAAGAGGAGAAGGCGGCCCTCTCTCTACTGATGATTACTTTTTGAAGCAACAGCTTTCAGTTCCTTAAGAGAGACACCCCTGAGTCTTAGCAGATACACAGATATCTCAAAGGTTACAGAAAGAGGATTCACAATTGTAAGCCCTTTTTAGTAAATGCTTTAAGAAAGACTGCTCAGAGGCCTACCCAAAAAGTTAAATGTCCTGCCAAGTTAAGCTTTCTTAAGCAAATTCTTAAGAGGGCTAGGGATCATCCTTGGGATATAACCTCGAGCTGTTAAAAATAAATAAAACCTTCTAAGTCTTTGAATGCAGTGTGAGAAAATGGATGAAATGACTTATGTTAAGAATCAATTATTTTTATAGGCCAAATTGAAGCCTAACCAAGTTGAGGCCCAGTCAAGAAGACTCGGAAGTATCTGGCTAGAGTTTGGTCAGGAAGAGAATTCTTGACAACACTGAGAAGTCAATGCAGCTATTTATTAATTATTCACTGATGACCTTAACACACCAAATCATTTAAAACCATTACCCCTTTTGCATCAACCAATTTGGCAGAGAGGCAGTGAAGCAGGACTCTCAGGCTGGAGATTCACCCAGGGCAGACACCCTTTGGGGAGCCAGGAAGGAATGGAGAAGCACAGAATGCAAAGTGCCACCACACAGACCACACATGCACTCATTTCCAAACTGTCCCCTCAACTTTGCTTTACCACAGAAAGGTGAGACTCCCTGTAGTATAAACAACAGACTTTAAAAGACCAAACCTCTTTTCAAATGGCTTATTAATGTACAGTAAGAAAGGCCCACCTGAAAGTTTCTAAAGTAACCTACAATGTAAGAATGTATAACAAGTAATTATAACACACATTAAGCTGAATGCATTAGTCATTTTTGCATTGCTGGGACAAACTACCTGACATATACAAATTAAAAGAGACAAGGTTTGTTTAGCCTCACAGCTTCAGAAGTTTCAGTCCATGGTTGGCTGGCTTGAAGGCAGAAATGTCATGGCAGAACGTCATGGTGGAGGAAAGCTCACCTCACGGCAGCCAAGAAACAGCAAGGGAAGAGCCCATAGGGAAGGGGCGGGTACCAGATATAGTCCCCAGGGGCACATCCCACTATCCACCCAGATGCACCCAGACATGTGTTTTACTAATCTCCTCTGTCTTCGAGCCAATCAAGTTGACAATCAAGATTCACCATCACACAGTAACAGCAAGTACTAAAATCTCTTCTACCTCTCAGGGAAAGTTCAAAATACTTGAGTTCGGCCTTCAAAGTAAGAAGCTATAGAAGTACATGAAGGAGAACAGGTACCCAGGAAAAAGAAGGAGATCAGATGAGCAGTACAAACAGTTCCTCACCAAGCACAGAAATAAGCAAATGCTCAGGACATGTAGGATGGCAAAGAGCAAGAATGACAACCACATCTGACAGCAAGAATTACAGCCAGAACCTTCTTGCTGCCAACAGTAAAATCCAACAAACACCGCCACTGATACCGGGAGTCAATCCTAACAGTCCCATGAGATTTTCTCATTTGCTGCAGATTCTGAAGCCCAGCGTAGCTCACATGGCCATGGCCCACATCAGGGGCTGTGAGGCTGTGCAGAGAGGTAAAAACAGCCTCCTCCAAGGTCATACACTGCAGGGAATGCCCCAAAACAGGACAGGGAATTGAATCCCAAACAGCTAAAAATGACACTCACTGAACTATGCCTCATGTCCCCAGCAGCGTTAGTATCTAGGGCTGCAGCATTCTTGCCACCGCTGTTCTATCCTTTATTCCCCCAACTGGAAAGACTGTCTTCAACTCTGTCAATCTCAACTACCACACCGATAGGATGTCACACTTTAGACTGAGTGGTATCCTCTGTGCATCCCTGACTTGCCCTTCCCAGTGAGCAGGTGCTTATCAAAGGTAAGTATCCAGGGAGCCATGTGTCCTTTGATTCCCCCTTGTGCACAGCAGCATCTCCCACAGAATCAGCTGCCCAGTGACTGTCTGTGTTCTGCACAGATGTGTTACAAGGCAACTCAGCATGCACAACTGGAAATGCGCCATTTTCATTTGGCAAGATCAAATCTCCAAATCAGGCCTTTTTATTTCAGCTCACAGAAGATCTCTGTCCTGAAGTCCTCTGTCTTGAACCAAACCTCAGTAAAATGGATTATAAACCAGCCAAAACGACCAAAGATTATATCCATGTGCATGTGGCTTTGGAGCTGCCTGAGAACTGGCAGAAAGTGTGGCTAAGGCTGCCAGTGAGCTCACTGAAGACAGCAAACAGGATCCAGGCCCACAGGGTGATATGCAGGGAATCCCTGCCCACAAAGCCTCTTCTGACAGTGCATAAACAAAAGAAAGAGCCTGTGGATTATCAGGCCTTTGAGGCACTAAATGAAAAGAACCTGTAGAATATCCTATTAGTTTTCTTTCTAATCTTGAGAAAAGAAACAATATATTCCACGTGGCTCCAGAAGAAAAAGGATTACAGCAGTGGAATGGAGTGTCTTTGCTGCCCCCTTTGAACACAGACATCTTTAAAGAGGTTGTGATGGGAATTTTATCTCAGACCTCAGATGTTGCCATAGTACAATAGTTTCTCCTTTCAGCCGTGGCGAGCACATGGCACCACTTCAATCATTCCACCTCTCCAGGAAATTATAATAGCCTTTTCCCTGACAAAGTTATTGAAGAGCAGTGGGACAGAACAGAGCCCCATTATTCCCCTTCACGAAGCAGTTACATACTTTTTAATAAACAAGAATCTGAAAGACACTCATTTACAGCCAAATTCAGGCTTTGAACAAATGCAATTTTTAGATTAAGGTGCTTGTTTGAGCGACATTTTAGAAACATTCCAGGTAAGAGCTATAATGAGAAATTACAAAGTTCAGAGAAGAGTTTGAACAATGCAGTGGCAAAGGCAGAGAGTAATAATATGGATTTCCACAGACGTTGACCTTAGAAAGGGACCTAAACACCAACCTTTGTTCTTCTGTATGTAACAGAAGAGTATTTTCCCAGTGGTACATTTGTACGAGTTTTTATTCTCAACTTGTGTTAACACCCAGTTAGTAAGTAAATAGAGTGTTCTCCAGAGAACAGTCTCACTTGTACGAATACACCATAAGGAATAGTGTAAGCTGAAAGAAGTCAGGCTCAAAACTGAAGGGAACTCAGCTCCCCTTTCACTGTGATTGACCATCTTGTGAGTCAAAGCAATGCTGTGTAACTTTCCTGAATGGGAAATGACTGGGGGCCTTTTCTGTTGAACTTGTGTTCGTGCTCCAGGGACCACTAAAAACCATAAAATGATAAAGCCACAAATGTCACTGAGCCACTATCGTACTATAGGACAGTGCACTAGGCCACTGGACGTAATGCAGTCAAGTGACCTATCCAGGGGCATCTCACAGAGCCCGCCAGGCAGGTGTCCAGACCATGTCTCTGGCCCTGTCTTCCTCCCGCTGTTCTCCTTTGCAGTCCACACCACAGTGACCACGGCCATTCCCATTCCCAGCAGTGACCAGCCACAGGCAGATCCAGAAGAAGCCTTTGTGCAAAGCACGAGAGCAGGTCACAGTGCTCAGTTTATTCAAACAGCAAAGAGGAGCTGAAGGATGAGAAGGAGCTCTGGTTGCCATGGTTCACTGGCCTCAGTTTGGGGTTCTCATACACACTTCTGTCTTACCCTCTGCTCGCTGTCATAACCCACTACCATTGCCCAGGTGTGTAACTCAACATGGTAATCAGAGTCAAACTCTTTAAAGATCCTCAAAAGAAACAAAATCCACATCCATTTAAATACTTAAAACATAGTAGTCTTTATCATTACCACCTTGATAATATTTAAAACTGAAAGAAGAATCCTATACAAGGAGCATTTACTAAGTGCAAATATTGTGCTGCCAGCACCTTACCTGTAAGAGGGCCACCCATGAAGCATGTGAGGATGCAAAGACCAAAACTAACCTCAAAGTGGGGTAGGACCACCTGAGGGTATACAGAACTCAGAACTATGCTCCAGCTTGAAAGCACTATAATTACAATGACCCAGAGTTAATTCTCCCCAGACACATATCATCGCCCAGTGTCTGATCAACATGAAATTGAGACAAGTGACAAGTAGCCGACTCCTGGATCTCATGGATCGTACTTTCCTCCTTGGGTACCAGGGTTTTTTTTATTCTACTTTAGATCACAAGACAAACATAAGCAATGCATTTTTTAACTCATAAAATGTTTGCTTCCTTGACAAGTAAAAGACCAAGTTATTATTTATATCTGCTTGTAAATAGCACAGGACACAATCATATCCGTATTCATGGAAGGCAGAGTAAAATAAGTGAAATTTGGTACGTAAAGGGTGGTTTCCTTCATAAAAAGTTTCATTTACTTTCTGGAATACAGTTTTCTCAGCTGCAATATGGGAAGCTGAGTTAGATTCTCTTTAAAATTCTTTCATGTTTGAGAGGACAGTAATCTGCTGCGGTGTTCACAAGTGTCTTGTGTGCCCTTTCCTCCTCTTTGATTGTTAATAGTCACAGTAAAATGTTCACATTATTTTGGAGTGGTTAAGAGTGTGAGTTCTGAGCGCAGCAGCGTGGTTGTACTAACTTGGGGAAGACTTTTACAACTTCTGATCCTCAGCTTTGAATCTTTAGAATGGGTCACTTGTCTTACAGTGTTGTTTTAAGTTCCAGAATCACATCAAACAAGAGAACAAACCCCAAGTGCTGGGAGTAGTAACTAACCTGGGGAAAGCACTCAGAGAAGCCTGGGCTGTTATTATCTTTTATTATTTCTTATTTGAGAGCTGGTATTAAACATGAAGGATGCAGTATCAGAGAAAACTAGATAGTCTCTAATTCCTTGAGATCAATAAATGGTCTTTCTGAGAATTTGTGTAATTGGAAAGTCAATGTAAAAAAAAGAAAGAAAAAAAAAACTAACACTATTTTAAAACCTAGAAAAAGCTGCTTTTTTATACTAATAAAAATCTCTCAGAAGAATTCCCAAGACTAAATAAAATACTTCCATAAACAGTGTGTTCTCAAAGGTGAACAATTTAGGAGGCACCTTGGCAAAGCCTTGGCGCTGCTCCAGGTGGGATTTTTATTTTTTGTCTATGCTGCAAAGAAGAGAGCTATGTGATGCTTGCTGGTGAGCCTGTTAATACGCCTTTTCAAGCTGTTAATTCCCATTAAATCGACTAGTTTTAATTAGTAAATTCAAGCCATGGCAAACACCAAAAGCAAATGAAGCATATATTCTTTCAGCATTGCAGGGAACAGCTAAACCCTAGCTTAAATCTGGGGTTACACTCAACTAGACTAGACTAGATGAGGAAATCATTAATTTTTAAGCCATTAATTCAAAAATTAATTTGCAAGGGTCTCTTTCCACGGGTTGCTGAATATTTATTATGCTCTCAAAACTGTGGATTCTCTGGAACTTGGCTCAGTTCTGGTCGTGAGTGAGCTCTGTCTCTAACTGGGTTGGGAACAGGGGCTGGAAGATGCATGCAGGATCAAACAATGAAAATACTGAAAGGACTGGCAACCTGACCCCAGAAGATGCCAGAGAAGAGGAGGCTGTGATCAGGAACGCAGCAGTCCTCACTTGCCGACAGCTTCGCTTTTTGTGGTTTCAGTTACCGGAGGTCAATACCCCATCGCAATGCCGCATCTACCTCCCCTCACTGCGCGTCAAGGCACTGTACCTTCTCTATCATAAAATCACAAGAAGAAGAGCAAGTACCAAACAGTAGGATATGAGAGGGAGAGGGAAGGAAGGAGGCAGGGAGGGAGGGGGAAGGTGGAGGGAGGAAGAGTGTGCATTCACATGGCTTTGTTATTATATATTGTTATAATTGTATTTTATCATTAGCTGTTGTTGTCTACTTTATTAATAAAACTCTTCTCCATAGGTTTATATATATAGGGGAAAGTATAGTATATTGTCATGGCTTGGATCTGAAATGTTCTGCACAATTCTCATGTGTTCAGAGGAGGAGTTTTTGGAAATTAACTGGATCATAGGGGTGCCATATTCGACAGTGGATTAATGCTCTGATGAGTTCATAGCTGATGTGCTGTTAGGAAGTGGGGCCAGTTTGAGGGTTATGCCTTTGAAGTCTCTTCCTCCTTTTTCCTCTTCTGCCCCTCCTCTCCTTTCTTCTTCCTACTCTTATTCTCCCTCTCCCTCTCTCTTTGGCCTTTTCTCTGGCTCTTTCTCTCTCTCTCTCTCTCTCTCTCTCTCTCTCTCTCTCTCTCTCTCTGGTTCTTCCTGCTCTCTCTGCTTCTACCCATCGTGAGGTTAACAGCTTTCCTTTACCATGCCCCTCTACCATGATGTTTGTGCATTGAAGCCAGTTAACCATGAACTGAAACCTCTGAAACTATGAGCCAAAATCAACCTCTCCTCCTTTATGTTGCAAGTGTTGGGTATTTTTTCCAGCAGTGGTACTAATCATAGTTTCAGACATCCAAGGGTGGTCTTGGAATCTATCCTCTGAAGATAAGGAGGGGAGGGGACTACAATAATTTCTTGGCACCCAACATGGAAAGAGTACTCACCAAGTGATGTTATTACTCTGCAGTTGGCACTGATGATGATGATGATGATGATGATGGCAATGATAAGAATAATACTGAACATGTATATATCAGACACTGTTCTAAGTGGTTTATTTATAACATCTCACATAATGCTCAAAAAATTTTTGTCTGAGACTCACTCCTCACCTTTCTCTTTCTCTGTTCTATATCACAGAGGGATGATACAGGTTATCCTGACAGCTAGCTTTTTGCTCATTGGCTCCAAGATTAAAGGTGGTAAGATGGGAAAGCCAAGATATCATATCCCCTTCTTCACTATAACTTGATCAGAGTCTTCAGCAACACAGAAGTCTCCTGCAGTTCCACCATAATGTTGGGTGACTTCTAGGTCACTGTTATGATTGATACATTGTGTCAACTTGGGGAGTCCAGAGGTTTGGCTAAGTGACTCAGCAGGAAGCCAGGGTGCTTACTTTGTATACATCCTGA
>NW_004955446.1:7983022-8071383 GCF_000276665.1 Chinchilla lanigera | reverse complement strand
AGACTGTCCCTCCAAACTAGAGCTACTAGATGTTCCTTGCTATTGCCAATACAGTATTTGGATTGTTCAGTGACCCCGTTTGGTTTCTCAGCTCTTCTATCTCCTGCATAATCAATCAAATTTCCTCTGGCTCAAATACATAGGATGATTTATGCTTTCTTTCTTGAACCATTATTATTCTTACTTTACAATAAACAAATTGAAAGGTAGCTTATCCAAGATTATAGGTATAAACTGGCCAAGTTGGACCTGATAATCCAGAGGTCATAGAGGTAATAGCTCTTGTACACTGCATTATATCGTGTGTGTTTGTGTGTGTGTGTGTGTGTGTGTGTGTGTGTGTGTGTGTGTCACTGGGCATTGAATCCAGGGCTTTACACTATGCTACATCCCAGCCCTTTTTTATTTTTTTGTTGTGAGACGGGGTACCATAAATCTCTAAGTTGCTCAGGCTTCGCTCAAACTTAGCATCCTCCTGCCTCAGCCACCCAGAGTGCTGGGATTATACTTGTGTGCCACCATACACAGCTACAGTGTCTCTTAATTAGATAATACAAAAATATAAGGCTACAAGAAAATAAAGGCACTTCCATCTACCCTCTATTTCATGAACAATAATTTCCCAATCTTGCCCCAAAAGACATGGCTAGGTGATTTCTCTGGACTATAATATTTACTAGAGTATCTAAGTTTATACTTAATTCAACAGCAGTAGAGCTTTCATATCATTAATTTTGGTTCTTGATTTTCCCTGGAGACATTAAATGCAGTTACAAAGTAAATATGTGATGTGTTTCTTTGACTAGGTACCAATCTCTTATAAAGCAGAATTTTATGTCAATGGCATAATAGGTAAAGATATTTGTTGGACCACATTGAAGAACCCAAACCCATTCTGGTTCTCCAGTGGTATTCCTTCTACAGGAAATTTCCCTTGTACTCCATCCTGTAACTGTCCAACAGATTAATGAAACCTTTTTGTAAATGCTACTACCACTTTCTCCAATTACCTCAGTCTTTCAACAAATGCAACATAAGATAAACAGCACATGAAAAAGAATAGTTTAAATAGGCATATGAGTTTACTCAATTTTAATTGACCATAACGTCTAGCTAAAGATTTTCTGTAAAAGGGGAGTCATTTTTGTAAGAAAAAATGATGTGTGTATGTGTATAGTCTTCTGTAAAGAAGATTGACATAATTCTTACCAAATTCTGACATAGTTCATTCACTGTACAAATTTGCTAATATTTAAAATAAATTCTATTGACTTTTTATAATGTAGACATAGATAACATAGATATATTGTAAAAACCTGTTGAAAAAAAGTGGGAAAATATAACAGCAATAACCATTGAAAACCTAGAGATATTCTTTATTAATATTCACTATGTCTTTACAATCAATTATTTTTGTCCCTTTTTTTACTTAGCTGAGAACTATATGTAGTTCTGCGCCCTACTTTTTTCAAAAGTTAACATTATATTAACATTTTTCTTTATCATTTAATAACTTTAAATATTTAATCTTGTTAAGTGGTTGTATAAAACTGCAGCAAATGGATCTCACATAAATTATTTTATACTTCTGTTTAAATATTGGGTGATAGTCAGCTTTTTATTAGAAGCCCATTTCTGTGATTGTTTTTCTATAAAGAGGAATAAATCTCAGATTTTTCCTTAGGCTAGATTTCTAAGATAGAGTAAACTTCCAAAAGTGCAATTACTCGGCCAAAGAGTAAATATGTTCTCAAGTGCTTGTGATGAATTATCAAATTATTTTCCAGAATAACCAAATTTTCATATAAATGATAAAGGCACTGAAATACTTCTGAAATATATTCATAGCCTCTTAAGTTTATTTTCTTTAAAAAATCAAACTTATTTTCACTGGTTAAAATATAAAACTCATCTAAGAATTTAATGACTACTGCTTTCTTCTACTTTCCATTTTCTTCCAGTTTGTAAAATCTTACAAGGACAAAGAAATGATAAATGTATACGCAACATATGTGCAGTGTAACAATTTGAATTTGCTAAGATGGATTTTCCCATTTTCATAAAGATCATGTTAGTGAGTCTTTTCTTTTACATTTGCCTTATTTCAATGGCCCTTTCTACAGAAAAATCAACTAGAATGTCCTCCTCAGTGCTGTGACTGTTTCAGGACAGAGTAGGTGAGAAGATGTGGTTCCTACTGGTAGCATTATAATACAACTTGAAGAAAGTAATCTGTTGACATCCAGAAAGTAATAGGCAGAATGGAAAGCTACCATTTTCTCTCTATATTCACCTTGCAGAATTTTAGAAAAAGTATTCACATGCCATTCTCTAGTATCACAAATTACTACTATTTATTGCCTCTTATAAAAATGACCAAAAGAAATTTGAATATTGAACTATAATGTTCAATCCATTTCCACTGGTTTTGCAAGTCCACAGTAAATTGCCACCCTAATATTCATAGCTATGTCTATTCCACTGGGTGGTAGCCATGACTCATGGTGAAATATTAAACCACACTTCCTGGGAATCAGGATATGTACCACCTGGGCCCAGCTTCGCCAGTAATTATTGGATCAGAGCTATTCACAGTATCTCAGGATCTCAGTTTTATATCTGTTAAGTAGGGTCTGGGCCTAAAGCAACAAATATCCTTCTGTGTTCTCATATTCCATGATTTTAATTTGAGTCCATATTAAAGCACTCCCTTTCAAACATAAACAATCCTTTCTATTTTTCTATTTTCCTGTTTCCCTCACTAGTAAAATTTTAATAATGGTATTCTGCCAACTTTGGGAATGATATCATAAGGATTAATCATGGAAATCATCAGTTGTTTCACAAACAGGCACCTCAAATTTTTTCTTGGGACTAGGCTTGAAACAATGAACTTTAAGAGAAAGGTCCTTTGCCATATCAAGATGAGACTTTGAATTGTAAACAAGTGACCAAATAGACAAAATGACTTCAAGAAGACATTAGAATAGAGTGGACTGGATGAGAGCCCACCATTGCAGTACAGTGATCAAGGAAGGTCCTTCTGAGAAGGGCCTCTGAGCAGTGAAATGAAAGATACACAAGAACTGGCACATCCAGGGCATACAGTAGAGAAAAGAGTCAGTACAGAGACCTGGAACAGGAATGAGCCTGATAAGCTCAAGAAAGAGACAGCAGGCCAGAGACTGTGTAGTGGATTGACAACTGGTGGTCAACTTATAACCCATAGCTGAAATAAGTAAGCATGGTGCTGGGTTTAGGAGGCCCACCTGGGGACTGTTCCAGCAGCACAAGAGGCACAATTCGAGAAGGAGAAGGAGGCTGTTGGGAGCAGAGAAAGGCTGTTGGGAGTTGAGTGAGGCTGTTGGGAGCTGAGAGAGGTTGTTAGAAGCTGGTAGAAGCTGTGAGAAGCTGTTGGTTGTTTTGGAGGAGTTCGTCATGCTGGCTTTCCTGATGAACTCTGCTGTTTTCATCTTCCGAGGAGCTCGGGACCTTGCTGGCACTGAGAATGGCTTTGGTTCACTTTGGGGGAGCTCTGGTCCTCACTTTGAGCACTGCTTCCTGACTCCGGAGGGGAAGATGGTGCACTGCCAGTCTCCTAGGAAAGCTTGCTGCATTGGCTTCCCTGATGAGACCTCAGCCATCTTGATCATTGGAGGAACTCTGGACCTCACTGTTGTTGAGGATGGCTGTGGTACTTTTAGGGGGAGCTCTAGTTCTCCTGAGTGTCTCTTCCTGGCTCCAGTACAGATCCCTTAGCCTAGTAGCACAGATCCTTCATCCCGCTGGCACAGACTTTCTAGATTCCACCACTGACCTTTGGGCCTTCCCAGTGCAGATCTGTGAAACAGGCATGCGCAAGATGTTGTTATGGGCTCTAGGCTTCCAGGTGGACTCATGGGAGGCATAAGCTCTAGGCCTTCACTAGACTCATTCAGGACATTTCCATGGGATCCAGGTCCTCAGCTGGATTCCTTGGTATTAGTGTGTGGACAGATTTCCTGCACTCTCTTGTATATCATTCTTTGGGTGACTATTATAAATAATCTTATAAAATATGTGTCCTATATTATATTGTTCCCCTTGCAAAAATATCCCCCAAACCATAACAGAGTGGTTGAAAATCAATAAACAAGGAAAGTGGATTAAGACAAAAGGTAAGTAGAAGCCAGATGATACGTACATATGTACAAAATGATAAGGAGTTTTGCCTTTAATCTAAAAGCATTAAAAGGCTACGGAAGGTTTTGTGCTGAGTGGTTTGATTTCTATCTAAAAGATCACCCTACCTCTTGTATAGAGAACAGATTGTATATTTTCTTTCTAGGAGCATTGGTAAAGGACACCTATGTTGTTTAGAAATATTGAAAATACTGGTTTGGGTGAAAGACAGGATTCTCATCCAAATTCCTGCCCACCTGCTTAGCTGAGCAATATGCCTATTTTCCCTGCCAAGTACATGTTAAACATTCAAGTTTAGGGGCTGGGGATTTAGCTCAGCGGCAAAGTGCCTGCCTGGCAAGCGCAAAGTCATGAGTTCAATTCCTGGTACCGGAAGAAAAACGAAAAACAAACAAACAAAAAAAAACATTCAAGTTTACCATGTCTCAATGAGACAACAGAAGTCTTATCCCTTGGACATCAGGATCAACACTAAAAGCACAGCTGTGGGGCAGGCTAGCTCAATATGACTGCCCATCAGCCAACAAATACCTTTTAGTTGACAAACAAGAACCCAGGCAGAAAAACTCTGAATGGTTGTTATGATTCCATCCTCCTCCTCATTGTTTTTCCTCCCTGCTTCTCACGTGATGCCTCAAACACAGAAAAAAAGCCAACTGTAATGTCCAGAGATACAGATGTGATCTTTGTGAAGTAATGTTAAGCAAAATTATTCATTGACCCATTAAATCTACCTTTGAGAATTCAAATTTCTTTTAAATCTTAAATTTTTTTAAACTATAAAAATGGTCTTCACAAATATATTTCATACACCATTAAATAGTTTTAGTGGAAAAAAATTTTTGAAACAGCCCAGGTGAACTATGACATATCATTAATAGAGTAGTTATAACACATTATAGATAAAATGCATCATACCACATTATAGATAAAAGTTCTTGTGAAATAATACAAGGTCTGATATCTGAAAATTCAATTTCCAATATGATAACCTTGATAATTTCTAGGGTATTTGTTCAGTTTTCTTTTCAGCTTGTCTCTATATTATAAAAATTCCATGAGAAATTTATATTACCTTTATAACTGAGGACAAAAATATATGACTAGTGCTATAACCTGGATCTTGAATGTCCCTGAAAGCCCAGGGTTAAAGTCTTGGTCTCAGGGTTGTACTACTGAGAGGGAGTAGAACCTTCAGAAAGTGAGGTGTAACAGAGACCTTTAGGTCTTAATGTCTTTGGAGGGGAATGTGAGACCTTAGCCACTCCTCTTTTTGCTTCAGGGCCCTGAGCTGAGCAGTTTTGGTCCACCATGCTCTGCCACAATGTGTTGCCTTGCTCCAGCCCAAATCAAGGGAACCAACCAATCATGATTTGAAACCAAAACTGGGAGCTAAAATAGGGGCTGGGGATTTAGCTCAGCGGCAAAAAGCGCCTGCCTGGCAAGTGCAAGGTCGTGAGTTTGGTTCCCAGTACCAGAGAAAAACCAAAAAAATAAATAAATAAATAAATAAATAAATAAAATAAACCTTTACTCTCTAAAAGTTTATTATCTCAGGTATTTTGTCATGGTAACAGAAACCTAATACAAATATTAAAAGTACATCTTAAACTTCAGTGTCCTAACATTAGGTAAGGAAATGAAAGAATCTGATATCTAAGTCTTCTCTGAAAACAGAATCTATAATTCCATTTTGCTAAGATTTAAATAAAAGATGTTAAAGAATCTCTGTTAATACTTTTGATGTTAATATAAGTCATGTTAATGACCATATAGATATAAAACAGTATCTTCAAGGAAATCCTTCCCCAAATATATTTAATAAAATCTAATACTATAGAGTAAATTTGGAATCAAATAGATAGGCTAGGGTATTGAGTGGAGCACAGTATAACAGAAAAAGGTAAATTTATTAAAATATAACAATGATAAATATTAAGAGTAACACCTACTAAAAAATACATCGCTATTTTTCTCATGTGCAGATTGTAATTAATATTCTGATGCAAGGACTGAATGCTTCTGACTTCATACTAGAAAAATTAACTCTAAGCTCAGGGAACTTTATGGATATTTCATATAAAAAAATATACCAAAGAAAAATAAAAACAAACAGAAATGAAATGGATATGTTACTGTTGTTAATTAAAGTATTGAGGCATTCCTAGTTACGATGAATAAAGTAAGATCTCACAATTAGAGACCTCTTCATCTAAGGAAAATCAAAGAGAAAGTGTTCATGTTTCTCAAAGTAGTGAATTCTTTTTTATTCCTATTTGCGCCATTCAGCAGGAAAGCAGATTTAAAGACTGGGATCGTGCTATTTAAACTGTTGACATTTACTGTCTAAGGTAGAGCCAAAAGATTTCATTTCAAGTCAAATTCCATGAATGTGATGCCAAGTCAACTGCTTACTTGAGCTGGAAGAAGGTAAAAGGGCTCTTTATGAAATCTATAAATAAGATCACCAAATAAAAACTTCAAATGATGAAAACATTTCTTCAAATCATCATCAGCCCAACACTGGTAATGGACACTGATATCTTTTTACAAATTGGAGGTACCTAAATCCTAACACTTTTTAAATGTTCTTCTTTATCTTTTGTGCATTAAAGTCATGTCCAAGTGAATTTTTAAGGGTTGCAAATATACATGTGCATGTATTGAGGGGAGAATAATTTGGGAAACAGTTATATGTCTCTCTTTTTAAAAATTTAATATTCACTTCATGAATTCAGATTGTTGAACAGATTGTCGAGCAGTTGGAATATATGCCTAGGTTGTGAACCATTTGAATAAGCCTCCTAGGTACAGTAGGTTATACAGTCATTCCTGGAGATTGTAGGAAAGGATTTCAAATAGCACCATCTGTTAGAACCACCACCCAGCAAATATTATCCTAGCCAATTATCACTTCAGAACACCACAGGAGTCACTCCACCTGTGTTGGAACAACTTGGCTGTAATCCACAGTTACATCCTGGCTCTAGCTCTGTAAATCATGGCTTCCATAGGAGCCTATTCATGTGGAATCTTGAAACACCAGAGTTGGGTAAAGTTATGTGTCTGGTGGGTACAGTTATATGTCTACCTAAAGATGGCCCATGGCAATCTCACACTGAATAAGCCTTCAAGCTTTCCTTTTATGTCAAGCTCTTTTTCTCCAGGGTCCCAGCTTTAACCTACCTCTTTTCTCATCTGTCTAAGCTAAGAGCCCTCCACACATGTCTCCCAACCAGATAGCAACTGAGGCAGGCCAGCAACTTCATCCCTCCTTAGCTATCCATGGCAAGGATCAGAAGCATAGATATTCACAGATGCGAGGAAGGTTACATCGATGAGTGAAAAGACAGCTGATATCAGAAATGTTAGACAGTTGGGAATCATAATCTAGGCATTTTGTGATAGTTAAAAGGCCTTTATTCAGGTTTTAATGACACTAAAATTATCTTAATGTACTTACATATAATAGGGGATCTCAAAAAGATTCCTGCCTTGTTTACTATTCTTAGAATGGTTCAGGAGGTTCAGCAGGTGTAGGCATGTGTCTGAGGCATTAGTCAGACAAGGGTCACAGGCAGTGTGCCAAAGAAGTCCAGCTCGCATCTGCTATTGTTTCAATCCATTAAACTCTATAACAGGCAGATAAAATGATTGCAGGTGTCACTGCCAACCTTACCTAGCCGAGTGTACACTCAGTCAATTGGGGCACTATTCTGAGGAAACAATCCCAACTTCCTAGGTCACCCAGAAGTAAATGCGAGAAACTCCACTTGTGGTGGTAGAGAAAAAGGCCTCTGCACAGGGCCAAAAGGCCATGGTCAACAGTAACATAAACTTATTTCCTGTCTAACTCAGCCTTTATGGTAGAGATCACAAGTAGGCTACTGTCTATCTATGTTCAGCTTCTCCCTTAGTAACAGAACCCCAAATTTTATCTAAATATATTACTGCTTGGCCAAACAGACTAAATTTCCCAGCCTCCCTGCAACTAGTGATGCTATATGATTCAGACCAGTGAGATATATGAGGAAGGATTGTCTAGGCTCCTTGGGAAGGAGAGTCCTGTCGTGCTGGCTGGAAAGCTGACATGACATTAGGAACTCCAGCAGCAATTTTTAGAAAGGGATCTCACCATATTCCCCAAGTTTGCCTAGAATTCCTGGGCTCAAGTGATCCTTTCACCTCCCTAGGAGCCAAGATTAACATGTGGTGCTAGATCCAACCAGTAGCTATGTTGGATCATGAGTTGACCTTGACAATAGAAACCATGTGTTTAAAACATAGATAACAAAACTAAAAAGATATTGGGTCCTCGATGACTTTGCAGAATTGCCATGCTACTTCTAGATGTCTTTTAATTAACAGGATAGATTAAACCTTCATGTATGTAAATCACTACTTGGAAAGGACTCTGCATTGTACACAGCTGAGTATGAATGTGAAGAAGTATAGTTTCTCACCGTTCCTGGCCCATCCTTGCTCTACCTAATCCTGTTTGCTCTTAAACTCCTGTTATGAACTAAATTCACATATGCTCAGAACTTTTCTATACGTCTTCCACCTTAATCAATACACATCATTTTCTTTGATGATACAAATTTGTTCCTAAGCCATAGTAGTGAGCTTCCTGTTTGCCTCTCTGTTCAGCTAGCAGGCTTCATGGTTACCTGACCGACTGTGTTTCCCTCTTCTTTCTGGAGACTAACTGGATAGCACAGTTATTCAGGTATGAAAATTATGCTGCTGACCCTTCATCCTTAAAGCATTTTGAGCAAGTATTTTTGTCACTTATCCACCACTGTCTCTTCTCACAAGCATGCAGTATGTCTAGGCAGGGCAAAAACTGAAGGCTGACTCCGTAAAATAATTAAACTAAATGATTCACCTGATGATAGGAGCCACTGCCTTGGCCTTTAATTAGCTTTAACCTACAGAAATAAGTAGCCTTCGACATCCACTGCAATACTGGCATTTTCAATCTAGTTTGAGTGACAGGACCCTAAAGGCAAAACAGTTCCTGTAGAGTCTGCATTTCTGCTTGCTCTTGCTTTTGTAGTTTAAACAACTCAGTTTTGTTGGGCTTTAAAGTGCAGTTTAAGAAATGTTTTATAACTAAAGTTAGTGGACCTAGGGATATCTCTAGCATCTCAGTAAAGGGAAGCATGGGGTTATGTGTCTACATTCTGCAATGGCCTGAAAAGAAGACCCAGCTATAATTATATTTGTGATTTCTTTATAATGATGCTTCCACAACTTCCCGATAGATAATATAAAGCTCAATAATGTCTTAAGCTCTTCGGAGAAGATACCTAAAAGAGGGAGAACTGGGTCATATGGAATGTTTAATTTCAGTTCTTTCAGACATCTCCATACTGATTTCCTTCAAGGTTGTGATGGGAAAAAAAAAGCTCAATGACTTCTTCTTGGAACATTTTAGAGGGATGTACATAGCCAAATGGGACGTTGGTCATGGTTCAGTTAAAGAGAACAGAATTTACTGTGGCTATTCCAAGCAAAACATTTTAATCAGATAATTAAATGGCTTTTCATTAGGAAAGGCTGATGAAATACCTCTAAGTTGAGCCTTCAGAAGTAGTTCCCAAGGCTCACCACTGAACGGGGCCACCAGAGGAAGTGCTGCCTCTTCTGGGATCAAGAAACTGCCTGCCACTCCGGGATGCTGCCAGCTCCACCACCACAGTGCACTGCCACAGCGAGGAAGCAAACACCAATGGGAAAGCAGCTGGGTTATCTAGCCACTGTCATCGAGGGGCCACCCAAGCAAGAAGCTGCCCTGCTGCTGCTGTGGCCAGATCTTCAGTCTTTCAGTTCCTGCTATGCTCTTCACTACCACAGCTGATACCCCACACCCTGCCTCTTAACACCCACACAACTAGTGACTGGACCCTGGGATTGGTGCCAAAGCTGAGAGCAAAGCAAGGAAACAACCCCATGGCCATGCATGGCAAATGAAACTGCAGAGGGCACGATTTGCTTCATTTCCACCTACTACATCTCATGACTCAGTGTGTTTGGTCAGACATGTGTCAGGGGAATCCCAGAAAGAATTCATCTAACAGACTAGAACTTTAGCCACATTCATTACCTCATCTCCAAGGAGGTTAAGAGATATTTCCAGCTTTGACAAGACCAAAGGGTATACTATTAGGAAGCTGAAATGGGTGTTGATGGATAATGCATAATGTATAACACAGAATGTTATGCCTAACATGTCATATTGATAAACATGTATCAATATGCACATGAAACTACATGTAGAGTGGACACCCTGTAGCATTTGCTGAGAAATTCACTGCACCATGGCCTTCAGTTTTCAGACCATAAAGAATATAATATCTAGATCATTGTATTTTTTATACCACCATTCCATGAACCACATATCAGCAGCCACTGCATGAATCTTACTAATGAAACTGATGATTCTGGTAAGTGCTATAGAAGACTCTATAAGGAGATCTTAAGAATCTTAATAACTAAGAAAAGAATGTGGTACAATATGAATACCTAAGAGTTAAATGACAGAAAAACAAAAATAATGTTCCAAACCAAATCTTCAAAGTTATAATTACTTTAGAGAGAAATTTAGAGAGAAAGTTATAATTACTTTAGCAAGAAAAGGGGGGAAAGCAGGTGTACTTGAATCGGCACACCCAACTGACTATAAGAAACACCATTGAAGTGGCGCTGACCTCTTCTATTCCAAAATAGCAAACTTTGAAATAGTGCAAAATGAACAAAAGTTCAGGTAAGGATCAAAAGGCTTTGTAAAAAAAACACCAAAGCACACTACTGAATGCTGTGAATTGATTTTTAGACCAACGCTAAGATGTCAAATATCCTTGAAAAATAGCCCAGGACATTCATTTCATTCTGTTGGATACTGAAATTAATACGCCTGGTATTAAATCACTAGAGAAAGCAACAGTTCAACCACTAATTAGGCTGATTTTTGGGCAGAACCTGCCGTTCTATATAAATAAATCATGCAGAGAATGCAATATTTGGGGTAAGGGTTAGATATTGTGATTATTATTCCCACATGAGACTTACTAATACAGATGAGAGTTATGGAAGGATGCTGTGACTTACCAGGAATAATTAATAAGTTCCCTAGAAGCTACTTGGTTGTTGTAGTTTGTTATATTTATTTTTATTTTTACTATAACTGAAACACAAAAGAGCATATAATTACAATGTCACAATCACACTTTGAAAATATTATAATAAGTAGAAATAAGCTTAGGACACCAAACCCAAAGAGGGCCACCATGAGCCTCTCCATATCCTGAAAATTGCATCTTATTGCATGTTAGTCTAGTAGCACTATGGTACGTATAGGGATAGCTTCTTAAAATTTTTCACTAACATACTACTTGTACATGTTAATGGGACTCAGTGTGATATTTCTATATGTGAACAAAACAGGTACTGACCAAGCCTAGCCTCTCCTTTTACACACACACACACACACACACACACACACACACACACCATTCCCAACATCTAATAACCACTATTTTACTTTCAGGTTGACATTTTTAGCTTCCATATATGAGAAACAACACGTGTACCTCTTTCTATGTCTAACATTTCACTGAAGGTAGTGTTCTCAGATTCCATCCATTTTACTGCAAATGACAGGATTTAATTCTTTATACCTCCACAGTACTCCATTGTGAATATATACTACATTTCCTTTGTCCACTCATGCGTTTCTGGGCACTTAGGCTCATTCCTTGTCTTAGTTTTTATAAATAAACAGTAAACATGGACATGAAGATATTTGCTTGGTATACTGACTTTTCCATTGGACATGTACCTAGAAGTGGAGTAGCTGAGTCATGTTGTAGATCTACTTTTTAGTTTTTTGAGAAACCTTCATACTCTTCTGCATAATGCCTGCACTAATAATTTATGTTTCCATCAAGTGTACTCTGTTCTCTGCACTCTCCCCAAAGTGTTATTTTTTTTTTTTTTTTTTGGTGGGAGGTGGTTGTTGTTGTTTTAAGAGGCATTCTAACTGGGGTGAGATAGTATTTCATGGTCATTTTGATTTGTATTTCTGAGGTGGATAATAATACAGAGCATCCTTCATATATTTATCAGCTAGTTGTACTTCTTTTGAGAAGTGTCAGATTACACGACCATTTTTAAACTGGATTACTTGTCCCTTATTGTGAAGGTTTTTTAAATTTCCCTGTGTATTTTGGATATTAACCTTCTATTAGATGAATAGTTGACAAATAATTTCCCCCATTTTCACTGTTAAGAGTTCATTTTGGGGGATTTCTTGTCTGGTTTTGTGTAGTAACTCTTTAGTTTGATATAATCCTTTCTGGCAATTTTTACTTTTGTCTCACACAGTTTTAGGGTCCTACCTAGAAAAATCATTTCCTGTATCACTGTCTTGAAATGTCTCCCCCATATTTTCTTCTAACTGTTTCAGAGTTTCACCTCTTACATTTAGGTTGTTCACCCATTTTGAGATGATTTTTGTTCAAGGACAAAGCAAGGGCTTGAGTTCCATCTTCTGCCTATGGACATCCCGCTTCCTAAGCAGCATTTGAAGAGGTTGTCCTTTCTTCTGTGTATGTTCTACTTCCGTGATAGCGAACTGATTGTGTCAATTTGAGTAAGAAACACCCAACTAAACTGGATCAGTATAGTTTTAGGTGTGGTCAAAGGGATTTACTGAAGACAGAAGAACCACCCTTGGTCTGAGTGACAGCAATGAATAGGCTTGCCACTTGAATGGATTAAGATGGAAGGGAAGAAGGATGACTTGCTTCTGCTTCTTTGCAGGAGCTCCAATGTTCACCACCTTCGCCTTGGACATCTTCTCCTGGCTTTCAGCACAGACCATTCTGCCTTCTGATACGAACTCAGAGGGGACACTACAGTGAGCCTTTGACTGGAACCTTCAGATCCCCATCACTCAGATAGACCTTTTGTGCTCTTCCACACCTAACTCTATGGGTGGCCATTATAAGCCAATCTTATAAATTCTTATACATTTATATATCTTGCATTAAATCGGTTTCTCTAGTGAGCACTGACTGATACAACCACCTTTCTCAAGAATTAGTTTTATGTAAAGGTGTGAGTTTATCCATGGGCTCTCTACACTATGTCATTCATCTGTGTGTTGGTTTTATACCAGTACCATTCTTGTTTGGTTACTATGGCTCTGTAGTATGTCTTGAAATCAGTTGCTGTGATACCTACAGTGTTGTTCTTTTTACTCAAGATTCCTTTGGCTATTCAGGGTATTTTGTGCTTCCATATGAAATTTAAGATTTTTTTAAAAATTCTGTGAAGAACATCTTTGGTGTTTTAATGGGAATTTCATTGTATATATAAACAACTTTGGATATATAAATATTTAACAGTATTAATTCTTACAATCCATGAACATGGAAAGTCTTTAAGTCTTTTATGTTTTCAATTTCTTTCATCAGTGTTTCCTATTTCTCACTGTAGAGGCTTTTAGTTCCCTGGTTAACTTTATTTCTAGGTACTACTGTATTTTTTTTGTAGCTATGGTGAATGATCTTACTTTAATGATTTTTTTTCCTCAACTGTGTTGATCCCACAGTTTTCTTCTTCATTTTGTCAATGCAGTATATTACGTTCACCAGTTATGTTTATCCTTGCACCCTTGGGTGAAACCAACTTGATCATAATGAATGATCTTTTTATTGTGATTTAGATTTGTCAGCATCTTGCTGAAAAATTTTACATTTATATTTATCAAGGATGTTGGCCCATAGCTTTCTTTGTTGTTATTGCTGTTCTTATCACTGCACTCTTGTCTGCCTAGCAGAGTAATTGACGCTGGCCTCAAAGAATGAATTTGGAAGGGCTCCTACCCTTTAAATTCTTTGGAAGAGTTTGAGTAGAATAGGCATTATTCTTTCATTGAAAGAATTAATTAATTCACATTAATAAAGATGGGTAGTAAAGCCATTCATTCTTGGCTTTTTCTTTTTTGACAGACATTACTTCTGATTCAGTGTCATTACTTGCTATTAATCCATTCAGTCTTCTTATGTTCTCAAATTTTAGTAGGTCATATGTGTTTTGAAATTTGTCCATTTCTTCTAGGTTTTCTGAACTTTAGCATATAATTTTTCATCATAATTCCTTATGATGACATATTTTTATAGTATCAGTTATGATGTGACCTTCTTCATCTCTGATTTTATTTGTTCGATCCTGCTTTTTTTTCTTAGTCTGGGTAAAGGCTTGTTGATTTTGTTCATCTTTTCAAAATAGTCAGCTCCATGTTTCATTTTGTATTTCATTTTGTATTTATCCTCTGTTTAATATATTTTTGCTTTGATCTTTGTTGATTCTTCTAATTTGGTTTGTTCTTGCTTTTCTAAATCCTTGGGATATGTTATTAGATTATTTTTTTGAAATCTATTTTTGATGTAGCCACTCATGATTATAAAATTTCCTCTTAGTACCATGTTTGCTATACATTTCTTAAGTCTGGGCATGTTATGCTTCTATCTCATTTGCTTCAAGAAATTTTTAAATTTCCCTTCTGGTTATCAATGACCTATTATTCATTCAAAAGTTCCATACATTTTTGTAACTTCTAAAAATTTTTTGTGGCTGATTTCTAGTTTTATTCCATTATGATCAGAAAAGATACAGAATTTTTATTAAGATTGATTTTGTGGCCTGATACATAGCCTATTCTTTCTAGGCTATTTTCCAAACATTCTCCAGAACATTCCATGTGATAGCTATAGAAAATATATTATGTCCACTATTTATACATCTTAAACCATTTACTCTGTAAAATAATGTAACTGTGATGTTTCTTCATTGATTATTTTGTGGATGATTTGTCCATTGATGAAAGTGCATTGTTCAAATCTCCTTTCATAATTATATTAATATATAATAATATTATATATTGCATAACATATTTATTACATATTAATAATATAATTAAATGTTGATAATTATAATATTAATGTATAATTAATATAATTATTATTGTATCTGTATCCTATCTCTCCTTGAAGGTTGAATAGTGTTTGTTTTATAAAATTGGATGTTCCAACATTAAGGGCAAATAGATTTATAATCACTGTATCTTCTGTTTTAATTGATTTCTTGACCATATATAATGATCTTCCTTGTCTCCTTACAGTTTTTCTCTTAAAAGTTTACAGTTTTGTCTTAAATGTCTATTTTGTCAAATATAAGTATAGCTACCCCTGCTTCCTTTGGGTTTCCATTTACTGGGAATATACTTCTTCATCTGTTCACTTTTAGTCTGTGTTTGACTTGACTGCTGTAGTGAGTTTCGTGTAAGCCACATGTTCTGGTTTTGTTTTTATTGTTTTTCTTTTAATTCACTCAGCCAGTCTGTTTATTTAAATTGGAGAATTTAGCCCATTTATCTTCAAGGTTGGCATTGATGGGTAAGGATTTCCTTCTGTCTTATCACTGATGTTCTATTTTTTAAAAATATTCTTGTTCTTTTTCACTTGTCCATCTTTGTGATTCCATGGTTTACTGTATTGGTAACTGTTTCTCCTTTCTGTTTCTCTTTTGTGTTATCTATTCTTCTAGTAGGATGTATGCTTTCATGATAGTTGTTATCTTTACTTCGCTTCTGAAAGTAGAAATCCCTGAAGCCTCTTTGGTAAGATTGGCCTGGTTCCCATGAACTTCCTCAGTTTTTGCTTGTTTTAGAAGCATTTTATTTCTCCTTCATTACTGAAAGACAGCTTTACTGAGGGTAGTATTTTTTGTGGCCAGTAATTTTGTCTCAGGAGTTGCCATACATCGTTCTAAGGGTTTCTTCTGAAAAGTTTTCTATGACTTTGTTGAAAATAGACTTAACTATGATCTGGAGCTTTTCCCTTGCAGATTTTAAATTGATTCTTTGTTTTGTACTTTTAAGAGTTTATACAATGCTGTAGTGAAGATCATTTCTTTCTTTCTTTTTTTTGTAGCAGGTATCAAATCAAACTCAGGGCCTTGGACTCATCAGGCAAGTACTGTGCCAATGAGCTACATCCCTGGCCCTGTGAAGATCACTTCTGGTCGTGTCTATCTGAGGTCTTATAAGCCTCCAGTACATGGAATCCATATCTTTCTTAAGATTAGGGAAGTATTTTATTATTATTTCATTGAATAGGTTTTCTATGTCATTAATATTTTCTCCTCACTTTCAGATATTCTGGAAGTGTGAATATCTGTCCATATGAATCTTGTTGTGCTGCTTCATTTAAGGTGTTCCAAATATCTTGAATGCACTTTTCATTATCTTCCTTCATTCCTTTTCTCCTATCACTTTTTCTTCTTTTTCCTTTTCTTTTTTCTTTCTCAAAATTATTCTCCTTTATGGCTGAGCTTGACTCTGTTTTATATATATACCACATTTTCTTCATCATTCATCTGTTGACAGACATATAGGCTGTTTCCATGACTTAGCTATTGTGAGCTGTGCTGCTATAAACACAGGTATCCATATATTATTTAGTGGGATGATTTTTTAATTCTTGTTATGGTACTATCCCAGATTCCTGAATCTTGTAAGTTTCCAGTCTGTCTTAGTGATTTCCAATAGTCTCTCACTTAAAAAAAGGAGCTACATACTTTGTTTCTTCTTTGTGGAGGTGAGTGCTGGGTGCATGTGCTCAGCCATCCTAAGTCTTCCCGTTTCCAACAAGTGAGACTGGCTGCACAACTCGACAAACAGGATGTTGATAACCCATTCCCGCCGTAGTTTTCTGGCACTGAACACATACACCTAGAAGTCAAAGTGTGTATCTCGACTTCTTGCAATTGCGTCTGGCTCCTAAGCTCGCCAAATCAATCCAGTGCACAGAATTACCCTATGTCAGGAAACATCTTAAAACCAATTTACCTTGCATTTATCCAGACCTATAGTCTGGTTTTCAATTCAGAGGAATTCAAGAATAATATCAGTCTTCTCATTCCTATCCTCCCTCAACTCATATGTACTAAGAAGCCTCAGCAGAGGAGCTGGCGGTGGCTCCAAGAGAGTGGAGAAGTGCCAAAGGGCACAGCTGAGCAGTCAGGAGACATCAGAGCCACATGTCAACCTCACAAATCTGAAGCTGCCTTTTTATCAGTTCCTAGGATCTTCAGGGCTACATTCCATTAATATTAACAGTGTTCTTACTGACAAGACAGGGTAGTTATTAGGTTCTCTCCAGCTTTGCTTATGGAACAGGCCCAACCGTAACCTTGAACATTTTATTATCAAGATGAAAATGGAATATTTTACCTACACAAGGTTGCCAATTTTTTTTTTGTTTTTTAATACTATTTTTATTATTCCTTATCATATTTACATAGACTGCCATGGGCTGCAGTACTTATTTTTATATGATTTATAAACTTTGAGGGATCCAAATAGTGGTATTATTTGCATATTCATGCCTAAATGTTCGTGAACACTGTTTTTCGATGGCTAGCCCTGTATCTATTAATGATTAAAAAATATACCCTTGAAGCCATGTGCCATGGCTTCTACCTTCTTTCACCTTCCATATTCCTTTTGGGAAATTTTCTAACTTTCTATTTTTTCTCCCTACTTTATAAATCATTCTCTCATCATTAGTATTTGACAAAAAATTATTGAATAAATAAATGAATAATAATGACTCAGGAAATAAATTGTATTAATGTTGGTGTTGTTACCTCATACTAAACTTGCTTGATTTAATGTTCACTAGACTAGCTTCATGAAATGTGCACATCACCACAGACCCCATGGTTTGGACGAACAAGCAGGAAGGAAGCTGACTCATGCATGTGTAATGTCCAGCCAGGCTGGCAGTGCCTCTACAAGCTCCATCACACTGCCATTCTTCTGGCACACGGCCGTGGAACTAGACACTCATATCCATCAACATAGTTACTAATTCCAATGTCATATATCCACCGGTGATCTTTTCACAAATTATAGAAAAGTGATCTTGATAAGAAGAAAAACGCAGCAACTAGAAGTAGAGATGGAGGGAAAAAATGTTTCACTCGCAGGGGAAAGCAGGCAGAGAAGGTACAGAGAAGTCAGGAGAAGAGAGATGTATTTCAGCAGTGCAAAAGGAAGAAAGAGGATAAAACCTGAGACAAAGGGGTTGTCCCACAGGTTAGATGGGGCCCCCAGGAGCTAACTTTACACTCCAGCCTCACATAACCACAGTTTATATTGGCAGACTCTTCTCATATGCCTCTGCCGCTAAGCACTGTTTAAACTTCATTATATTTATGAATGCAGAGTCAAGCTGTGCAGTGAATTCATTTTTTAACTGTCTGGCCTTTTTTCTGAGTTGTCTTTAAAAAAAAAGAAAGAAAACTCGCTTCTGCTTTTTTTTAATACCTTTATGAATAATCAATGCAATGCCTTCCCTTCCTATTCACTAATCTCTATGTTCAACTTTCTATTAGCTGCAATTTCAATTCATTAAAAAATTATATCATCCTAGGACTAAAGCCTGATCCTTACTTTTTTATGCCAGGCCAATTACACTTCAAAGAGTAAAATTTTATGAGTCTTTCTACTTGGATTTTTTTCCTAAATTCCTGTCTTTTGACTTCTGCTACCTCTCTGTAGTGCTAAGAACAGAAAAATTTATTAAACTCAAGCATAGAGAATTTAGATCTTTGAGTTATGCTCTTTACTTCATATGTGAAAAGGATTTGAGGTATATACAGAGACACTTTATATCTCTGTGTTATTAACATCAATAATAATAGTAAAGATGTAAGTAATTATAGCAGAATGTTTTTCTTCATCTAGTGTTCCTGATATGTGATAGCTTGTGACTAGATATCCCCCCAAATGATCATAAGTGAGGCTTTTCAGAGATAGCAGGATTTACAGAGCATGGTGCTGGGATTCAGGGGGTGTGATTACTAAATTAGTCCACTGCTTGGTTTGGCACAGTTCTGAGTAGTATTAAGGATACCCCACCCTGGGTATGAGTACTACCCACCCTCAGGGCAGGGAACATACATACAATATAAAGGACAGAAAGGAGGTATCTGCTTGTTGCTTGTCCCTTGCTGCCTTCTGCCTACCTGCTCTGCCATGTGCCTCTGCCATGACACCCTACCTTGCAGCCAGCCTCCTGTAGATTGAAACCTCTACAAACTGTGAGCTACATAAACCTTTCCTCCCTTAATTTGCAGGTGTTGTGTATTTTGTCTCAGCAGTGAGAAAAGTAACTAAGACCTGATACAGCCTTACATATGGAAGCCCTCATACATATTTCATGTGTCCATTTACCCTCTATATGCAGTTTTTCAGACTATCATTATTAATAAGAGCAGCGTACTAAGCACTAAGTGTGTATTATGACATGTACTTTTCACAACAACCCTACGAGATAAATTTTTTAGTACTTTCTGCATTTTAAAGATCCAAACTGTAGGGTACTGAGAGTTTAATAATTGCTTGGCTAGTAAGCAGTAGAGCAGGGATCTGAACTCAGACAGTCTACAACAGATCCTGCACTTTTTACTACTCTATAATGTGGCACTCCTTGTCTGCCTCCTGGTGACTAATTGCTTGGGAGCGTGAGGGTCCAGGAACAGGAGAGAAGTGAGAAGATGCTCAAACAGAGATAAAAGAGGTTCCCGTACTACTGACTCCCATGGAATGAAGAGAAAATCAAGCAAAACATGGATTCTTTTTTCCTCATCCTTTTGCTTATTTCATCTCTAGCTATCTTTTTGTTCACTGCGTCTGGCTTTTGATTCCCTTAGCCAGCATGGGTATCTGGCACAGGCACTGATAGCTGATCTTGTTTCGGCTGACTATATCAGACACATTATGGCATGTTATACTGAGCCAAGAAAATATCTAAGTCTGATAGGGCATTCCTTGGGTAGAACCAAGTGCTGCTGTTGGCATGCTGCACTCTGAAGGCACTTTACATGATAGTCATCCATCTCCCCCTACCCAGCCATGTCACCATGGTGACACAGAATTGCCATCCCAGGGCCAGAGCCTCCCAGATCAGCCACATAATTTACCCAAACAAAATGCCAAAGCTCCTTGGCAGCAAAACATAAGAGTTCATTTTGTTCATTATTTATCTAATGTTTCATTCAAGTTCAGCTTTGAGATATTGTAAAAAAGAATTATCAACATATTCCTTCAGATTTAAGTAAAAAATAAATGAAGTCAAATCACACAAAAACGCGGTATATGTGATGGTATTATCTGTGCTGTTTAGGTAATTGCTTTACTATAGAGGTATAAACAGAAATTTTCTTTTCCTTTTGGGTGTCTTGGGTCTGTCTTCATTGACTTATTCTGTTAACTAGTCAAGAGGTTTGGTCACAAGCTATGTGGGGATTAAAGACTGAAGACATAAGCTCTGTCTTCAGGTAGTTTCCATTTTGAGAGCTGAAATAAAAATACACATGTATTTCATTAGGGCTACAGAACATAGACAAGGAAAAATAGTACTCCACACTACAGACTTCTGAGAACACAGCCTGGAAGAATTACTATTATTAAAAGTACGATATTGGAAAAAGTGTCCTTTAAAGATGGGTCTTCAAAAGAAGTAGCAGCTGATCCACACTCACCACCCCCCACACACACATATTTGACTATAACAACAGGTGTAAAAATTTACTATTTCTATCCAATTTTCAGAAAGGGCAACAAAGAGAAAAATTACCTGTACCCTGATGATTTACTGAAATGCTATCTCAAAATCTTTTTGCAAGGTCAATCAGTTTTAGTTAAAAATATATATATATTTTTTTCTGGCCTTTATATAAAGCCAGATTACATTCCCAAGGTTGTTCCTGAGCTCATATATATATATATGATAATGTCATGGAATCATTTGGTAAACAACTTCCCATATATCACCTACCCATTCCTTCTCTTGTCCATCTATTCAATCCTCCCTCCCTCATATATATATATATACACCTTCTCCCACATTTCTACTGACACATCTTCGTATCTAACATGACAGGTATTTTCTTCATATTCACTGTCTCATGCTTTGTAAATACCTTAAGTTAATTTGAGGGCAAGCAGTGAGTGGAGTATGCCTGTGGGGCATAAGTGTATCTGATTTATTGCTAGGGGACCAGGTCTTCTCTATTAGTAGTTTCTATCTGTGATCTGAGTCAGGATCAAAAGAGGCAGGTAGGATTGCTCACATGCAAACCAAACATAGGCTTGGAGTTTTGAAGGCAGTACCAAAGGCAAACTTACATCTTTTCTTTCTCAAACAAAGCTGTCAAGCACTGACCAAAAATCACAAATTCGAGACTGCACAAAAAAGCTTCACCCAATCAGCCTTAATGCTGACACCATTAATTTTAGAAAATCTGAAGGAGAGAATTTTTGCACTCAATGGAAATACAGTTTTTAGAAGCAGCTAAGGAAAACTGTTACACAAGAATTAACCCACAACTCACAATCTTCATTCAGAAGATCTGCCTTTTATCACAGCAATCCCACAAAGCAATCTTACCACCATCCATATCTGTTTTTTTCTAAGGAGAATACATACAGCATATATTGATCCCCAGAAAGGAATCCTTGTAGCCAGGGAAGAGAAAGCCAAGAGGCCAGCCTCAACACTGAGGGGTCAAGAGTAGAAGAAAAGAGTTAAGGGTTTATGCCCAAAGTACTTTATATGTATAAATACCTTTATCCCTATCTGAGACTGTACCTGGGTCTACATAGTTATCTCACAGGGACAATGCCAAGTCATCAACTCTTTTCCCAGAAACCATTGCATGTGTCCTATTATCCTCAAGACTGAAACCTACTTAAATGTCCCACCTCAGGGGGCCAGAGTTGCAGAATCAATGGAGAGCTCTGGAGGGAAGTCTTGACTCGTGACTATTTGTCAAGTAAGTGTTAATTTAAATATTAACAGAATAAATATTATTCTAGGAAATGGACTAAAAGTCTTGGTAAACTTGTGACATCATTATCAATACTGCTACTGCCTGTCCTAGGATCTTAAGAACATGATCTCTAGTGCTCACAGATACCCTTCAAAGTAGATAAGCCTCAACCAATGGTTTCTCTGCAAACACTGAAATATATCCATTACTGAGCACAGCCAGGTTGCTGGTGACAGCAATAATTCGGCAAAGTCATGCAAGGTAGTATTTAGCACAGTAATTGAACATACAATAGGCTCTCAATAAACTCAAGAATTCTTGCATTACTGAGTAAATCAAGAGCCAGTTACCCAATACATATGAGCAATTTAATCAAACTGAAGCAGAATATATTCAGAATGAAATTATGACAGAACTCAGTGATAATTCTAAGTAGGAAAAATAAGACATCCAGGTGTGGTGGCACACACCTGTAATCCCAGTACTTGGGAGGCTGAGGCAGGAGAATCTTTGCAAGTTCAAGACCAGCCTGGGCTACAAAGTGAGCATAAGGCCAATCTGAACTACATAGTGAGACCCTGTCTCGAAAAGACAAAAAGAAAACGAAAGAAAAATAAGATATTCTCTGATAACCCCTGCACTCTAATAAATCAATCTGTGTCCAAAACAAGCAGACAAATACTAAATGGATTTCATTAGCTCTGTTTAAGATTATACTTCTTGTCTTGGCTTGTGGTTGTGTGGGGCAAGTCACAATGAGTTCTGTTCAGTGTGTTTTGAGTTATAGTGCCATGTGTAATTTCTGTGTAAGCTCATTTCACTACTTATGGTCACATCGTTAGAGTTCACTTTCTCTTCAAGCACTATAATGGACAAAATTCAAGATAGGGACTGCTACATTAATCTATGCTTCTGAGTAAAATGAGGAACAGAGCGCTAAACTGACCCACAATGGATGCAAAGCATGAGCAAGAAATAAATCTGTGTTGTTTAATCTACTGACTATTATGGCAGCACTTCTTGGCCCATACTAACTGATAAAGTTAATAAATTGCAAAATCCTGAGGGTTCCACAAAACACCTGAGCTAGGACCCTGTCACAGTCTGGACTCATAGTTACTGATTTTTATTCATTTCCATTGACAACATGCCTTCATCTTCTCCTGTTAATACCTTTATTCTGATCTGTTTATTAACTCAACAAGCATTTAAAATTCAGCTTCTGTAGAAGATTATAATCAGTACTGGGAATAGATAAAAGACAATTTATGTCCACAGCAATGTAACACATATTATTATTGAGGAGATTACACTTAGGCCTCCACTTGAGAGATGAAAAATAAACCATAATTTGTCATTCCCTGTGCTTGACCTGCTGCTATGGACTGGTATTGATGAAAACCTTTTAACCACAGAAACCCAGTTTGCAGCCTTTTGCTTGGTTGTAAGAGGAGTGGGAGGTCAGGTGAGTCATCATCTTTGGGGAACCTGAGAACTTCTAGCTGTACTTACAAGGATCTTATTTTTTTTTTTTCTGTCAAGAAGTAGCACTGGGAGAATATCACATTCTTCTGTCATGTGGTAATAAAAAGACTGATGATTGCTGAGGCCTAAGTCATAACAGATTATTTACCATGTTGGTTAAATCTCTTCAGGCCCATGGACCAGCTCCTGTCTGGAATCTCTTAGGACACAGATAAGAAATATTATTTTACTTCTGCTTCATGTTTAAGAGATTAATTCTGTTGACCTTGGTCCCTGATAAGCCGAGTATAAATAAATATACAAAACACTACACAGTATCAGGGCTGTCAGGGGAAGTTGAGGTTTTTTGGGTGTTTTTGTTTTGTTTTGTTTTGTTTTGTTTTGTTTTTTTCTCAAAATACGACACTGAGGGCTCAGTCACAGGTTGCTTAATATCTTGAATACATGTTTCTCTGTCCTTAGTATCTTGAATACATGTATTCTCTCCCTGAATACATGGCAAAAACTGGAAACACATGTGCCAGCCAGATAGGTTCAAAGCAAACTTGAAGTTCATTACATTTACAGTCTGCAAAAAAATGTCATCAACCAAAATTCTTGTTAGAATGATGAAGACAAAGCTTTGGGTGTGCACGGTTCGTACAAGTGCATCCCCTGGAAGGTTATGTTAAAGCCTGTCTTTCAAGTGGTACGTATGTGCTTCTTTTTTGTTTTAAAGCCATTCTTGTGCCTTTACTGCTCAAATCATGTACCTTATTCCAACAGTCACATCGTCTCACATTTCCTCCCTCTCCTGGGACACTGATGCCCTCATTCCTGCCAAACAATAAAATATTATATTCCAAAGGAGACCGCAGAAAACAGCACTGAGGACACTTTATAATTCACTCAGCACATACTTTTGAGCACAGAATTTATGCCAGGCACTGCCCTGGAATCTGAAACCAAGTAATAAAGGGCACCAGAAAAAGTCCTACTCTCCAAGGCACATGTTACAATGGGAGGTAAATCATAAATAAGATTAGCTCAAATAAGGGCTGAAAGACAACAGAGCAGAGTGATGGAACGGAGCCACGGAGGATGCAGGGTCACCATCTCTAAGAAGGAAACCTCCCTATGAAGGTCATATTTGACTCCAAACCCAAAAGAAAATGAACTGAGAGCGTGAAGTGAGAGCGAAGTTCACCTATGTGACGGGGAGGAGAAGCCCAGGGCACCAGGAGGCGAGCTCTGCGAGGAAAGCAGAGTACAGCGCAAGGTGAACCACGCAACTCAAGTAAAGATCTTACGTTTATTCCAAATCCAGTGAGAAGCTGTTGCTAGGTGTTAGGTGGCAAAGTGAGACTATGTTAGAGATATATAAATACCAACCCTAAAGTCTGGCAACACTGGTGAAACATCTCAACTCTTGTTGTAGAACTAGTTTTATCATTTCTACCTGAATTTTGTACAAAGACCAGAGTTCCAGCTTCTCCTCCCGGCACCAAATCTCATACTTGCTAGTCACTAAGACACCCAGGAGAAATCTGTACCCACCTTTTCAGAAAAACCCAACCTGGCATGTTTTGAGCTGCTTCCTGCTTTCTTACTCTCAATGTGCTGTGTCAGCAAATCGAGGCTAATTGTCACAAATACGGAATGCTCCACGAATTTGCGTGCCGTCCTTGCACAGGGCCAGAGGCTCATTGTCAAGTGCTACGCAGAAAATAAAGAGAAGGGGAAAACTGAAAATAGAGATATTCCGAACTTTATTGTCCCTGGTACAACACAAGGGTCTTTACAGAATTTGTCTTTTCTTTATTTTTGGGGGTGGATCTAGGGAAACACTGCACCACAGAGCTACATTCCGGTTCCAGCTACACTCTTTGGGAAGGCATGGGAAAAATAACCAGATCTATTGTAAAACACTGCAAATTATTTCTATTAAAATATATTGTAAAATGTAAAACACTGAATACTGTTATATTATTGAACCTGGTGACACACTTCATTCTGATCCTAACAGTCTTCCATAAAACCTTAAAAGGTTTTCTTACATGGAATCAGTAAAATGGCGTTCTTTTCTACGCAGAAAAGATAAACGTTATGAAGCATGCCTGCACCAGTTCTGTGAGATGCAATTTGATTAAAATTTGCCTAGATTTGCTTTCAACTTGGCAGAGTGCCTTTAGTGCTCAAACGCTAAAACAGGTGGCATTTTATCAAGAAGGTTCCTATTTCTTCTTAGAAATGCAGATTAAAGTGTCTTGTGTTTATAAAATCCCTGTTCTTGCAACCTGTATACACAGAAGCACTTTATTCCCAAGAAGCAGAAACGTAAGTGTCGTCGTGTTCCTCCCTTTTCCCTTTCAATCCTAAAAGTCCCTGGAAGCTGGTGAAGGACCACACTGAGAAATCTTAACACACTTTTTCCAGAAAAGAATGACTCTTTACAAATAACCAGCAACAATGTGTATCCTGTATAATTCAAGTAATGTAACCAGTCTATCCTAAAAGATAGAGGGCTGAATAGATTATACATCTTTACAACTCATTAAATTAGAGACACTTTCTTCCCAACTTTAAGAGCTTACAAATTGGCATTCAACCTCTACTGTGGCCAATAAATTTTCCACACTTTGGAATATAACATGAGGATTTCATGCAATTTTAGTGTGTTTTTTCAACATTTGAACTGGCTGTCAGTATTTAATAACTGGAAGAATTCACATCTTCATCTTCAGCTCCTTTTGAAAAAGCCAGATGATCCAAACCTCCTAGAACTGCATGTTTGCCTTTCTGCAAGTCAACAGTCTCCTGAGATTGAGTAGTGGCCATTCCCTATGAATGGGGAAATGCTCGGTTTGCCAAGTCTCTATAGCTCATTTATTTTTTTTACTGTCTTCCTGCAGCCTTCATTTTCAACACCTGCCTGGCCTATGTAACCAAGACCCCTTTGTTAATAAATAGGATAAGTATATAAATGGCAAGAGGCAAGAGAGGTGGATGGATGGATCGATGGATCGATGGATGGATGGATGGATCAACTTATCACAAGCCTTGATTACCAAATTTCTCTGAAGAATGGAGTTTTGTAGCAGGTATTTTTGACTGTTGAAGTCCCAATACTCCTAGAACTTTACACTCTTCTGATTAACCAAATCAAACAGTAGGTTTAAGTACCTAGACTATTTAACAATCTGGCATTCTTTGATTTCTGTATTCTACTATTTCTGCCTGTTTTTCATCCAAACAGGAGACAATCTGAATAAACAGAGAAAGAGCCCAACACAACTTCTAAAACCTGAAATCTCATCCCACTCCTGCTGATCCTCTTTTCTCTTGGCTGTACAGATAATAGGCTTTTGTTCCATTTCTTAAGGTCCTAAGTTCTTTACGTTTATTTGTAGGACATCAAACAGTTTGAGGCCCATTGTCCTTAGGATTTAACTCCTCTAAAGACCAAAGGTAGAAAAATGTCAGAACATGCACCAAATATCTTCAAAGGATGCAGACTGCTGTAGAACTAAGCAAAAAGCACTTGAGGGGAAGGGCACACAATGTTCCTACTAAGTTGCAGAACACTCATGACCATTGTCAGGGGTATTAAACAATTCTCAGCATGAAGCACTTCACAAACCACAACTGAGGATGCTCATGAAGCCAGAGACCTTAGAGGCAGTCCATGCCACTGCTAGCTCTGTCAGCACCTTTTCATGAAGCAAAAAGATGCCCCTTCCCCAGGGATGATAGATTCACATCACAATTCTGGACTTGACCAGTGGAACGCAACTGCCTGTTTACCTGCTCTCTTCTGGCCCACTTGTGCAGTGGACAGTCTGCACAAATACATGCAGTAGCACAGCCCTGACAGCTGACTTTAAACTTAATGCAAATGAAATAAACATCCACGTGAAATTCTACCAGGAGAATGTGCCTGATGAGTTAAGAGATTAAAAGGACATAAAGACTGGGATATTTTTTTAATTGCTTATTGGGTTAATTTCTCAGATAAAATAAATCCTAATTGAAATAGGAAAATAGGTATCATATCAGACCAAGAGAAGTGAAAATTAAATCCAAACTCCTGCCACTGTTTTAAATTTTTAGGATCATTGTGTTCTGGTATGCATGCCTCCAAGATGGGTAGATACACAGGCTATTTGGGAAACCAATTCAGTCCTTGTTTGCTTGGGGATAAAAGTAATTTATAAGAATTTCTGTGTCACTGGGCATGGTGGGGCACTCCCTGTAAGCCCAACAGGAGGCTGAGACAGGAAGATCGCCTCAAGTTCAAGGCCAGTCTGGGCTACATAGTGAGTTCAAGGACAGCCTAAACCACATAATGAGACCCAGTATCAAAAACCTAAATTTTTTTTAATTTTTTAAAAAAGAATTTTTGTACCAATGAGATTTCTATATCAAATAGAAACTTTAAAAGTACATTTTCTTTCTTTTTTTCTCATCTGCCAGTTATCTTTCCTACTCTGTAATGGACTATGAGTTTCAACAAATTGTCCCAGTGTTATTGACCTGTAATTCTATAATTCCTCCTGTCCTACTTTGCTGTTCAGTTTCCTACTTCTCCTGCCTCTGGGACCTGGAGGGTCTGGGCACTCAGTGGGACCTGACAGCTTGGCTCAATACACCTGTCATCTGTCTTCTCTGCCATCCGAACTTGAAGGATAAGCAGGTGACACCAATGTGACTTTTTCCCTGCCCATCAGAAGTACATGTGCCAAGCACCCCTTTGACTCTTGGCGGAATCACCAGGGCTGAGCCCCCAGCCCCTGACGTGACTTTGTGCTGCCACTGAGACCAAAGAGTTGCCCTGTTCTGCTGTAATCTGCTCTAAAAGGGAAATAACACCCTGGCCCCTCCAGAGAAAGGAGAAAGGACTTCTGAATTATGTATGTCATCAGTGAGAGTTATTTTTCAGATCTCAGAGACAGTATGATAAAAGCATTACAGAAAAACACATTTCATTTTGCCTTTGTGAAACTTTTTTTTTTTATTCTCTACCACTGCCTTGTTTCATCCAAGCTGCAAATATTTCAAAGAATGGTATCTACCATGCTCATGAAATTATCTCTTTTATGAAATAATATCAAGAGCAATAATAATAAAGCTCTCTTTGTCTAAAATCAGGGTAGCCCTTTCTCCTTGTAGACCAAGGGCTAATATTCAGCACTTGACAGGTGACAAAGATGTGGCCTCACGTTACTCAGTGACAACATTACAGATGCACTGCAGTTGTTTAGAGTGGTCACTGCACCCTCTGGGATACTGCATGTGAAGGGCTGAGTGGGAACATTCTCGTAGCTGCAGGATGTACTTAACACAAAATATCATTACCTGGGTTGGGAGGAAAGCCGGGGGGAAGGTTATGGCAGGGGAGCCCTTCCCCTCCATGCCATCTCCTTTCAACACCCAAAACAGGAATTATCATCAACACTGTTGGACTTGAGGACAAAGTGTTTTAATTTATTCTATCATCCAAACATTTTCTGTTAGAGGGAGAAAAAGGAATTATCTGATTCTTAGGAAAGTATCATTGCATACCCACTCCCAGATGCAGCGCTGACAGTCTTTGAGTTTCTTGCCCTGTGTGTGTGTGTGTGTGTGTGTCTGTCTGTCTGTCTCTCTCTCTCTCTCTCTGTCTCTCTCTCTCTATCTTGACTGCTGGAACCTCACTCCTGCTCTCCATCAGCCTGTGTCCCTCTCTCCTTTTCCCTTTTAATGACTTTTTCTTTCTCCTTGTATGTCTTCCTCTCTCTTCTTTCTCACCCTCCTTCCCACCTTGACCATCAGCCTGAAGGTATGCTTGCTCTTCTGTCCTCCTGTCTTGAGACCACAGGGACAGGCCCTATTTGTCTGCTTGTGACTAAGAAGAGAAATCCAGTACAAAGAAGAAATAGATGGAACCCAGTGACCCTAGCACCATAAAGAGAGTGGAGCACTAACAAAGAGATTGCAATCCTTATCTGAACTCTATGCCTTTTTCTCCATTAGTGTTGAACTTGTAGGAAACTCTGGTGGTAAAGAGGTAACACTTTGGAGTCCCTACAACTCCCACATATGAAAACAGAGTGCAGGGGATAGAATGGGGAAGCACCAGACCAGAGAGCCCAGCAGGAAGCAGACAGGACAAAGATAGGCCACACAGCTGCAGAAGCCAGGACCATGGAAGGATGAGATGAGTGAGGGGTAGTCAGCATACTACAGGGGCCTCTTGTCATTAAAAAATAAACAAAAGATCCTGTGTGGGGATCTTTCTATATAATTCAATAGAATGAGACTTTTCTGCTCATCATGAGACCCCAAGACACACACTCCAGCACGAGTAGTCAGGGAAGGACCTTGTAAGACTAAGGGCAAGACCTGCAGGTAGAAAGACGGGACACAAGAAGTGGACATGAACAAGAAAAGTCAGACCACACATGAACAGAAGCCACTCTGATGTGATGTTTATTTATGATCTTTCACCAGGCTTTTAGTAGGAAGGGATTAAAAAAAGTGATTTCACAACCTATCATGTAGCATCCTTAGATATCTATGTAACTAGACATTATAAATCCTAGCATTGGTTCCATTTTTTTAATCAACTAATGCCTATATGGAGCCCTAAGTTAAAGAACCACTGCAGAATAACCTGTAGGGAGAACTGAGCTGATGAATACCTCTGAATTCCACAGTCTCAAGTGGGTAGGCCAGGCAAGCAGCAGCCCCAAAGGAACAGCTTCTATGTTCAACATTTTTGGTCACCGGACAAATGCAAATCAAAATAACAGTGAAATCCCATCTTACTCCAGAAGGAATGGCTATCTTCACAAACTCAAAAAACAATGCTGTTGGTGAAGTTGTGGAGAAAAAGGAGACCTTCTGCATTATTTCTGGAACTAGTACCATCATTACAGAAATAAGTATGGAGACTACAACTAGAAATTCCATTTGACCTAGCTATACCTTTTCAAGATATCTTCCTGGAAGAGTTAAAGACACCATACTACAGTGAAGCATGCACAATTCATAATAGGGAAATCTTGGAAGCAGCCTAGATACCTATGAGCAGATATATGAGCAAAGAAAATGTGGCATAAATACACAAAGGACCATTACTCAGTCATAAAGAATGATAAATTTGAGTCACTTGTAAAAAAATGTATATACTTTGAGACTATAATATTAAGCAAAATAAATCAGATACAGAAGGTTAAATAGTACATGATTTCTCTTATATGAGAAACTCAAGTATAAATAAAGGGCAAAATAAAATATAGATGGCAGTAAACAGGTAGATAGGCTTTGTAGAGAGGGGGAAGGAATCTGGGGAAGAGAGGATGGGAGGAAAGGAAGTAGGGGAATGAAAAGAATCACAATGTAATATGTATATGTACCAATTACCCACAATTAATCTATTTATTATGTATTGCAAACATTTAAAAAAAAAAAAACCACGGGTTGATTCCTGTCTAGGAGGGCTCTGGGTAGAATAACTACAATACATCCCAGGTTGCCCAAGATAGCAGTAGTTCACACCTGTTACCCTGGCATAATTGTTAGTAACATACTTTTTTATTCTCAAAAGGCCTCATTTTACATATTCAATTATTTGTAATCCATTAGCAGTGCTGTCACAATATGTCATGGAATGCATTCAACAGAATCTCTGGAGCTAAGAAAAATAATAAATGAAACTTATTTTGAAATTATCTTCATAAAACTTGAGAGATAATCAATATATAGGGCAAGGCGAGAATACAAATCAACCCAATAAGAGTAAAGAAAATGCCAGTTTGACCTTAATTTCCTCCATTCTCATTAATAATGACTGCTTAGACTTGGTTAGCCATGATATTTAGAAAGCAATCTTAGAAAGTGATCCTTCAAGAACTTTAACTTTTGGTTCATAAGATGGAGCAGGGGATATAGCTCAGTGGCATAAGCACTTGCCTGGCAAGCACAAGCTCCTAAGTTTGCGTCCCAGTACCAAAAAAAAGGGGGGACAAACAGGCTTTCTATTTTAACCAGGAAACCTAGGTAATCAACACTTACTGTATTCCTTAGACAAGGGTACCAAACCGAGAGGATGAAGGAAAAGGGAGAAAGGAAAAGAGAGGGAGAAGGGGAAGGGGCGGGGAAAAGAAAGGAATAGGGAGGGAGGGAGAGAGAAAAAAGTGGGGGAGGAGAAAGGAGAGGGGAGGGAGGGGAGCAGAGGGGAGACGGGGAAAGGAAGGGAGAAGAAGGAAGATGGGGAAGAGGAGAGAGTGCAAAAGAGCACTTTTAGTAAAAATATAAGGAAGAGTACTGTCAATTTTCTCCATCCTGTTAAAGCCCCACAGGGAACTTAGCTGTTTACAATACCAACTACCTGCTACATTTCTCTTATCAGGAGATCACGGACCAGGAGAAGCCACAGGCTCACGGCTGTAGCAAATGCTTTGTTTACATTGCATAGGCTTTATTTAATATGATTCTGCAGGCTTCCGTTTCCCAGCACAGAATTCTTCTGCATGGTTAACAGGCAAAACTAAACAAAAAATGAACTGTCAGTATCTAGTCTGCAGCCATGTCACATAAACAACTCTCCTGTATTGCGGTATGGGAACATCTTTGCGGACTTACTTTCTAAAACAAGAGTGGATACAGCCACACAGCTGATGCAATTAATAATTTATCTTTAATCCCACAACAGCTAGATGGTGGATTTATCACAACCAAACACTACTGTGCATTCAGTTCCCCAATATGTGATGACTCTCCCCCTCCTGCCACACCTGTTGTGTCCCTAACTCCCCATGGTCCCCCTTTATTCACTATCATCGGAGATACATTCAACAAATCAACCCTTTTCCCTGGCAATTTCATCACTGCCTTATCAAGATCTTTGACTCCCATTCAGGTCTTGATCTTTTTTTTCTTAGTACAGAAAAGTCCACAAATCATAATGGGAGTGGATTTTCACAAGGTAAACACACCCAAGTAATGAATCTTTTAAAAATAAGAACATTGCAACTAGGGGCTGGGGATTTAGCTCAGCGGCACAGTGCCTGCCTGGCAAGTGCAAGGTTGTGAGTTCAATTCCCAGTACCACCAAAAAACAAAACAAAACAAAACAAAACAAAAAAAAGAACACTGAAACTAGAAGCCTCACTTACATTCTGTCTCCATCATCTCCACCCATGGAAGGTAACCACAAGCCTGACTTCTAACACCAAGGATCTGTTTCCAAGTTTTCTGTAGATTAAATCATCCTGTATGTGTAGCTTCTTTGCTCAACCCTGTATTTTTGAGATTTACTACTGTGTGAAACAGGCCAATTTCTCTTCATTGCGATCATGTGTCATTTTATGACTGCTTCACCAACCAGTGAATTGTTTTCACTTTTCCCTATTTCAAATATTGCTACTGCAAGCATTTGTACATGTCTTTTAGTGCACAAATGTATACATTCCCAGTGAGCATCTTCCTAGTAATGGAATTGCTAGTGCAGAAGTTATTATGTATGTTCCACGTTCATAGTTCCTGAAAACAGTTTTCCAAAGTAAATCTTCCAACTCACACTTCCACCAGAAGTCTATGAGTCTTGCAGCTTCTGCACACTCTTGACACTTGGTATCATCAGGCTTTTTTTCCTTTTAGCCATTTCGATGGAAGGTCATTCTGGTACCATGGATTTAACCTGTATTTCCTAGTGAGTAATAAAGGCAAGCTACCGGCTTTCTTAACCTTTCAACTTTTACCAAGTCAGTAGTCAATCCCAGTCATTTAGCTGCACCCTGCTGCAATAATGGATGCTGTGTGCCCTAGTTCCACTCCAGGCCTCCCATCTGTTGACCTTTATCACCATCCACCAATATTTCCACCTCCCTTCTCCATCTCCTATGCCAGTCACCTGATGACCGGCCTCTTCCCTCCACATTACCCAATCTGACCCACTTCCTCCTTCTAAACCTACGCTGGAACTTGCAGACAACCAGGAGAGACATATTTCCACGGGGTGAGCACTTTCATGTCCTGACCCTTCCACGCTTCTCTCGAGCTTCAGAGTAAACATTGTTCCTTCTCTCTAAATCCTTAAGTACAGAGAAAATGTGAAGCTGAGTTTCCTCTGACACTTAAAATCTGTGTGACAAGCATAAGCTACTCCTAGACTCAGGTTTCTTATATACAAATAAGCTATTTCTTACCTGCAAAATTACTGTGAGACTTAAATTGTAATACACTTAAAATCGCTGGTGTAATACCTGGTGCATCTGGTGTGCTTGGTAAGTATTGCTGTCTTCAATGTCTCATTTTATCCCCCCACCATCAATCATCTCCTATTTTCCTAGAGACTGTGAGATGGGAGGAAGGACTTTGGCAACAGAGACAGTAAGACTGGAGACCTGATGTTGACCATGGGATATCTCAACAATGAACTTCCCTATGTTAGCTTCTTACACTATAAGGAGGATCTTGGGGCACCAGACTGCAGAAGTATGAAAGTGGCATGTCATTCTGGCCAATGACAGGACTGGATTTACACTCTCAAAATAAGGGCTTATCATATCCATCCAGCTGCACTGGAGTTTAGGCAACATAGGGTTTATTTGGTTCATTGGAGCTTGTTTCTTCTTTAAACTGTCTAAAGTTAAGTATTAGGGTAACTCGTTAAAATCGAGACTACTTTTGGAAAAACTGGAGGGCCTAGAAACAGTACTGATATTTCCTGAAGGCAACCATCACCTGGAGCTCAGGAGCTAGGACCCCCCAAGCCTGGCCGTGTCCCTTCTATTCCACGCTTCCCTCCTGTCTCTCTTCTCAGGCTGCTCTTCCTCACTGTCCCCAGCTCCATACACAGTGAAGTCTTTTACATTTTGCTACATCTTCTCTAGATTCTTATTGAGGTAAGTGATTCTTTGCCTAAAATTTGTAGAACATTTCTAATAATTTAATAGTATGACTTTTATAAGTTCAGACTCCCTGTTCCCTAGATTCTTATACCTTACAACCTCGGAAAGCCCTTCTATTAGTTTACTACAGCTGTTATAACAAATTACCACAAACTTAGTGACTTAAAGCAGTAAAAAAAAATGTGTTATAGTCAGGTACCTAGAGGCCTAGAATGGATCTCCTTGGACTAAACTACATGTTGCCTGAGATCTAGAGAATTCTTCTTACCTCTTCTGGCTTCCAGAACCTTCCCTCATTCCCTAGCTAATAGCCTGCATTCTCTATCTTCTAAGCCAGCCAAGCCTGATTCAATCTTTCTCAGGCTGTATCACTCTGACTTTTTACTGCCTCCCTTTTCTACTCTGAAAAACCTTTAGGATTACTTGGGACTGACCCAGATAATCTAGGATAATCTCTGCCGTTTTGCAGTCTGCTGCTTAGCAACCTTGATTTCATTTTATTTTAAATCCCCCTTGCTAGGTAACATAATATATTCACAACATCCAGTGACGAGGATATGGACATCTTGGGGGGTGGGGTCATTATACTGACTACACAGCCCTCAACTCTTATTAAACTTTCCTTCCCTTGAACAATATGTTTGAGTCAGGACTGATAATTTACCTATTGATTCTGCTGCACATTTTCCTTCAGTTCAAAACCAACAAGCCCCAAAATACAAACTACTGAGCACTACCATTGTAATATTCTATGGCAGCAAAATTTTTTCCTGAGTGCCTAATTCCAAATGACACTTTCCGCCAACACTCCAACACCATCATCATTTTGACTTGTTAGAAAGAAAGGAGGAAGTAGAGGAGAAGGAAAGGTAAGGTGCTAACTACAGTTCAGTGCAGTTCCACTTGGGGATAAAAAAGAGGAATATACGAAGGAATATATTACAGAAATGTGTTGCCTTGGGTCCTCTAAACCCTCTACAAAGCTCTGAATGATAACTTGGCCTGAGAGTGATCCTAAAGGACTGAAGGAGCATGAATATTCTGTTATATCCTCTCTTCCACAGTGCTTTCTTAAATTGTCATGACTCTTCCTAACAGTTTTAGAATTGACTGGGAAAAGGCGAGCAGCATAAAGCAAGCAAATCCATGGAGGATGCTATTGCCATAGCTTTTCTCTAAAGAGACAATCACGGCATTGACATATATACTGATATATAGACATAGATACAGATATAGATATAGATAGATACAGATATAGATTGATATATAGAGATACATTTATTGATGTATATCTCCAATCTTTAAATGTCTATAATAACAGTTCAGTCGCATCTTCAAAATTTTAATAAATCTTGCAAGTTAAATAATACCCTCAAAATCGACTAACCATACACGTACCTTTTATATATTTACCATTTAGAGAATTTTTTTAGTGAACAAAATAAATTCTAAATATTTGCTGTGCATTTTTATTTGCATCTTAGTTAATTTCTTAGATTATACAGAAAGGAAATGTAATGCATTCTCATGAATCTAGCTCTGAGATTCAACAACACAGCCAACCCACCATCCTTATAAGCTTCCCACAAGTTCACAGTCCTCCTTGAATTCAGCCCCCTATCTTGTCAGGGTCTTGTCCTTTTTCTTCTAAACTTTTATTTAAATGTCTCCATTGCCCATTCCCTAGATTTCACTTTATAGCACATCATAGTTTTAATTACTGAGGCAGGTTTTTGCTTATTCCATGAGGCCAAGTATTGTAGCTTTCTTTTTTCCAAACAGCTCTGCATCTAGCTCATAACTGGCTCACAAACACTGCTGAATGAATGAATGCTCTCTACTCCAAGTTTTTCTTTTTGGCACACTGATTTGTACCAGGTATTATTTTAAGTATGTTGCATATATTAACTTAATTCTTATAACCAATTTAATTATGTGGTAACCATTATTACCTTGTTTTACAGATTAGAAAAGGAGCATGGAAAACTCAGCAATTTGCCCAAAGTCATAGAGCATTAATAACAGATAACATTTATTGAGCACTTGATATTTGACAAGCAAGATTGCTGGGAGCCCCCCAAGGGGTCTTTGTAGGAGTTAGAAAGAAATGTTCCTTTTGGATAGATGGATTTGAAAAGTATCCATTTCCTCAGGACAGTTGAGCCTCTTCCAAGGCATAGGGCTTGTAAATGACAACAGGTTCCAGGCCCTTGACCATGAGCCTTTTTGATGGGCACAGGCTATGCAAAATACCAGTCAGTCCCACATACTGCTCTGAGGACTAAATGGTGATTAACCCACAGCAACTCTGTGAGATGGGCAGTATTAACATCATCATTCCTAGTGCAGTGAAGCAAGAGCCATGAACAGAGAAAAAGGTGATGGCTCACAGTTTTCCAGATACTGAAGGACAGAGGTAGGATTCAACCCTAGGCCCACTGATCCCTTAGCTCACACTCCTAACTGTAGTATGAGTGTCTTAGCCTAGGTGTCTACAACAGCCTCTGTCTTAATTACTTTTATTGTTGCTCAAACAAAATACCTGGCCCCCAAAGTTAAAGGAGGAAAAGTTTATTGTAGCTCAGTTTGTAGAGGTCTCCGTTTAGAGTTGCCTGGCTCTATGGCAAGGTGGTATAGCAGAGGAAAAATAGTTCATGGCAGGCAGAAGGCAGCAGGCAGCAAAAATAGCAAGTGATAAGCAGCTACAACAGCAGTCCTCTCTCTGCCCCTTATATTCTATCCAGGCACCAGCCCCAGCCTTTAGTGCTCACATCCAGGGTGGGGCACCCTTAAGACTAGCATTGCACCATGAATCTGTACTAGCATTATATCCATAATCTCAGTATCATACACTGTAGATCCTCTGAAAAAGTCGCCTCTGTAAAGCTCTACCTATGACCACGGAAGCTTTGGGGAGATGTCTAGACACAAGCTATATAAAAGCCTCCTAACTAGTCTTCATGCCTCCAAAACTGACCTACAACTCAATCCACTACCACTGCCACAGTGAGTTTCTAAAAATATAACTCTCCTCATGCCTTCTCTGTGTTTAAAACTCTTCAATAGCTCTCCCACCCACCTCGTCCAGCTGAGAAGACTCCTTATGATCTGACCCTGGACATCTTTCATCCTTACCACTCATCCTTACTTCTGCTTCCAGCCCCCACTGCACCCAATAACATAACCATGCCCTGCTTTCTGCTCTATGAATCTTCTCACTCGTCTTACACTTTGTCATACGGTGTTTTTACACATTGAGTTCTTTGCCTCTGCCTCTTTAGTTGACTGGCTTCTACTTATAAGTCTCAGCCTCAGTGTCTCCACCTGTGAGGGACATTTCAAATTAGATCCTCAGATGGTCTCTTTCATCATAACTTGTGCTTTCTTTTATAGTGATGTCAGATGTTCCCATTTCTGCAACATTTATTATTCACTCAATACATACTGATTTTCCCCAATAGTGTGTTCTGTAGCATCAACAGTGTCTATTTTGTTAACTATAAACTCAGCTTTTGACACATTTCCTGACACATATAGGCAACCAACTATTGTTAATATCCCTACTGTAGGTTTACTGTGCTTTCCTACCATAGCATTCATCACAATGTACTATAGTTACTTAGTCATTTCCCTTTTCCCCATCTGGTTGTAACTACCTTAAGGACAAAAATTGTAATCTAATATGGATTCACCACCAAATTCTCAGCATCTAGTAAAGTGACCCACACACAGTAACCACTCACATAATCCAGAGTTAATGGATAAACATATGTCATTGGCCCCTTCCAGGTAACCATTCTGTTTTTTATCACTGATGTAAATGATCAGTGGATTGAAGAATTGTTTAACTTTAAATGGTTTGTAAACTCTCTTGGAACATTAAAAGAAAATTGACATTTCAAAATCTCACCCATTATTGTTCACTTCCCACAAGGCATGGAGGATACCCTTAACAAAAAGTGATATCTCAGTCAAAGGGCCACAAGTCACCACGTGAAAAACTCAGCATCTACTTGCCAAGTCCTACAGAGATTGAGGCCTCAGAACCACAAAGTGTTACCCCAAGGGTGGTTGACATGCCTATTTATAGACATTAAATTACTTCAATTAAAAGGAGCCCCCATAAATTGATTGTTAAGCAACTTTTCATCACCTGAAAAGAAAAAAAGAGATACATGCAAATAAAAAAGGCAAGAGCAAACTAAACTACATTACTTAATAAGATCAGGTAAAACCATGAGAAAATACTATTCATAAAAAAGAATCTGCTCAAAGAAATACAATTCTTTTCTACGTACAGGATTTGCAATGGAGACAATATTCTTCCTCATTCTGTTCAATGGCCACAGAAAGTCTGTTCAGACTTTGAGACAGTGACCAGGTCCTTCAAGTCCCAGAACAGGATTACACTGTTTTTTCCACTGGGTGAGTTAGAATTGCTAAGTGGGCATTAAGGAATTTCAGAACAGTCTTGGAGGCTATACATGAACAGCTGTGTCACAGTAATTACAGTGGTCCCAAAATGCCACAAACACATTAGTATTTCATTAAACAAGCAAGAATATTTCATAACAACATAAATGCTCTTGTGTTTTCTCACCAGTGTGTACGGCTGATGAAACTTCATCTTCTCTGTAACTCAACATTCGATCTTCCTTTCCAGCCACAGACCCATTAGTCCCACATTGTGCTTTTAAAACCAGAATTCTTTCTTGGCATAAAGACCCAAATGTTGACCTACACCAATGTTCATTCAGTATCCTCTAGTCACCTTCATACTGGTGACGCTGATTTTCCTTTGTTTGGATAGTTTCTCAGCTGTCTGTGAACACAACCTCCTTGACACAAAATAGCAGCGTAAATAAAATACTGTTTTCAAAAAGCCAGCATGTTGTTGACATGATGTGCAGTGGCTTGATTTACTTTAAAGCTATTGTGCTGAACTTGACTGAATTTATTCTCCACAATGACGCACTTTCCAGGCAGCAATAAAGGTCCCTGTTCATAGCTACCCTGCCTTGAGTGATCAAAGCACTGCCCGGTGCCTTTCTGCTTCTGACTATTGTGCTTGCCAATAGACGGTGCTCCCCTTTGGCAATGAATTTGCCACAAATTGCTTTTAGAGGACTTTTAAAACTTTAACCAGGGGGAAAAAAACCTTAAAAACCATTCAACCACATGAAGTCATTTTGGCTATTGGCTGCATTACTAAGGACTGGTTTTTATTTTCAGGAACATTTTCATGGACTGAGGCTCTATATCTTTTCATCACACACAGTTGATCCACTTACTTTTTGCTTTATCTTTATTTCCAGTTTGATATTTTTGGTCTCAAGTGTTACTTTCTGCAGTAAAAGGGTTGCTGTCCTCAAGAAAAGTAAGTTGGTGGGCAAAAGGAGCAAAGTCCACAGATGAATTTTTATGAAGCTCAGAGAAGTTCTGAGGACCTGACCTAGTAAAGATTTCCCAACTCAGAGACATCCAAAGCAGAGACATCCAAAGTAGGGAGAAGATTTAGGGGCTCAGGACTTGAAGATCTCAAGAAAGCAGAGTCAAAACAATGTTTCTCTCCCACTGTCTGTGTTGATTTCCGTATGCATACAAGTCCTACACAGGAGGTCTACTTTAATATATGAAAAGATCATTGATATAACTACTCAGGACTATTGTGTGAATTTAAAAAAAAAATTCCTCTATATCTTACCTCAGAATTTTCCTTGTTAGCAAATAAGGGATTAGGTTTCAGCCTTCTCTCACCCCATTGGTCTGATCTCGCATTGTCAGTGAATAGCACTTGAATTTTTTTGTAATACTACAGCCACATTTATTTTTCATTCATTCATCACTTATCTCAGACTCTACTATAGGTAATGCACGTGGGCTACAGGGTGATTTAAAGGCAAATGAATGGTTATATTTCTCCAGAAAAGGGCCTTCATTCTCAGAAAACTAATATCATGAGCACAAGTATAGAAAGTGCTAAACTGTGCCCAGTACTGGTGACGATTCCAGCACATAGAAAAGTGATGGTGGTTGAACTGAAAGGGGGGCTTACATGACTAATCAACACAAGACGTTCTGACAACAATGAGCTTTGAGAATATGGACTTGGTGGTGATGAACAGGACAGATGAAAATGTGTTCAGAGAGAAGCTGGAGACGGGCCACTTAGGAGGTTGGAAGGTTATATGACTGTTCAAACATCCATCACCACGAGCCTAAGGAAATGGTATGTATCCCTAATATGTAAACTCGGGCTTGACTCTGTGACTTATTTTAGACAATAAAATAGGAACAGGCAGAATTTGTGCCACTTTCAACCAAAATTTTACAGGCCATTATTTATGATTCCATCAAGTGTTCCTTTTTTTTGCTATAATAGACCAGATTGGGGCTATTCCTTCAGGTTAGGTCCCAGAATGATAACACTATGAAATAGAGTTACTGCCAACTCCTAACAGACAAGCAGCAAGATCTAGAAATATTCCCTTGTTTTTGCAAACTGCTCTGATCTAAAGCTTGTTAGAGCAGTACCAGATCCAAATTCACAACGTGAAAGCCAATTGACAATGAAGGCAGAAGTTATAAGGCCTTCCCTGAGCGAGATGTGTGATGGGATATTGTATAGAAAGGCAGTGACAGTAATAATAATATGAAGATTCATCATCTAAGATTCATTCACCATCTAAGATTCATGTGTCCTGCACTGGGTTAACCGTCTCTAGTTTAATCCTCAGAGACAGAACTTAAACAGACATCTCTTTTAACCCCATAGTAGTTGGTCTTTCTCACTTTCCCCAGCAAGCAATAAAGCCTGGTAGTTTCATATATGCATACGTATGCATGTGTGTGCATGTGTGTGCACGTGCGCCCAGTGGGGTTAACTCGGCAAGCTCACATCGCTCAAGTCTTGTGCATTCTCAAGACAGATCTCTCTTCAGGACTAAACTTTGGTCAGTTTCTGGACATAAACTCTCCCTAGAAAGATTCTGTCTGATACGGATGAGGTATGCCTGGGGCCTTGGGCTACGTGATACTAGTTTGATCAAGTAGTTTATGCCAACATCATGATTTATGGTAGAAACTTATTTGTCTTCTGGGAGCAGGAGTCTGAAGAGCTTGGGTAAGTCATGCATGTCTATGTGACAACCATTAAAAACCATGCCCACCCAGGCTCAGGTGATATTCCATGGTTGACAGCACGTTGCTTTTTTCTCATACACTGTGACTTACATAATTAAGTGCACCTGTGCAACTCCTATGGGAAACAACTTCTGGAAGCTTGAGCCTTGTTTCCTCTAGACTCAGTCCTAAGTATCTTTCCATTTTCTGATTTTAATCTGGGGGTTTTTTTTCATTATAATAAACCACAGCTTTTCTGATTCCTGAGAGTCTTTGTAGGGAGGTACCAAGCCCAAAGGTGGTCTTGGGGACCGCTACTACACAAAAGGACATGAGAGAGGTGAGTGTCAAAAATGGCCCCAAATGTTCAAGCCTATGTACAAGTTCAAACATGTTGGTTCAGTGGACAGAAATGAAAGCCCAGAGGAACCTATGAACTGAGAGTCGTGGTAAATAAGGAAGACGAGGAGGCAAGTGCACGACCAAAAGTAAGAGTGATGGTTCACTGATTACACTGGACTTCCATCTCCAGGTAGGATTATTCAGTGGGCAATAGGAAATGCACAGTTTGATTCTATCTTAGCAGCCCAGGGTTGGAATATGGCTAATGGCTAAAAAGCAAAGTGGCAATAATAATTATAATAATAAGGAGTCAGGGGAATGAGTAAGAGCACTGAGAAAATGTTAGAGAAAGAAAGAGCAAGGAGTTAAATATAAAGTTGCAGACTGAAACGTGGATGCCCAGGAAGGAAAAACCAGTGAGAAGGAAGGAAATTTTAGCTATTTACCATTCATGATGGAGGATGATCTGTTTACTATTATATAAATTTATACAAAGCCAGTATTACCACAGACTTTACAGAGAACACATGTGCTGAAGTTTCTAGTCAATGTGTACATAGCAATAAAAGTCAGTAACAATGATATTCTTATAGAACCCTCGTCTTCTAGGACATTTAAAGTCCGGTCTTATGAGCAACCTATTCAGAAGTGACTGCGATAACAACTGGTAATTCCAAGTAAATTGGGACAGAGAGCCAATGGTATCACCCATTGTGTGACTGCCACCAGGGCTACTTTTATATATGTTTACTTGTGGCTCTAAACACCAAAAGAACTGAGGTCAAAAGAAGGAACATGATAAAACCAGTCAAGGTCCTGCAATATTTCATTTCTCTTAACACAATAGTTCTATATTTCTACATTACTTCAAACGGCAAACAGTGAGGTATAACAGGAGCACCAGGCTCAGCTCCAGATATTCACTGTTGCTTCTGCTTCCTCCTGCTGTGATTTATTTTGTAACTCAGTATGTTTTTAGTTATTTCCTTTTCTATGGAAAAGGAATATAAATTTAGGATTATTTCAAAGGTTTCTTTAAACAGTGATGTTGCCAAAGTGAGGCTGATACCTCCTCATTTTACCTGAAAAGGCTGGCCTGTTCCCAAGTTAAAGACCACTTATATTTCTTATGTAGGCATCAGAAAACCCTGAACCTGCCTTAAAATCTCCTCCTCATTTTCTTAGCCTTATCCTTTTTAGATAAAGAAAACCGATACAGAGCTATTTTGAGAAGAGAGTTGTGAATTGGCTCTAGTGTCCCATATAGACAGTGAGTACTAGAGAAATCTAAGTCAGTTCTATTCCAACCCTGCCCCTGTTATGCTCCCGACAATAGAGAATTCCAGTTCCTTATTTAGGGTCAAGTTTTGGAAAAAGTCAAAACACTCAAACCAGTGTCTCAAAAGCTCCCCCATGTGTGAGCATGAAAAATAACCCATCAGAAGGAAAGGCACTGGAAAAATGCAGAAGAATGGGGATCAATTTTCAGCACTCAAAAAATATGCTACTACACAAGGAAGCACCATGATTATTATTTAGGTGTCATGTTTAACATGGAAAAGAACCATTAATATAAGTGGGTTGGTTTTGTACAAATTATAGCAGCAAATGAGATGGGTATATGAACAATTTTTTTTCTGTATTGGGTGTGAAAAATCAGGGCAAAAAAAGAAGAAATAGAAAAAGAACTGGATTTGTTCCAACTATAAGTGCCCTCAAAAAAGAAAAGCCATCTGAACATAATATAAGCAATTGATTTATATGATTGATCCCAAGAAAAAAGTACATGAAAATAACTCAACACATTTGTTGTACTCTCCAGAAAATATTTGCCTAATGAAAATGTTTTGCAATTACCCTTTTTTGTCCATTTATTTTTCTTTATGGAATAATATACTGCATTGAATACTTCTGTGTAAACAAAAAGCTACTCCCAAACAAAAAGCCAGATCCCAGAATATTGAAACCATATCTGACCTCAAAGATTTTCTCTTCTAACTTCCATGTTTTACAGAAGATGAAAGTGAACTCAACATAAATGGATCTGACCAAGTCCACAAAGTTAGAGAGAGCTGTGACTAGATCTGTCATCTTCCACTTTCTAATTCAGTCACTATTTCCTTACACCAAGTGGTTTCTCAAATTCAATAATAGCAGCAAATAATAGAGAAACACTAATACTAACTGTACTGAGGACTTGCTAAAGCATGTTTTTCAGTACATTATTTAAATTTGATTATTTGGTACTAGACCAGCCCTCTACGGTTATATTATGCCCATTTCACCAATGAAGAAACAGAGGCATAGAGAAATACCTACCCCGAGGATCTTAAAGAATAAGTGGTGCAGCCACTGCACTAGGCAAGCAATCTAACTCTAGTGACTAAATTCCTGACCACAAATAACTAAGTAGGATACAGAAAGTAGCATTGTTATTCACATTCAAGGGAGTATCAGTGAATGGATTAAACCTTATTCTTTAGGCAACATAAAATTGAAATCTGTGATACTTAAAACAGAAACTGGGACCAATTTGGAAAAAATTGGCTTAGAATGGAAATTTGTACCTAACTAGTAGAGCAAAGTTGAAGCTTTGTAAGTATCTGATTTTATACAAATGATCCAAATAGAGAACAGCATTCTTCATTGCATGCACTTTATCATGCTTCTCTATAATTAGAACTTATTCCCACCTAGCCATTACAGCCATCCCTTTTCTGGACACCTCTTGGTTAAGCTATTTCCAAGTAACAAAACCAAGGTTCATGGGTGGTGGGGGGATTCCTGTTTCTCTAACCAAACAGAATTAAGATGAACTTCCTAAAGACACCAGTGGCTGCTCCTCAACTTCCAACTCCAATGATAGCGCTGCCTTACCTTGTCAAACATCTCCAAAGTATTTTACCTACTGCTCCTGCCCTCCTCCTGGCGCTTTCCATATTGTGGTTTCTGTGGTATCAATTCTTTGGCCTTTCAGACCATTCTTCCCTGTAGCAGCTTCCTGCTTGTAAATTTGACTATTAAATGTTGTGCTTCCAGAGATCTGTCCTTGCTGGGTCCTTCCACTTCCTGCTCCCACACTCTACCTGCAAGATCGCATCCATATTCACAGCCTACATGACTACTTAGTCACTAATCTCTGACTTCCAAATGGGGTCTCCAAACTAATTCTGGAGGCCTCCAATGAGTTTTCTCCTCAAAGCACCACACTGTCCATTTTACCACCTCCCAGCCAGAATAACCAAATTCCTTGTGTTTCACCAAAAAAAGCAGTCCCCTTCCTGTATTATTTATTCTGCTTAGTAGACTCACCCAGCAAACAAACTCAAATCTTCAATCATCCAAGCTTTCTTCTGTCCCTCTCACTATACTTCCAGTCAGGTCACAATTTCTATAAATTATTCTTTCCAAATTACACTTGAGTATTCCCCTATCATTTTCATTTTCCTGAAAACCATCTAAAGTCCACCATTACTGCCTTATTTCTGCTCATGTCAGAAACTGTTTTAGGTTGGGTTCACAAGAAATGTTCTTGAGCAAAGAATTTAAGTGCAAGTAGTTTGTTTGAGAATCAATCCAGGAAGTAAATGTAAGGAACTATGGGATAACAGTAGCAAGGGAAAGGGAATCAATAGTGGATATTAATGACCAAACAACTCTTGTGAACCATGGAGCTCAGTCACACTAGTAAGAGTGTACAGAACATGCCCCAAATATATCCATATGAAGAGGAAAGAATCTGAGATATATATCCATTGGTGCTGGAGGATTGCTCCTGGGGGGATTAATTTTTACATTTGAAGCCTGTCTCACTGTAATCTTGCAAATGTGTACTGGTTGAGACTTGTAGCTGGTGCCTTGCCCAGGACTAGGGACTGTGAGGGAATATGAGTAGGATTCTGAGGCTTTCCCAGGCAATGCTTCCTGTACCCCACAGCATATTCTGTAAACCCACCCCTGCTGTTTCTTCTAGCATCATTTCCTTGGCTTAACGGTCTAGCTTGACCCCTCTACCAATAGTTTCCAATATGTAATGGTATCATCACCTCTGTGCTTTGTACTCATTATTCCCTCTTCTCAGAATCCCCACCTACCTCCCAATCTGATTCCCATCTCCCTGAAATGCCCCCAAGTTTTGACCAGACATTCCTGTTGGATCTCTTCCTTCCCTCAATTCCTGGCACCCAAGCTGGCAGCAGTTCCAGCTGTGCCTTTGCTCCCTCTTCTGTATGTCTCCCTTATCAAACTGCACAGTGGTTGTCTGTCCACATGGCTAGAGCAGACCACCAGAATTTGAATCCTGACAAGTAGACACTGTGCTTGACTTTATCACTCTGATTCCCCAATTCCTTGAAGTTATGTGTGTCACGTGAAATGAGCAATGCAAGTCTGCAGTTAATATGGTCATCTTAGTCACTTCCCTCATCAGTGTTACAAAACACCTGACACCAACAACTTCAGGAAGGAGAGATTTATCTTGGCTCACAGTTTGTAGAAGTTTCAGCCCATCGTCTGCTGACTCCAAGGCAGGATGGCATGACAAAGGGGCCCAGCGGAGGAGAGCTCCTTACAGCACGGCAGCCAGGGAACAAAGATCCAAGAGAGGAACCCTGGAGGGAGATAAACCCTCCCAGATTACATGCCCAGGGGCCTGGTGACCTGCTTTTCCCACCAGACCCCACCTCCCACTAGCAAGTCAGCTGGAAACCCCTGTAATCCAATCACCTTCCAAAAATTCCACCCTTGAGGACATAAGGCTCTTTGGGGACATCTAGATACAAACTATAACAACGGTAAACACAAGACAAGTAACATAACTATACTATGAGTTTCTTTTAGTCCATTGAAAAGCTTGGTTTGTGCTTATATTGGATGATTAATTTTGCATGTCTGTATTTTATAATCTGAGCAACTACTTTGAAGACAATACTGCACAATATATTAACCACTGTTGATTTTTTATTATCCTGTTTTGATACTCTATATCATTGTTTTTATTCCTTTTTTATTTTTCTTTAAAATAAAAATTTTAATAATTTAAAAATAAAAAATGGTAAACAAAGCCTAGATCAAATTGAAATGTTTGAATAAAATAGTGATTCTCTTTTTGATACATGCTTTTCCCAAAAAATGCCAATTAGGATGTTTTCCCTCTATGTATGGACTATGAATCAATTTAGTTCACTTTGTTTTAGCTTCTTAAACTATGTGCCTCACTCTTGGCAATGATTTCCTTAAAGGGAATCTAATGCTTAAGAAACCCTGTCAGCAAGCCCCTGAGGATAAACTCTGGACATGTACATTCTTGGATACTTTGTGAGCACACTTCAGCTTCTCAAACTCAAGGTCTCTTTCATATGCCTGAGAATAAGCATCCTCGCACTGATCCCAAATAGATACCACTACAAAGAGGCAAGTGTAACTCCTCCTGAGAACTGCTGCAAGCTGCTCAAGGACACCTGCTTCTATCCTGAAGGCAACTCTTGCCAGTTCTAGTGCTGATAGGCAGGAAGTCAATGTAGCATGGGTGGTAAGCGATATTGCTCACCAATTTTGACTGGATTTATCACAAATAATGCATTTATATGCAAATGTACCCAAACCTGACTAATCATTAAATTCAGATCCTAAGGACCTTTTTGGAGATGAAAAGATGAAAGAGAGAAAAAGGTAATGAACTGTATCTCCATTTAGTTCAGCCAAAATTGACTCTACTTATTTATCAATGCAAAAATGAAACATATCACAGATATCTTTGATCTGAGATTTTATGATGTAGTTTGTGTTGGGCAAATGTTTGAGATTTTACAATTCACAATTGCTGCCACCATGTCTGCTGGAAGCTAAATTGTCTTCAGCTTTTGTGGCTGTGGCTTCTGCTTTTACTTTCCTGTCCCTCTTTATCCTTAGTTTCACAAGGAAAAGGAAAAACCACCACTGTGGGCCTTCCTTGTTGAAGGTTTTGACACTGGATATTGCCTCCCATCACCTGTGTTTTGGGTTCTGCCCTAACCAACACCGAGACTCTTTTATCTGACAAGATAGAAATCTACAAATCCAGTAACAAGGGATCCATTAGCACTGAAAGCAAAGAAGGAAACTTGGAGCACCCTACTCACAAGTCAGGTCTGGTGTTTATGGTTGTTTTATTTCATATTTTCAGATGCACTGCAAGAAGCCAGGTCCTTGCTATTTAAAATGTTTTGTTGACCTCATAATAAGTAATGTAAATAGACTCACTAGTATAGTGATGCCAATGCTGAATCTGTGTCTGTGTACATTTATATTTTGTGAGATGTTTGTGTATACTGCTTCCAATGCCTTGTGCCCACTGGCAGTTCTGCTTAGGCACAAACTGATGATACCCATCTTTTCAGGCTGCTGTTTCTCCTTGATCCTTGCTACTGGCTATAAAACAAAAGGTAATATGGGAGCTACTGAACTGTCTTCCTTATTACATTCCTTGATATACTTTCCCTAAAGCCCAAGCTCCAGAGTGGTTTGAAGGATGAAATACTTACCCTTAAAGTATTGGGCTAGCTTCGTGGTCTTCCATAGGTAACAACAGCTAACAACACAACAAACCTTCATCCAAAAATACCTCTTAGGGACAAGTTATGATTTTCTAAGCTTGTTCACTTCCATTTACTTTTTTTTAAAGGTCAACATTCCTTTGAGGAAAGAAACAGTATTTTAATCCATATTTTACTATCCAAGAAATTGCAATGTAGAGATGTTTTATACACTTTTCATAATCAAAGAACAAGTCTATGAAAGGCCTGGAATAAACTACAAGTCAAAAAAACAGAAAGTCCATTGTCCTTTCTCTCATCCATCCCTAAGCTTTTCACAAATTCCACCTTATAATAAATGATGGGAAGAGATTCTGATCATAGAACTAAGCTCTATGCCTGTAATTGAACTTTGGTGCTCCTATACCTCCTGAAACTCTATTCAAAATATTGTGATATAGACGTTTTTCTGGGGAAAGAGTAAATCCAGAATATCTAAGAATAACTTCAATCATATGATTTTACATTGTGTATATTTGTAATAAGAAAGCACCCTCAATTATGTATATGTAAGACATGACATTTTGCTTACCTATTACCTAAAATGGACCTCATCGCAATTGTCCACCTACACCAGGCTACCTAAATATTTATTAAAGTAAAGACAATCATTTTCTCACAAATCTTCCATGAGGGTGGGGCTCAGCAGACACAGCTTATCACCACTCCCTGTAGTGACAGCAGAGGTCACTTGACCCGGGCTGGCAGATGCACTTCTAGGAAGACTCTTGCACAAAGCGGGCTGTTAGCCCTTCTCTTGCTTGGGTCTTTGAGGTAAATATGGCCCCTTCACGTGTTCCAAGAGTGAGCTTCTCAAGAAACAGAAAGTAGAAACTTGCAATTTCTTGGGGCCTCAACCCAGAAACTGACAGAGTGTCATTCTATCAGTAAAGTGGTCACAAAGTGATTCAAGGGGGCTGGTGGTGTAGCTCAATCGCAGAGCATTTTCTCAGCACGTACAAAGCCCTGGGTTCAGTCCCCAGTATCACAAAAAGATAGAAGCAGACAAGGGAACTCAAAGGGAGAGGGCACAGACCCCACTTTTTGATGGGAAGAGTGTCAGAGAGTTTTGAGGCGCTGTCTTAAACTGCCACATACCCCTGAAGGTATCATTTTCTTCCTGTGGTTCGCTCCCTTACCATCCTCTCTCTGTCTTCCCCTGCCGTTCCCACCATCACTCGCATATGAGAAAACCAAGCTCTGACATTCATCATATTTCCAGCTTTCCAGAGCAAGCATGTAGGTGATCCAACCTCCTCTTGTCAGTGCCTCTGGGTACACCTGTCCCTCTCTGGTCATGCTTGGCTTTTCCTTAGTACTAGGAGTCCAACCCTCACCAGGTTTCTTTCCCTCATTGGTGCTCACATGAAGCTCTTTTGTAGCCTGCTTGTTTAAAGAAATGTTGACCACAGCTTTATGGGGATAGTGGTTTTGAGTTGTGTCTAAGGATAGAGGTAAAAGTTACTAGGAATTTGTATTAGACATGAGCAACATGAAGCGAGAAGGAACTGACCCTTTCCTATATCACTTTGTGAAGTATGAATCTGGTTTAAAAGCATCTCCTGGTCCTTTTCCAAACCAGCCTCTCTGCTTTTTGAAAACTTACATTATTTGAATTTTCAAGGAAGTGCCAACCATTTACACTATTTGCATCTCCCATTCTCCTCATTAATTTAGATGACTGATCCATAAAATTTGATATTAACCCTGCGACATTCTCTTATCTCTGCCCACGGCTCCCTCCGGTGGGCCTTTGGAATTGGTCTGCTTTTTCTCTGTAGCAGAGGTAAAGGATGCTTAGCTGAGCAGAAAAACTCCAAGGCAAGGCCTGAGGGGCAAACAAGCTACTATTCATAAGATCAATCCAAGGCCCCAGAACTTTTACTGCCATCCTCACCTGGCCACTCTCCCCCACATCCATCAACATTCTACATTCTGTGGCCTCAGACCCCTCTGCACTGCTCCTGCCTGCAGCATCTTCTGCCAGATCATATGGCTCCTTCCCGCTTTCCTGAGTTCTTAAGCCTTCATTAAGATATTGTATCACCTTTTCATTGAGCCTCTCCTGGACACCCCACCTACACTGTACAAATCACAACATACACACACACACACACACACACACACACTCCATACCCTTCTTTCCTTACAATTTCCTCATCAGTCACCACTAATACATGATGTATTTTGTTTGCTTATTGCTCATCTTCCCTTCTACAGTGATAGCCTCATGAAGATAGATATGTGTTATGTGTTACTTACTGTTGGGAATAGAATAGTATCAGGTGTCACAGAAGTACACGATACATACTTACTCATAAATTATTGAATGAACTATTGATCCAACCTGTGATTGTCCCCACAACGTGATCACATGGCTTCCTAGTCACATGGTCTGCTCTGACAATAGTGGTATAGATCTGGCTCAAATAGCTACCCCATTTGCATTCGTGTCCTACTGCCACCTTAACTACAAACTTAGTGGCATAAATCAGCAGAAGCCCATTGTGTTATATTTCTTCAGGTCAGAAGCTCAAATGGGTCACAAGCAGCCAAGACATTCACAGGACTGCTTTTTTTCCAGAGATCCTAAGAGGAAAATCTGCTTCCTTGCCTTTTCTGGCTCTTAGAGGTCACCCACGCTCCTTTTTGTGGCCCTTTCCTCCATCTCCAAGGACAGAAATGTCACAGTCCTCTAATCATTTTTCCTCAGTCATATTGCACTCTCTTTTTCTGCTTCCAAGAATGACATTGGGGGATACAGTGAAAGGGAAAGAATTACATTGGGAGATACAGTGGAAGGGAAAGAAACTGCTCCAAAGGAAAGAGCAGCTGGGAGGAGGGGAAAGAGAAAAGAAGGGAAAAAAGATATGTATGTATACACAAGATAGCTAAGGTAATTGTACTACTAATTTCTATTAGCTCATTGAAAGGAACAGTTAGTGCTTATATTGCTTGATCCATTTTGCATGCCTGTACCTGGTAATCTGAGCAACTACTCTGAAGCTAACAATATGCAATATAATAATTGTGGCCCACTGTTAATTTCCTATCAGCTTGTTTTGAAATTCTGTATTATTTTTATTGGTTTTTCTATGTGTCTTTAAAATAAAAAAAAAAAAAAGAAAGAAAGAGTTACATTGAGCCCTTTGGGATAACCCAGGACAATCTCCCTATGTTAAGGGCATCTGATGTTACAGATTAGATCCCTAAAACATTGTTTTGTTCAGAGGGGTGCTTTTGACAGACAATTGGATTATGGGGTGCCAGTCTTGCTAATAAGTTTCTAGCTGAATGTGCTATGAGGAAGCAGGGCCTAGCTGGAGGAGGTGGGTCCCAGCAAGGTTATTTTCTTGTCCTTCACCCTCCCTTTCTCTCTGGGCCCTGCTCCACTGTTTCTCTGCTTCCGGCCACCATGAGGGGAACAGCTTTCCACCACTATGGCCTCTGCCATGATGTTGATGCATTGGAGCCAGCTGACCAGGACTGAAACCTCTGCAACCAAAATAAACTTCTTCTAAGTTGTAGGTATCTGTTATTTTGCCCATCAGTGAGAAAAATAATACATCTTTATATGGGTTATATCTAGATGTCCCCAAAGCCTCATATACTCATTCGTGTGGCTGTTTTAAAAAAGAATTTTTAAAAAATGATAAAATGATTCAGAATTTCAAAACAAGATGATAGGAAATTAACAATGGTTGTTATATTGCATATTGTTATCTTCAAAGTAGCTGCTCAGATTAACAGATACATGCATGCAAAATTGATCAAGCAATATAAGCACTAACTGTTCCTTTCAATGAACTAAAAGAAATTAGTAGTATAATTCTCTTAGCTACTGTGTGTGTGTGTGTACGTGTATTTTTCCCCCTTCCTTCTTTTCTCCTTTCCCTCATCCCAGTTGTTCTTTCCTTTTGAGCAGTTTCTTTCCCTTTCACAAAATCTATTGTACCTTTTGGATTTTATTTCCTCTCTCAGTTTCTTACACTAGGAAGATAATACAATGTGTAGACATGCAGGTCTGATTTAATTCACTTATGAGTATGGTCTCTGGTTGCATCCATTTACCTATAAAAGCCTTGAGTTTATCTTTCTTTATAGCTGAGTAATACTCCATTGTATAAAAATACCACATCTTTTTTATCCATTCCCCAGTTGATGGACATTCGGGTTGTTTCCAGGATTTAGGTACGACAAATTATACTGCTATAGGTGTGGTTTTTGGAAGTGGATCGGACAAAGGGGGCATGATACTAATCAAAGGACTAGTTTATACCTAAATGATGAGTTTATATCACTGATGAGTTTATATCTAAATGAGATAGCAGGAGGTGAGCAGGGTAGAGGAGCTGGGTGGGTCACCAGGAGCATGGTCTTTCTCCTTCCTTTGCCTCTTGATCTTTGCTCTCCACCAGCATGCCACAGTCAGGCCTCTACCATGCCTCTTTGCCATGTTGCCTTGTCTTAGAGCTGACAGACTCCAGAGTAAAACTTCTACTGTAGGGGACAATGACTCTTAGTATATCATTTTAAGATAGAATAATTCTAGTCTTAATGCAAGCCTCAAAATGTGTCTTGAGAAACATCCCAGAGGGTTGTAAAGAGTTAACTTTGCAGTCCTGACTTAGCCCTGGAGTGCTTCTCCAAAGACAAAGAACACCAGGGCCCAGATAACCACCTATGACCCTGCCTGGGTTGTTTCATCCCTTCCCTGGCACTAGATAAACATTGTAACCATAAAGGAAATGTATGGTTATCTAAAGGGGGACATATAGAACAGAGTATAGAAAGTATATATCATTGTGGTTGGGCTCATGACCGGAGCCTGACCCGGTTACATGGCACAAGGAAAACAACACGTGGCCAGGGCTACAACATGCCTTTCTGTTACCATGGAAACCAAAAATGCATATAACCTGGGAACAAAAACAGGTCCACGCCCCACTTCCCTGACTTGCAAGTCGGGATGAGAGGTGACCGGTCTAAATTAAAACTTTGTCTGTTCTCTTTGGTCTCTTGCGGAATACAGCCCAAATTTTTGCCATAACACTACAAGCTGTGAGCCTAAATAAACCCTTCCTCCTTTAAGTTGCGGGTGTCCAGTACTGTGTCTCAGCGCCAAGAAAGCAAAACACATCTTATTAGCAACATCAACTCCATCTGCAACTTTAATTCTCTTTTATTTGTAACCTAATATATTCATGGACCTCAGGTATGGGACTGTGGCCACTGTGGGAGAGACATCATTCTGGCTACATCATCCTCTGGAGCAACAGAAGAATGATAAGGCCTCTGACATCAACTCAACCTTGATAGCTGTGATATTTCTCATCTAGATTTATGTTTAGCCCTTATACCTGGCCCTTTTATTAGCCCTTTTCGAGGTACAGCACAAACTTCCCTGGGTGGAGAGGCAGAAAGCATTCCACACAAGACGCTCTCTGAAACTGTTGCTCCTATAATGCAGCACAACCATGGAGACCTCATCTCTGCGACAGATAAGTGAAAGTAACAAAACCTACGGACAGGACTTTTACACAGTGAAATGTGAAGAAATGTTTATGAAAGTTCTATAAGCTGTTATTACAATAGTGACTTCTAGCACCAAGGATACCTTGAATAAATACTGACAGCAGTTTTGATTGGATTGGACCTCAAAAGAAATTACATAAATTGTCACTTCCTGTTTTTAGAAAAATCAGAATTGAAACTGACAGTGTCCACACAGTCCAAGTCCTGAGTGATCAGCACTTGGTTTGCTGATGAAAGCATTGTCAGAAAAACCAGTTGTGAACATGAATTTGATTCTCCTATTTGAAGTCTCTTCACATATTATTTTCTCAAAAAAAAATCCCTAACATTGGTGAGCAACTACTCCCCACCTTTATTTGACAGAATGAGAAATCATTGCTGTAGTTATATATGTATTTCCCTCTAAATTCCTTAAGGAGAAAAAAATGTGTCTCATTCACTTTGTAACTCTTGTGCCAGACTCTTTTCTGGCAGGGATGCCAGTGGATATTTGTTAAATTAATGAGTTAGCACATCAATGATTAATTACTTGATTAACTAGAGATGCACATTAAGGAACTTGTCCATTCTACCAGTAAAGACATAAATCCCTCTCCATCTTTCCCAGTCTCTTCTTAATCCCATATCAAGATTCCCAGTTCCAAGAAAAAACTGGCCTTTGCTTTTTCTCTAGAAAACCACTAACCTTCTCTCTTTTCATAATTGATTTCTTTTTTAAATGGGAGAATACCAGCATTCAAAATATTCCCTCAGCATCTCCACAAACAAATATTTCATCCTAAATTTCCTTCAAGAAGTGTCTTGCAGGGAAGATTTTGAACTTCTTAGAGTAAAAGTAAAGGCCTTCAATATATTTAACTGAATCTTTCCCCAAAAGGAAATGCAACTATTGCTTCTTTGGAGCCAGGGAAGAATTTCCCTGAGACCAAATATCAGCTGAAGGAAGATTCATATCACAGGGGTCAGTGGACAACAAACCATCAGATATGTCCCAATAAATCAAGAGCTCAAACAAATCCCAGCTCTTGCTTTTGTGGGACTCCAGGGACAACCAATTTACATCACAGTGCAGATGCATCACACTGGAACAAGTTTCTGAGAAAAAAAAAGGAGCTGAGACCTCCTTGCCGAGAGGGGAGGGAGGCTTTTCTAAGCTGAGAAAGTCTTTGACCATTATGTGTTTGCATCCAGAACTTGGGAAGGGACAGTAGGCGAGGATGATTTCCAACTTTTCCCCTTGAAACTATAAGATATATGAAAAAGTGTGCTGCAAATGCCTTATTGCAAATAGAAACTACTACTAGTTTGATCAAAAGTTTAAAAAAATGAGATATGTTATATTGAATTTCACTTTTAAAAACTCTTGGGACTAGAAAATAAAGGACAAGAGATCTTAATGATGTGAATTTTACTGGCAAAACAAATTCTGCTTCAGTAGGCAAATCACATGTATGAAGTACTGGAGATTAAACCCAGCGCCTCCTGCATGTCAGGCAAACATTTTGCTAATCATTTTGCACTTCTGGCAAGAGCCACGTTTATGTATCCAAATCTGTAGAGGTTGCATTTAAAACTATGTGCTCTTTAAGTACTAACTGAACATTAAGAGAGCTAGGGCAAGTTATTAACTCTGGGTAGTAATGAATGTCTAATCCATTTTTTTAACCAGCCTATGACAAATCCTGGCATAGGGAAAATAGTTCATTGTAAAATATTAATTTAATGTTAATTAGGAAACTAACTCACATGTTGAAAAGAGACTATTGAATGTTTCCCCCGAAAGATTACATTTCAATTATCTACAGATTTGCCTAAATTTTCTTAATTTGTGTATAATTTTAACTAATAGAACCTTTCATTTATTATCTTTTTAAGAGATAAATGGAACTCTAAGCAATAACAAGGAAGATCAGCTCATCATCTAGACTTTTATTTTATCTCACTGACATCCAATCAGATGTGAGATTCTCAAATTCTCCCTAGAAGACTTAGGTGACCACTATGCACAAGTGAAGCTAATACTTCAAGTTACCAGCTACCAGAGGACAAATCCCTAAGTCCTCTTTTCTACTCACTTACGTATAAGACCTTTCTTCGGGGACTAGACAGCAGCAGTGACAGCCACTTTGGCAGAGTCCATCAATCTCTGGGAATATCTACTCATTTGTAACTTTGCCCATCTTGCTCAGGCCAAAACTTCTCTAACCCCAAGAATTCTTACAAAGAAATATCAACCTCTCTCATCTTCACCTTTAGGGCAGCTCCAAAAGCTAAGGTTGTTTAAGGCTTTATTACCTGAAGTGACCCCAGGAACTCAGACTCTGAAAATTCAGTCCCAAGAGTTTTTCTAATGCTCCATCTTAATGCACAGGGGCTGAGGGATTCTCCTGAACCAAATCTTGTCTAAGCAAGGAAGTGCTGATGAAGTCCCAGTAAACCCTCATCTGAGTTGGTACCAGTATAAATCTGACAGCTTCTATTTGCTGAAAACTTACTGGAAACCAATCAACCAAAGGCTGCTGATTATTCCAAGGCCTTTTCAAAATGCCTTTTCAAAAAGCCTATTTTTTAATTTTTGGAAACTTGACTTCAATTATTCAAGATGGTCCATTCCATAACAATGGTTCATTCCACAACAATGGTTCATAATTAAATCCATTTTTTTTCTGGCAGTCCTTAGTGCCTGATAAAAAGCCATTTGCAACATTTTCAAATTAAGAAGTTTTTCTACAAAGTACATTATTTATAACAATGTGGAATATGGAGGCTTTGGGAGGGAAATATAATCAAAGACCACAACATAACATTCCATTAGCACAGTATCTGATTTTGCCTCTGCTTTCTTAAAGAGAAATGAGAAGTAAATGCAGTAAGCAGTGGGACCTACAGGATGGGGAAATGGAATCACCAAGTTGGACTGTAGACAGCTGTGAAACAAAGACTGTTCCTTTTCTTTTCCATTCTTTTGTGTACGTAAAACACAGTGCATAATCCACTCCATATCCTATTAATGGGAGAATAAAGCAAATAAGCTCAACTTCCCTTCAGAACCCTCCCATCTTCTGCCTCACCATCCCTCTACCTTACTTAGACGCCTATTCCATAAGTTGTTTGATTCCCCTTCCTCAATATTACACTTCCCAGCGCTTGCCATTACCGCTGTCCATGACCATGTGAAGCGTAGAGGCTGTCAACTGCACCAAAATACTCAGCTAAGGGGGCAAATAAGAGTCCAGACCCAGTCAACAGTTACCAAGAAAAGCAGCTACTAGTGCCTAGCCAGACAGGCCTCTGTGACTGCACTGTGAACTGCTTTGAGAACGCAAAAATCAGTGTGCATTGACTCAGAGCTGCACCCACCCACAGGAGACAGTACTCTTCTGTTTTCTGTTAAGCAACAATCTTATCCATTGACCATGTTCTCACATCTTCACATTCACTCTTCCCACAAAGGAGCAGATCAGTTATGTTCAAGTCTATTCTAGATTGCTTCTCCAGATGGCGGAATCTAAAGGAAGTCTACACTCAACGAATTCCCCTTTCATCCTCCTCTGGGAGAGCAGGAAGGCAGTTCTCACGTAGGAAAAAACTCTGCCACGTATTTTCCTGTGGTTTCTTTCCTCATTTTTTTGTTAGATCTGCCTCTACGACACTAGTAGTTCAGACCAGGAGCTGCCCATTCTGGGGGACCCAGCCCCTCTCTATTTCCATCTTTGACTCTTTTTCAAGGCAAGCGAGGATGCTTGCCCTCAGCCTAGAACACACAGAGTGGTACTCCTACCAGGGTCTCTGACAGTACGTGGAATTGTTTCTTTCATCTTAGGCTTGCTTCCACTCACCCACAGCAGGAATTAAACACCTTGAAAGTCTGAATTTTAAAGAAAAAATGAATGGACTTTAAGATAGGTGGCAAGAAGTATATGGGAACAAAGAGAAAGACTGCCCACTTTTATTGTGATCCTTGGATATTTTACTAGCCAAAATAGGAGAAATTCTTCATGTGGTCTGATCAACATTTTCAAGTTTATTACTATGACTCATAATATTTAAAAATATCCATTTCCTTTCAAATTAAAACCATAAGATTACCATCTGTCCTTCATCAAAAAGACAAATTAAGTGTTGGCAAGGATGTGTTAAAGAGTAGTAAGGAGGTTCCTCAAAAATTAAAACAGAGCTACCATATGATCTAGCAGTCCCACTGGTGGGTATGTATCCGGTATGGTAAAGAGATATCCACCCTCCTGTGTTCTTTACAGCCTTATTTACAATGGCCATCATATGGAAGTGACTGAAGTGTTCATCTACAGGTGAACGAATTATTTAAAAAGTGGTACATAGAGATAGTCAACTATTATTCAGTCTTTAACACAAAATGAAATTCTGTCATTTGAAACACTATGGAAGAAACTGGAAGAAATAAGTGAAATAAGTAAGCCAGAAAGAAAACTACCACATCGTCTCATGTACAAGTGGAATCTAAAAAAGTTCAAACTCCTCTAAGCAGAGAGAATTGACGGCAAACATTTTAGTACTTTAATGATAAGGAACAATTGGCTACAGCACTCATGCCATACATTCACCATTTGTGTAGGGTTACTAAGGTCTGGGGGTTCTGGGGGCAGAGTTGGGGAGAGTTCTTGAAAGGATATACAACTTCAGTTAGGTAAGAGGAAAGGATTAAGAGATCTATCGTACACATGCACTTGACCCCCACCCCACAGCATCCCTCACCCTATGACATCCTAATATTATAACTGCATTACACACTTAAAAATTTGAGAAAAGATTTTTAACCCCATTCCATGTATCATTCTGCCTAAGCTTTTCATGTTGGAAAATCATCCCTCATAAGTAACTTAATTATGTGATAAGTAATGATTTACCTAGTCATATGAGAAGAGAATTTAGACCTTGAAACTCTTTATCAGAGCAAAACCAGTTGAACGCACTTATAACTACTAGACAGCGTAATACTGAAAATGGATGAGACTGAAAAAGAGTACACCAGGAGTCATCTCCAGGTAAATAATAGTAAGTCCTGGTGATCTTTCTTTAGGAGGAGAAAACACTTTATATTTATTTTTAAATTTTCCTTGAAGACAATGAAAAGTTTTAGCTCCCAGCTTGGATGGCCTCTTATTTATGGACTGATTGTCAAACGCCCACTGCTGCTTTCCCCAAAACTGCTTCCTACCTTCTTCCCATCACCACAAACACAACACTTTGGCTGAACCAAGTCAGGGAAAGCTGTCAGTGATGTTGGTGAATGCGGTTGCCACATTTATGAACTTTGGTAGAAGGGTATACATTTCCACAAGGCTGTAGGAATTGATGGGTAATGCCTGAATTCTTGGTATTTTGCCATCAAGAGTAGGAGTTTCCTTGCTCAAGAGACTCAGCATTATCCAAGTTCTCAAGAGTTACTGTGCCAGACAGTCATCTGTTGAGGGCACTTGGGATGCCCGTAGGTCCACCTTTGGAGTTGCTTCATCAGTGCCCTCCATTTAGTCAGCTACCTTCACTTGAACATGTCCTCTAAAGCCATTCCTTTTATTTTGGAAAAAAAAAAAAGCTTTTCTTCTATTTCTATATTGGGAATTGGAATAGAAACAGCCATCATTTATTAAGCACTCATTGTGCACTTTACATATAAGTATATGAATTTATTTATTCCCTACACTTAACCCTATGGGATAGGAATGATCACTGTCCTTTCTTAGATCAGCAAGAGATCCTGAGAGTGAAAAGGAACTTGTCTGAGGTCTCAAAGCCTTAGGAGCATTCTCAAACAGGTTGATTTCAAAACTGTGATTCCTATACTCGATTTCCTTATGTTTGAGCATCCATCTATCTTTGAATTATAATGAGGCATAAATCCCAAAATTAAAATGTTATGTCCCTGGAAATTCCAAGACTATATAACTTATATAAGTAAGGTATAAAAGGGTCAAGTTTTCCACCCTTCTAATCCATCCCAGGCCTATCAGAGTTGTACTCTTGGGGAGTAGATTCACTCCATTTCCATGTTCTTGGTGTTGGGGTGTCATAGCTTCAGGAGTAGTGTGGGTTTGAGGGGAGGGTCAAGGGCAGTATTATCTCTCTGAATATTGCTTACAGAAACTTCAAGAGAACTGTAATACAAAATAATTTTTGAAGGTTATCTCTTTCTCTTTTCTTCTCCCTATTGAAATACATGCTATTAATAAATTATTTGACAGAAAACAAGATGTCAGAAAGAAAGAAAATGAAAGGTTCAGAAGAAAGCCTTTGCAGAGAAAATAAGTTGCATACATATGGCAAATTGTGGCCCTCCAGCTCCTGTACCCCTTCCAGTATTTGATGAATTTTCCACCTTATGAATCTTAGTGGGCAATGAAATCACTGTCTTTAATGCAGTCCAAATAGCTAGATCCTTGCTTTTCTAGCCCTGGCAGTTATGGCACAGAACGTGATCCCTCCATGTATGGGCAATAAGATAGATCCACCCCATGGCTTCCAGTCAGGGGTCAGTGACTCAGAGAACAGAGAGCCTTCATTATGGTGACTGCAGTGGCAGCAGCTTGTGCCACGCTAGCAGCATTTGTGGCCAGCACCAGCTATGGCCATGCAAGCCCTGTGTGTGGTGCTCAGTGGTAGCTGCAGAAATGGCTCACAAGGCTCATCCTCTGGTGTGACTCCAAAAGTGGCTCTGCTTTTCTTTGTTCCTATCATATTCTAAGTCTAGCACCCAAAAATTCTCAGTGATTCCAGAAGATGCCTGAAAACTCTCAGGAAATTACTTTTGTGCTTAAGCCAGCCAGAGCGGTTCTAATTGCTTGCCTCAAAGATTCCTAATGGATATGATCCCTAATGTAAAAAGACAAACTTGTGCTAAATCAGAGCAGTTGTAATGGCATAAAGCCACATCAGCATCTGAGTTTTATTTTAACTTTGGACCTGGAAAATCACAAAGATGTTCAGACTCCCTTACCACTTTTTGTGACTGTATCATTCTGTGACCAAGAGCTCAGAATTTCACCTGCTGCAGAAGAATGTGGGTTGGGGAAAAAATGGATGAGATATGGTTCAAAAAATTTTAATTCATTTTTTACTATACTGAAAGGCAAGCTCTTATCAGACTCCAAGTACACACTATATATATATTCCTTGTCCTAACATCCTGCTATAAAATACATTAATTTATAGAATTAAAAATTAGTTTGATGTGATATGGCGGGATAGAGACTTGAAGGTTGCTTATTGCACAAATTTTTTCATATGATTATGCATCAGAAAAATATCAAAACAGATGGGCTTGTGATCTAGGCCTTCTGATCTATTTTAAAAATAGAATCAGTTTCTATGGACAGGGTTACACTATGGTATTGCTATGGGACACACAGGGCTTTATCAAACAAAGCTGCATTTTAAATAGAGGAAAGGGTTATAATGAAGCAACTATCACATGTGGTGAAACAGTTGAGAAATGGATATGATAAAACTCATTCCAAGGCATGGCTCAGGGAAGAGACTGGGAAAAGAAAAAGGATTCATGCTCCTTAAGTAAGCAGTGAATACATATAGCTTATTTTATTAGACTTTAAACTATACAATATAAACTCTTAAATATATGATACATTTCCTAAGGAATTTTAAAGAAACAAAAGACAAATAATCATAAAGAGAAAAAAGACCACATTGTGCGAACCTCTTTCTTTGGTTTATGCAATTGTTAAAGCTTCAAAAAGTGAGTAATACACATCCTTGGACAAAGCACACCTCCCACCCTCATTCTAAGATGGTGGAGAGACAAGATTTCAGTGAAAGATTATCAGGTAGGCAGAGGCTCCACACCTGACAATGGCTTACAGTCGGTGGTGGTCGTGATATTGATTCTTCTAATGTAAATTCACAGCTCCCTGCAGCATGTGGCTCCCGCCCAGTCTCAGGGGTCTGCATGTTAAATGTGAGCACTGGCTAATTCCTCACCTTAACAGGCCCTGCCCAGGACACCAGCCCTGCAGAGGCCACTCCAATTTTTCCAGTCTCAGTTAATGTGCTGCTTATTATGGAGCATGTCTGGAATACCCACCTCTATCAATGGATATGTCTGGCCCATAAACTGACACACTCTGTCCTCTTCTTTGCAACATCTTAATCAAAAACCTAGAGAGCTGAGAGCTTCTTCATTAACCTTTTAGAACACTAACAAATGAGTCTCAATAAAACCTAAACATGAGTTCCCAAAAGTGGACAAGAAAACACAAAGCTCTAATGAAGTGTAAACAAAAGAAAGATCTAACAAAAACTTAGATTGGAACCCTGACAGCTGAAAAATATAAGCTAATGACTTAAAATTCTCTCTCAGAGTGGATGATAATAGGAAACATTGGTGGTGATTGTTTCTTTGTTCCTGAAATGCCTGAAAATAACAATAATATGAAGACAATAATTCTATCCACAGTGCCCCTGGGCAAAGAACACAGAACCACAGCAGAGAATTATCTGCAGAGCATCCTGAAGGTTATGTGATACACTTGGAAAAACGCCTGAATTTTGGCATCCAAAGATCCAAAGATCTTACGTTCAAATCTCAGCTTTGCTACTTTCTTCTCTGAGGTATACATGATCTAACCCATGTGAAACGTCCACTGTGATGCCTACCCGTGGAATGTTCAGTAACTATTGAATGAAGAACTGGTTGCTGGGATACCTACAGCCACAAAGAGCTGCTTCATTCCTGATTGCTGTGAACTAGACCAGTCACTCAGACCCACAGCTTCCTGATAGTCCAAGATTTCACCACCAAGTTGATAGTCCCGTCTTGGAATGCCCCAAGGCAATTTCCCACATTACACACAAGCCCCTCCCTACCCAAGGGTGCCATGTAGAAGACCACATTTAGAGCAGTCAACTGGCTTTTCTCCAGAGGATCTAATGACACTGCTCACCATCCAGTAAAACTCCTGGGTAATTTTTATAGACCACATTGGCTTCCAACAAGATTGGGAAGCAGTCCTAATTCTGTCACTGTTGAGGTCTCCTCACTCTCCTGTAATGTCCCTGTGACCCCTCACCAGGGAGCCCATGACCACTTTGCATAGACACTTCCTATCCTTTGGAGGTTGTAATCCCCTCATGGACACCTTTAGAGTCCTTCCAGTCCAATGACTGCCCTATTCCTCACCATAAACTTTCCTGCATCGTGTCCCTAGTTTCAGAACTACTAATCAAACCTATTACCAAGATCTAATATAATCTACCATTTAAGTAGCAGGAAAACCGAGGTGCAGCGGCCCAGGCAAATGATCCCAGATGTTAGCAAAGCCATACACGGAGGCCAGAACCTCCAGCTTGCAGCCCAGACCTGTTTCCACCTACAATGTTGCCCACAATGGGAGGCTCAGCCACCAGACTAGAGCCAGGGTGCACAATAGGTTAGTTTATTCCTTCTCTAAAGTCATATTTGCTTTCAACTGGGCCTTTAGCGGAATAGACTCAGTAAATAAATTTCAAAATAGCATCTAGTGCCACTGGGATTGGCTAAGAAGCTTTGCCTCCCCGCTAAATCATTCCACTTGAATTTCCAGGAAATGTTCTGCAGTGAAGGAAAACTTCACTTCCATCTTCCCATTCAACCATCTATTCAACAAACACAAAATTGTTGAGGGTACACTCTGCACACAATATAGTGCTATGGGATGGAGGGATGCTTCCTTCCCCTCCATTCACATGCTATGTGCCATGCAACGCACTAAGCACTTTATTTGCTTCATCTGACTCAATCCTCACAACAATACTATAAAGCAGATACAACATCCTCCATTTCACAAATAACTTCTGGAGCTAACAGATGTTAAGTAGTTGCCCAATATCTTAAAGTTAGTAAGTAGCAGGAACTTGAATTTAAGCCCAGCCTGCTTTCCTCCAAAGCCCGTGCATTACCCACTTCCTAGAGTTCTTGCTCCAGAAGGTGCCTCGCTGGCTCTTGTTAGAGGACTACTGTGAAGCGCACATGAGAAAAGACACGTGAAACAGTCAGCACTGCGCTTGACACATACTAAAACCTCTGGACAGGACAAACCATTTTATGGAAACATTGTTTAGTTTGGAATTTGTTAATTCTTTGGTTTGCAATATTGCAATAAATGCCAATATTAATGTACAAAGGCAGAAAATGTTATGAATTTTATGTTATGAAAATGTTATGAATTTTATGTTATGAAAATGTTATGAATTTTATGCTATGAAAATGTTATGAATATTGGCAATAAATGCCAATATTAATATACAAAGGCAGAAATGTTATGGTCCTTCTGTTTCAACTGGCTGCAACTTTCCATAAAAGAAGAAGAAATCTAGAGAGATTTTCTTGTTCCTACAGTTCAACCAAGTTAAACATTTCCTTTTTACTTTTCCTTCCCCCACTCTCCTCCCTTATGCATTTATCTGCAGACACAGACACATTCATTCCTCATTTGAGCAATACGTAGTGAGTGGGTGATATTTACTAAACCACGCTGACTGCCTGGCTAATACTCATCAACATGGAATGTTGAGCAACTCTTATTTAGATTGGAGCAATGGGTTTGCTAACCCAATTGTAATTAGAACTAGAAGAGTTCCTCTACGATGCTCAAGTGACTGTAAAGACCCGCTCAGGTCAGATCAGCAACTACAACTCCAGAGGCACACAGTTTCCAGAACGGCACTCTCCAACATTTCCGTGATGATGGAAAAGTTCTTTCTACATCTGCTCTGACAGCCCTAGTAGCCATCAGCCCCATGTGCAATTGAACATTTAAAATGAGGGGTGAAGAACTGAGTTTTTTATTTTATTTCATTTTAATGACTGTGACTGGTCACATCTCACTGGTGTCCATCATAAAGGCAGCACAGTTCTGGGGGAGTTGATGCCAGGACATTTGACTTATGGAGGATGGGGTAAGGGCTCAGTAGCTTAGTATCATAGTTTCTGAGCTATAGGTCCTAGGCTATGTTGTAAAGAGACCAGAGGGCCAGGGACATTCTTTTCCTCATTAATGCTGACTCCCTTCAGGTTGGATCTAGACTACTGTGGAGAACCAGAGAATAAGAGAAAGTAAAGAGACTGGAACTTCCAAGCCATCTTCTTCAAGAAATAAACAAGTTCAGAGGTGAAGCCAGCTGCCCCAGGTTATCTAATAGTAGAGCCGTAGAAGCCTCTTGACATGCAATCCACCCTCTGTAAACTGAACTTGGCTAAATCATTGAACAAGGATTCCTCAAATAATTTCACATACATGGTCACCACTAAATCCAGTCAAGAGGTGGTCAGAAGTCTCACTATAACTTCTTGGAAAACTTCACAGTAAATAGCTCTCTATTTAGACACATGAGAATACTACAATACTTATTCTATGGCATAAGTACTGGTTATTATTTATGATACAATGGCTCACATCTATTTGGATGGGAATATTTGCTGAGATTTACTTAGCAGATACTTTGCTAAAGATTTTATAGAAATTGTAATATGTTACTGCCTAAAACATACTTGCTACATAGTGAATATTAATCCAAATTGTATAGTTATACATTATTGAAGTTAAGTATCTTGCTCAAGAACACAAAGGAAAAAACAGTGAAACAGAGACGCAGAAGCAAAGTGGGCCCGAAAGTCCAAGTACTTTCTACCATATCTTGTCCCGGTGGCACCACCCGAGTCTCCTTACTCTTCCCAATATGTGGGCTCCTGGCAGCTTTCCATGCAACAGATCATATTTTTTCTAAAATTATGGTTTCATCCTTAACTACTGACAAAATATCCATTCCATCATTGAAGAACAACAGAGCTATTTCTTGCTAACTCAAAATAACAACAAACTAAAATTTACTACATGCAATGACAAAACAATTGGGAAGCATCTCCCACCAAAATTTACCCCATTCCTAACGCCCAGCCACAGTAGGTCAAGAGTGGTCTTCTTGCACATTTTCTCTCTTAAGCTTGCTGGCTCTGAGCAAGATGAATAGGCCCTTCACAGAAGAAATACAAATGGCCAATAAATACATGAAGAAGTACTCAACATCACCAGCCATTAGAAAAATGCAAATTAAAACAATACTGAGATTCCATATTACCTTAGCAAGAATGACCATCATGAAGAAATCAAATAATAACAAATGCTGGAGAGGCTTCAGGGAAAAAAGAACCTTTCTACATTATTGGTGCGAATGTAAACTAAGATAACCATTATGGAAGTCATTGTAACAATTCCTCAAAAAACTGAAACTAGAAATATCTTTGATTCAGCTACTCTCTTCTAGGTATGTTCCAGAAAAAGTTAAAGACATCATATTACAGTGATACATGCATATCCATGTTTATAGCAGCACAACTCACAATAGCTAAATCTTGGAAGCAGCCTATATGTTAATCAGTAGATGAGTGGGTTTTTTAAGTGTGGTATGTATACACAAATGGAGTACTATTCTACCATAAAAAAGACAAACTAGACTCATTTGTAGGAAAATGGATGCATCTTAAGATAATACTAAGTGAAGCAAATCGGGCATACAAACCCAAATATCACATGGTTTCTCTCATATGAGAAATCCAAAGTATAAGAAAAGAGCAAAATAAAAGATAATAGGAAGTAAGGAGAAGGATGGCTCTCAAAGGGGAAAGGCATCAAGAGATGTGGGGGACAGAGGGAAGAGATAGGATATGTGATAAAAAAAAGGACTTAACACGTGTTTTGTACATTTATAAACTCCACACAAGGAATGGGAACATTATGTCCTGCAAATGTCAAAAAGCGAGGGTGGGGCTCAAGAGATGTGTGGAGGAGGAGACTGGGAAGGGAAAGGGGATGAAAAAAGCAATGAAGACGTGTTACGTACATGTACCAATTCCTCATGAGGAATGGAAACATTATGTCCTACAAACATGTACTAATAAATGTAAAAAAATTAAAGTTGCTGCGTCTAAATATCTAAAGTACAGGGCTCTTCTATGGATAGCTAATTTTTAGAACTAAAATGCAAAAGGAGAGCTGGGAAAATATATGTGCTATTCCAAACTCCTTCAATAGTGTTTTCCTATCTAAAATAAAAACCTCAGTCTACTACTGATATCTGTTCGAGATGCCACATTTATAGTGATTAATGGGAAGAGTCCAGGGCTTCTAATACTGTCCACCCTGATGGCAAACTGATATCTAATCCCCAGCCAATTCTATCTGAGCTCATGATTTTCTTGCACATGTGCCCCTGAACAGCTGCCGCATTCCTCAGTTCTAGGCAAAATTTATGATTCTACTTCAACATTTGATGGCTGTGTAGGATCTTAATGTAAAACTCCCAAAATAGCAATGTTATAATTGTATTTTCTTTATTCTTGGTTGCTTAGTAATCTCAGTTTTATATTAGCGGGTGTTTTGATGAAGATTAATTTCGTTTTCTATCAGTCGTGTTAATAAAAATAAGCATTGTTGAGAAAATAGGACTATCTGGCACAATTAGCTAATACTCCTTTTACTTCTTATAAACATGTTAAAATAAACGGCAGTAAAAATGAGCATGGGGATTTCGACTTGCTTCCTACTGGCTGGCTGAAAACAATATTACAAATTCAGCACAGTTAGCCTTTCATGCTCTGAGAGCCAAGAAAAGCAAACTCAGTGAAATGCTGGGATTGGAAATAGGGTGGGAGTGAAGAATAAAAAAAGAGCAGGGGAAGAGATCTCGTGCAAAGAGAGATGGGTCAGCAGCCTGGAGGCAGGGAAAGAAAATGCATGTTCTGATGAAGAACTGCTCCTGCTAGGTGATTAAGTTAGACCTGAGAGTGCCTCTTGCTTTGGTTCTGGTCACCAAGGATTTCAAACGATTCCCGCTCTCAGCTCCTGAACACATGAGAATTGAGAAAAAAAATTCTTCTCTCAGAAAACCTTCAAAGAACTCTAGGTTGTCCAGAAAATAGACTGAGAATCAGAGCAAAAGCACAGTGACTGTTAACCTGAATCCAGAGCAGTCACAAGCCCATCTCCTTTTGTGAAGTACAAAGCCCCAACATGCCTGTCTGTTTGCTTCTTTTAACCTTGTAGGAATTTAAAATATAGTTCCAAAATTCTTAGACAGCCCTCCTATCAAGAAGCAAGCTCTGTGTTGCTTCCCCTTAAATCTGGGTGAACTTTGTGACTGCTACAACCAAGAAGGGACAATGGAATGGAGGTCATATGGTGTTCGGGTTGGTAATGAAAGGCCATGTAATTCATCTCCTTTGCTGGAATATGCATCTTCAAAGCCCTGCACTTCACATGCAATGGCAGACAACCCTGAGACCATGAAGGTGGAGGAAGCCAAGTCACACAGAGAGGTCCCATGCAGCCATCCTAGTTACCAGACATGTGAGTGGAAGAGACTTTGGGTGACTCCAGCTCTAGTTTCCCGATCCTTTAGGTCTTTGCACCTGGAGCAGAGACAGACCATCCCTGCTGTGTCTTCACTGACTTCCTGACCCCTAGCCTCCTGCATGAGCATAAAAACATGATAGCTCTCCACTGCAAAGTTCCAAGGTAATTTGCTACCCAGCAGCAGTTTCTGGAACAATCTTCTTGCTCCATTCCCACCTCTAATCTTTCCCTGTGCAGGCTCCAATCCTGAAAAGAATTGTTTTCATCTGTGGATAGCCCCAAAACTCTTTGCTCAAAATGAAATTTCTACATAAGCCATGGCTGACAGGCTCGGAGACTCACAATTGACAATTGTTCTTCTCCCAAAAAATAAATATATGACCTTATTTCTATCGATGAAAGAATTTCTAAAAGTGTGCCTTCCCTGAAAAATCTTCCCAGCTTAATCACAGAGAAGTTCTAATTTTCTTTCATTGATCCTCCACTCCCACAATCAATAACCACAGATACGTATCTATGGAGCAACTAAATATCCTAAAAGATGTGAGAGAAATATGAGCTACGATATCGGCCTTTAAAAGATATCTTGCTTGGGAGACATGGCCGGCCCAACCTGCCACCACCACCAATGCAGAACAAAATTATAGGAAGAAAGCCATTCTCACACACTGTAAATAATGAAAATGTAGATAACCCGGTTTGTGTGCTTTCTATACGGTATGTTTGCTCCATGCACATCCAATGTTAATAATAATAATGATTTTTTTCTATCTGAAGAAAGATAACACTCATTTATGATCCATACCTATGCATTAAGCTCTGTAGTTCCAGATCCTCTGATAGCTTGGGGAATAAAGGAGGGAATAGACAGACACAGTCTTGTCCTCTTGAAGTTTGTACTATATTCTAGGGAGCTAAGCAGACAATAGATGTATAAACTCTTTTAGTGCAACAGGCAGCAAAGGAAATAAAGACAAGAATGCAGCACTGGTGTAGGAATGGCTACTTCCATCAGCATGGTCAGGACACTCAGTGACGACGTTTAAGGAAGGCCCCAAAGATACAAAGCTAACTAAGAGAAGACATAGGGAACCGGGTTTGAGGTGATCAGAGAGGAGTTACAAAATCTCCCAGGAGAGAAAACTCACTTCATGTTGTAGGAACACAAAACCTACGTGGCCAGGAGGGTGGGAGAAAGAGAGGAGAAGCAAGAGCTGTGCAGAGGCAGACGCAGTAGGCATTCTGATGCCAAACATATGAGTGCTCTCAACATTGTAAAATGTTGCCTGGTATCTTTGTTTCTGAAACTATAAGTCATCCAAGATTTTTTAAAACTCTAAACAACAATCCTGTGCTAGTATTTACTCAATAATCATCTGAATAGCAAAAGCTTATACTGATTTTATGATTATATTGCATTGATATTGTGAATTGGTATTGCTATGCTGTAACTGTGCTTCTCAAATAGAAAACCACCTTGGGACAGAAAAAGGAAGGAGGAGTTATATTCACAAGCTGGCTGCAAAATAGGCCTCCTAGATAAAAGGGAGCCACTTGGATGAGGGTTTCAGCTTCTGTTCCTGTTTAAGCCTCTGGAAAGACAGGCCCTATCATGGTACTCCTATAGAATAGAAAGTGGCTCTGCTGAGAGCCAGCACACCAACATGGTAAGGAAGGAGAAGGTCCTGTAGCAGAGCCTCTCTCCCTGAAAAGGGACAGGATGCAGAGGGCCTGGGACACACTTAATAAAAGGATGCTGCTGTCAGACCCTCACCACACCCAAAGAGAACAGCTTCCCCACAACTCAAATATCTGTCAAGAATAGCAGGAAGCCAAGCACTATGGGGAAGACAAGTAGAGCACTGTATTAAACACTGCGCCTAGGGCTCCCGACGCTTCCCTCTCACTAAATGGTTGCTTAAGCTCCTCCCTCCTTCTCACTCACACACCCAGCCACCAACCTGGAGAGGAGCTGGAAAAAAGTACTGGAAGACCGAGTAATCTGAAAGTCTGAGCCCATTTTCCTGGAGATGGAGCACTATCGAAAATCAATACATCGGGCTAGGATTTAAAGCAACTGGGACATGTAATTACTTTTGCCTTCTAGAAGTTTGCTCAGGAAGAAGATCACATTAGCTAAAGCTAACAAGCTAAAGAGCTACAGGTTTTCTGCCCATCTGGCTGGGATGGGAGTGAAATCTGTGACTCACCACAAGTCCTTAGAAACATCTCATTTAAGCCTCACAATAATCGTGCAAAGCAGGCACTAAGAGTCTCACTTTACAATGAAGAAGTTGAGTCAGGTTAAACAGCCTGCTGATGCTTGTATAGCCGCCAAGTGATGCAGCAGCCATCAAAGGTTTGCACACTTGACCCCTACAGGTATTGCCTCTGTGCCCTAGGGAATTGCTTTGTGGTAATGACTATGAACCTCAAAGGTTCATAATTATTTTTTTAAAGATTCACAGGATATATGCCGTGGTAAAGGCACTGTTCTTACTGCTTTGCAGCAATCATATAAAGTAGGCACCACCATTCCCACTTTATATATGATAACACTGAGCTCAAAAAGCTGAATAATTTGTCTCAGGTCAATTTTGCAGCTAATAAAAAGAAGAAACTGACATGTGACTCTAGGGCAACCAGCCACAAAGAATGAAAAATGATATACTAGTTACTGCATTAGATAAAGTGGGAGTCAAAGACCTTTGAAAATTCTAAATTTCTTAAGTCACAGTGGTTCCATACTGCAGTAAAACCTTTAATGGTTTAATCTTTATGGCTTATATAAAGGCATATAATTTCCAGAAATGTTCATCTTTCTGTTCAGTATGAAAATACATCTGAAAATAATTTCAATTGGTAGCTAGAACCAAAACAGATTGTGACATTTTTAAAAAACTGGACCAAAAGACTAGTTGAAGTAAAAATCAAAGTTATTTAAAAATTGTAACTACCCTGGCCACCCATATAGGCTAGTATCAAGGCTCTATGAAATAACTAGAATAAAGTTGACCTATCACAAAGAGAAATTACATCATCATCATCATTACTGCAATTAGTATATAAAACCAAAGCAGCACAACATAGGAAATTTCCTTATGTAGAAATGTCCATAGTCCTTATGTAGAAGGACTTTTATAATAGGTGTAATCAGTTTATTCCAAAAATGAGAAATTTCAAATTTTAATATCCCTGAATATTTAAATCCAATCTTCATCATTTAGCTCTAAAGAAGTAAAATGACAATATACAGTTAAAGGTCAAACCTAAATTAAAAATTTGAGATAAAATCTAAGAGAAAGAAAGAAATTGCAAGTAAAATTAACCCTCACATTAGATGGATATTTTTCTCCACCGTGCAATAATTCTAAGCTATGATCCAATGGTGTTGCTGGATATTTTCCACCTTCACTGCATGAAAATCTAACGTGACAAGCAGGTCTTCTTCCTCCACTGATGCAGCTACCCAAAGGCAAGGTTGCTGACTGAGTGTGACACTGACCTCACCCATTGTTTGCCTAAAGATTCCCCAGGGTAAATCATGATTTTTTTTTTTTGAAAAAAGATGATATTTTTAACTCATTGACTTAAACAGTAAAATTTTTGAAGTAATTTTTTTATCTTAGCGTTTTTATGCCAGTGAAGGACCTATTAGCATGCTTATGCTTCTTTCACTCTCCTGAGGCTTTCTCCATTCATGGTTAGATCCACCTATACAATCAGAAAGACATCAGTGCAACCTACGTCCTCTAAATGTCACTAGGAAGGTGGTATGTCCACTACTGCCATCTTGCAAAAAGATAACTAAGACAAAAAGTAGCTAGGAAGAAAAAAAAAAAAAAAAAAAACAGTTCTGGAAGACTGATATTCATTGTTTTGTTGCAATTACCCCACACTGCATCTCTTTTATAGACATATGTATTTGCATACTTCCTTGAAAGATCAACCCAGAAGAGATGGAAAATCTCCCAAAACCCTTCTGGAGAGTTTTACTCCACTGGGACATGTTGGGCTCAAATATTCTAAGGTAGTGGCTATATCCTATCTCTCTACCTTATTTTTGTCCTCATTCTGAATTTCTGGATCACTGCCTAGGGAAGATGAGTGATTTTTATTTTCCCAAGCAGACAGAATTTTTTCACCACCTTATCTTGTTTAATTATTATTATTTACCCCTCCCAGTTCAAACCCTGTGTGTTTTCAGTATTGGCATAAATACTTCTATAGCAAAAAAATTCTATCACCCAGAATTCTGTTACTGAACCCAGCAAAGTATATAATCATTATGTTTTTAATGATCACCATAAGACACACCCAGGTATTATGGTACATATAGAATCATCTAAAAAAATAAGTAACAGTTTTTGCATTCAGTTCATGTTATTTACCCTGATTAATAAACAGTACAGTAATCCATGAGGTACAACAATTCCCTATTCACTTATATATCTCTCTTTGCTAAAGCCTGTAGCATTATTAGATAGCCAATACACCAAATCCTCCAGGGAGGTTTTATAAAATCTTTTTTATGGAAACAGAAACTGAGGATAGGCTAGAAAGGAAGTTGTTTGTTTATGCCTGTGTGGGTATCATAGCAAGATTTAAGCCCATCTTGATCTCATTGTAAAACCATACTTTTAGCCACAACATTATAGTCTCAAGTATGGAATATCTGCATAATTCATTTAACCAAGCCCTGTGATACATACAGGATTCTTCTTTCCCTTTCCAGCTGAGCTCACAATTTTCATGCCATCACCAGCTTCATTTACTCCTGAGCATACTTCCTAGGCTGTATTTCTACAACTGTTGTATCTTTATTTTATTTCATCATTCAGAAGCTCTCAGGAATTTTAAAGAGCATGACATTATGCCTTATCAGATCATAAACAGGGACAGCTAGACCATCACATCTGTTTTCATTTAAATCTACCTTTCTTATATTCCTGAAAGATTGTAATTTGCATTTGGACCCACAATTCTCTGTGTTTTATATTTTTTCCAAAGATAACTAACACATAATGGACTTCCAGAGCCTTTGATTTTCAAGGGGCTGGGGATTTAGCTCAGCGGCAAAAGCGCCTGCCTGGCAAGCGCAAGGTCGCGAGTTTGGTTCCCGGTACTGGAGAAAAAAACAAACAAACAAACAAACAAACAAACAGAGCCTTTGGTTTTCTGAATATAAGAGTAACTGCCTGGAAAAGAGGAAGGAAGAATAGGAAACAGGAAGACTGCAGAGAATCAAACACACAGTTCCACACATTTAGATTTCAAAAGGAATTAAGATGTGCTATGTACGTGTACCAACTCCACACAAGGAATGTAAACTTTATGCGCTGCAATGTGTACTAATAAAAAATAAATACTCATGAAAAGGATACAGTGTACCTTGTATCCTTTGCACCAAACCTAATCACTTCCTTCACCTCCATAAAGCCAGATACCACAAGGGCCAAAAAGAACAGTCTATTCTTATAAACTCAGAATGTCACAGATTTAGGGGCAGTTTATTTAAATTTTTAAAATTTCTTTAGACAAAACAGCTGAGGAACTTCAATTTGGTTCAAGTAACACCACCTTTTAATTGGACTGTTTTGATCCTGCCTCAAATTCCAGGGTAGCAAATGATTTTTACATACCTACCAGTTCAGAACACTGAACACATCCAGCCCCAGTTATTAGCATTTTCCAATTCCCAGAATATATCTAGATTCTTCTAGTTGCTTTACTGGAGTAAAATTTCATTTTGCCAGCCTTGTTTTACATGAGTTCATAGAAAATAGAGTCATGCCCTATGTCTTACAACCAAAGAATTTCAGGCAATTTTGTCTGTTCCTTGACTGATGCAATTTCTCCACTTTGGAAGCCAGGCAAGAGTTGAGTGTTCCTTACCATGTGCTGTGCTGACATCCTTGTCCATCATACTGGTTGGAACCATGCTAAGACTAATCTCCTCAAGGAAACATGCTAAGCCAAAGTTTCTGTTCGCTAAGCTGTCCCTAACTTGGTACTCTATTATAAATCCTTTGTGCCGTGTTTTCTACAAGTTGACTTTATATTCTGGAGGTAGTTCTTAACTATTAACGTATCACCCAAGACAACGGAAATAATAGTCATAAAAACAAAATTTGATTGCACTGCATATGCTTAAAAGAATATTGTATTAATATGTTGATTTTAACTATTTTTGATCACACTATTAAGATATATGTTGTCCCTCTAGAGAGAAAGCCATCTTAAAATAATTCTTATTACACATACACACGGCAACTATAACCAAAGCCTATTATAAAAATTCTCCCTGGCATAGTTCTAAGGGATATGTATAAGTTATAGATTAACAAAGAGTCCCTTTCAGTGATAATAAAAAGGCAGAATCTGAAGCCTGCTTCTGTTGGCACAAACAAAACTGTATATGGATTTGCTGGTCATCAGCACTCCAACTAACTACAGTAAAACAATCTTAACTGTTCTCTGAATTCTCCATTGGAGATGTTATAAATACCAACAATAAGGAATAACTGAGAAACAAAGTGGTTCATCAGAACCCAGTTGTAATGGAATTACCTTAAATCCTGATGGGGAGTCGTCCACTGCCTGGGATCATACTAACCTCAACTAAGAGTCATCTACCCAGGCAAACCTCAGGTGCTGATCAGCGTCCCTGGCACACCATGTACACACACACACACACACACACACTTCAGAGTCCCTCCTTGATAAGATACTAGAAGAAAGGACATGAGATTTGGGCCTTTCACTGTCAGCCAGACCCAAATTAAGGCAGCTGGCAGTAGCAGGTCACACCAGTTTGCCTGAGTTCTCTTCCTTTAGCCCACTGCTGTGCTGCACTTCCCAGACCTCCCGCCCCTGGCAAGGTGGGGATATAGAAAGTGAGTGGAAGGGGTATGTACCCCACCCAGCCCTGTTTCCTAGAATTCTCTCTAATTTATCTCTCATATTTGTCATCTCATATGTTCATCTCTCTAGTTTATCTCTCATATACTCTTCCTTTCTAATCTGTTGGCCAGATGCAGAGAACATGATATAAGGCTCTGGGGTCCTAGAGCCCACTAGGTAGAAAGAACTTGAGTATCTGAATGCTTCATGGAGCACACTGAGCCCCATACCTACCCCCACCCTACGCTGTACTGTGATATGAGCAAGAAGTAAGTAATTTTTTAATTTTTATTTTATTAGAACATGATTATTATGTATAGTGATTACACTCATCATGGGGAGTTGGCACATGTACATAAGATATCTTATTTTTTTTAGCAATCCATTAACCTGATTAATTGCACACATTGTGTGTGTGATTCCATCTACAAATGTCCAATATGAGTATGACATAATCAATCATCCAACTAACCTAAAGTAGATCTCCAGACTCATTTTTACTTCAGGAATATGAAGGAGTGATGGTAATAGCCACAGGACGTTGGGCAGCTGGATTTTAAAAACTGATTGGCAACAACTGAGAAGACCACTAAAAGCAAATGTGCCCAGCAAAACAATTCCTCTGTCTAGAGAGAATGAACATTTCCTGAAGATCTATTTTGTACAAGATAAGCACATTCACTTGGTCTTACAATGCTAGTAAAATTCATACATTTTTAAAGAAGAATGAAGTAAAGTTCAAAAATGATAAGCACCATTATTGGAGGCAAGTAAAATAGAAGTACAATTATTTTATAAATTAGCCAAATCAGGCTTAGTGTACCTCACCTAAGATCTTCCAGCCCTCGTCTGTCTGCTGGCTTCAAATCCTGTGTTCTCTGTCACCGTTCCTGAACTCAAAAGTCAGACTTTCCCCTAGCAAAGAGCTAAGCCTACAGCTTAACAAAATACCAGTACTATGAGTCAATACATTCCAAGTAGGTAATACATTTCTTTCTCAAAAGATAAATAAACCATATTTGCAAGGTATTTTCAAGTCATTTAGTTATAGGCTTTTGTAATAACTTTGTCCAACAGGGCAGTAAAGGTGTTTGAAGAGAGGACAGACTTACAAAAACAGTTCCAGTTGGCAACAGAAATCTCAACATGCACAGGGCAAAGGTGGGGAGCTTGAGGCTTTGAAATGTAAAGAACTATTCCTCTAGAAAATAAAAAATTCTTCTTAATTACACTCTTTTTGGTGTTCATGCCATTGTATATTACAATTTAATGTTGGGACCACACAGCTTGAAATACTAGCAGATGGAAAGAATGACAAACCAACAAGGAATTTCCTTGTCTGTCATGTTTAAACGGGTGGGGTTTAAGGTGAGTGCTAAGAGGAAAAAAAGCTAATATTAAAAACACACACTCCCCATTTCATACAATGAATTCACAATTCACTTTTCAGCACGTTGCAAAAAGACTAAGAACCTGAAGTATCAAAGAGACTTCTAAATTATCTAACAACAACTTTATGTTCCGGAAGTAGAAAAGGTCTGCCAGAGTCACTATTTTTACAGAAAGGGATTGATTCAAAATGTTCAGTGACCAACCACACCTATACAAGATATCCTTAAGTTCTCATCTTCAGAAGAGCAAGCAAAGTCAGGGAAAAAAACAGTAAAGAAGAAAGAAAACAACTGCCAAGCCCAAAGGACATGATTCCAGGAAGAACTAATGAAGTCAGACTGTGCCTCTGAAAGACACAATTAAGGTCAGATTGGAGAACAGGCTGTTAAATCCTTTATCCATACTTTCAAAGCACAATAAAGAAGATTTTTGAAAATCACTGAGCAAGATCGAAATGATATTGCACATTCAAAATGGACACTGTCAGCTAGAACATGCCCTGGAAAACTAGGGAAATGAATGACAATAATAATAATGATAACAACAACTCCAATTTGTATAAATCATTGCTGTTTATCTCTTAACAATAGACTTGAAAGTTAATCAAGAAAAGATTATTATCAGATTGATTGTGAGTACACATAATAAAAAATGGAAGCCTATTTTGCAGAGGTACCAAGGAGAAAATGGACACTGATGGTACATCAAAAATGTCAGCATCAAGAATCGGATTTGGTGGTGCACGCCTGTAATCCCAGTACTTAGGAGGCTGAGGTAAAAGGATTGCCAGGAGTTTGAGACCAGCCTGGGCTACAAAGTGAGTTCAAGGCCAGCCTGAACTGCATAGTGAAATTTATCTCAAAAAGACAAAAAGAAAACCCCATAAAATAAAGTCAGCATCCCTCCCATATCGTGTTGGTGGGAGGGCAATTTTGCAATATGTAACTAAATGTGTGTCTATTTTGAAGGAGCAAGTGCACTTTTATGAATTTACCCTTGTGTGCACAAAATGCTGTGCCCAAGAGAGTTCATGGCACATTATTTATAACCAAAACTATAAATACAGTGATCTGGTGAGACACTTTTATATAAGTGATGGGGCCAAAAAGAGAACGTAAAAGTTATCTATGTAGCACTATGTAGAGTTTCCAACTATATACAATTAAAGAGAAAAAATGGTCAGGAACAGAAAAGTAGAGTTATATACTTACGTGAAGCAAAGAGAGAGATGGTCCCCAGATTATGATTCAACTCATGCTTTTTTTGATTTAATGATGATGTGAAAGCAGTTACATTCAGTAGAAATCAGACTTTAAATTTCTTATTTTGATTTTTTCCTGGGCTAGCGATAGAATTCTGGGCAGCGGCAGTGAACCCATTTTCTCACCCAAATACATAATCATGAGGGGAAACTATTGTCAGTATATTTTTGGGAATAGTCATTCAATAAATTAGATGACATATTCAACATATATAAGCCCTGATCATGATCAAGGTATGCTGAAGTATGATATTTGGTGAGTTAGGTATACTGCATTAAATTATTTTTACTTACAAGATTTTTAACCTGTAGTGAGTTTATCAGAACATTAACCCCATCATGAATCAAAAAGCATTTTTCATGTAAAATATCTCTGGAATTGTACAAGAAGAAACTGGTACTATCTCTCAGCTCTGAGAAAGTGAATAATGTCAGAAAAGAGATTTTTAATTATATATTCTTCTGTAACATTTGGGTTTCATTCATCTGAATATATGTAAATACATATTTCCTGATCAAAAGTAAAATTATTGGAATTACAAAATGTGTTTTGAAGACACCCAGCAGACATTCTAAGCTAAAAAAAATTGCCATTAAAGTTGAGATCTATGTATTTCTGCTTCCAGCTGTGATGGAACAACTGGTAACAGATTAGCTCTTCCACAGAAAGTACTTCCAAAACTTGATGAAATACACAAGGTGATTGTTTTTACACAGTAGACAACAAGCCAGGCCAGGCCTTCAATCCCTTGAAAAGAGATCAGCTCACAATTTGGGTCCCATAGTTATTTATCCTTCTGATTAAAGACATTTTCCTGGACATGACAATAGCATCAGAGTTAAAGCAGAGTGTGGAAGATATGTTAAGCGAAGCGGGCAGAGATCAGAGTTCATGTAAGCAAACATGCCTGGAATCTAAAAGGCAAGACCCTACTCAGGAAAAACTCATGCAGACAGAAATTCCTATGAGTCTAAGTGGGAGCCATCTGCAACTCTGTGGCTGAGATCGGAGAAAAAACATCTTGGGCTAACCAGATGGCAAATGTTATAAGGCTGAAATTACAGAAATCGTACAAGGCAAATACTGCTAGAGAAAGAATAGTGATAGGCATCGCTGGAGTTCAGGCCCTATAAGAGTGGGAGATATCAGTAACCTCCCTGACCTCCATCTTAAAAACACACAAATAAAGGATTTGCTCTAAAGTAAATCCTAAGTCACCAACAGAGCCTAAAACAAAGCCCATCTTCAAAGAAAACATCCTCTGCTGACATTTAATACAGCTAAGCTGAACAGTTTCCCAAAGATTTGCATAAACAAAGCATAAAATCAAACTTAAGAATGCTCAAGATAATCAGCCAATAATTAAACAGCATGCTAAACTAACAACTGATGTCCTTCAGAAGAAGATAACAGGATTCAGAGGCCTTGTAAAATGCTATCCAGAATTTCCAGTATTCACTAGTCAAAATATCTTCATACACATAAACAAGAAATATTAACAAATAAATAAAAGAATATTATACAAAGATAAGAAAAATCAGTGAACATAAAACTCAAAATGGCCTAAATAATTTACCTAGCAAATATCTTAAGGCAAGTGTTATAAATGTTTAAAAAATTATACAAAAATATGCTCAATAAATTAAAGAAAAAAACGTTTGATGGATTAACTAATAGTCAACTTATAATGCCCAGCTGAACTGAGTCAGTGTGGTGCTGGGTGTGGAAGGCCCAACTGAGGATTACTGTAAACAGCATGAGAGGAGAACTGGAGGGGAAGATGGTGTGCGGTTGATTTTTCTGGAGAAGCTTGTCACACTGCTTTTCTTGATATGAACTCAGCTCTTCTCCTCATTGGAGGAGCTTAGGTTCTTGCTGTCACTGAGGATGACTGAGGTTCTCTCCAGGTGTCTTGGTTACTTTTCTTTGTTGCTGAGACAAAATACCTGATGCCCAGAATTAAGGAAGGAAAGGTTTATTTAGCTTACAGCTTGTGGAGGTTTCAGTTTACACTTGGCTGGTTCCAAGGCAGGGTGGCACAAGGCAGAGGGCAAATGTTCATGACAGCAGAACACAGCAAAAGCAACAAGCGCAAAAAGGAGGAATGGCAGCAAGCAGCCTCTTCCTCTCCCTTACATTGCAAACTATCTTCCCCAGGACAGGTGTAGCACTCACACCCCATCAATCAAACTCTAAAAGCCCATCCCATGACTGCATGAGGCTTTGGAGGGGACACCCAGACACAAACCATAACACCAGAGCAGCTCTGGTCCTTACCTTGAATGTCAATTCCTGACTCTAGGGAAGATCCCTTAGGCTGCTGGCACTGATCCTTCATCCCACTAGCACAGACTTTCTAATTTCTACCACTGATCTTTGGGCCTTCCCAGTACAGATCCTTGACTTACATGAGACATTGTCTTGGGCTCTCAGCCTCCAGTTGAACTCATGGAGGACATTGCCATGAGCTCAAGGTCTTCAGCTGGACTCATGCAGGACATTGCCATGGTAGCCAGGCCCTCAGCTGGATTCTTTGGGTCTCTGATGTGTGGACAGATCTCCTGCACTGTTCTGCATTTGACAATTTGGGTAAATATTATAAAATAATCATATAAATTATGTGTCCTGTATTAAATCTATTCCCTCACAAAGCCCTAACTACAATATCACCTTAAAGATTGAATAGAAAGAAAATATAAGCAGAGAAAAGAATCAAAAAGAAATCCTAGAACTGAAAACTACAATCAAAACAAAAATTTTAGTGGACAAGGCTTAACATCTGATAAGCCATAGTAAAAAATAAAAAGTCAGAATAAAAAAGAGATCAATGAAAATTCTTCAATCTGGGAAATAAAGAAGGAAAATAATCACAAAAATAATTTGAGTCACAGAAATAAGTAGGTCAGTATCAAATAGTCTTAACATAAATATAACTGGAATCCAACAAGAAAAAGACAGTGAAAATGGGCTAGTAAATCTAAGAAATAATGGCAGAAGACATCTCAAAATTATGAAATAGATCCAAGAAGTTTACAAAACCCTGAGAAGAATAAATATATGTGTAATACTACTTGCAAGCATACTGTAGCCAAACTGCAGAAAGTCAAAGATACAGCGAAAATATTAGGTTCATCCATAGAAAAGATACACACATGGACAAGGGAACAAGGAGAAAAATTATCAAAGGATTAGTAGAAACAGTGGAAGCTGAAAAATACCATGAATGATGTCTTTAAATTGTTTAAGGGAAATATATAAACAAACCTGTTAATCCATAATTCTATTTCCAGCAAAAATATACTTCACAACTGAGAATGAAATGAAGGCATATTCAGATAAACAAAAGCCAAGAGCACTACTCTCCAGCAGACCTACATTGCTGGAAATGTAAAAGATTGAAGGTAAATGATACCAGATGGAAATTCAAATCCACAGTAAAGAAATAGAGAACACTGGAAATGTTAAATAAGTTGGTAAAAATAAATGAATGTTTTCTTTCATGCTGGAAGTTCTTTAAAAGACCATTAAACTATTTAAAGTTAAAATAGCACTCTAAGGTGGGGTTTATAACACAAGTAAAATAAAAAATACAACAGCAATGAGTAGCTTAAATTATAATGTAGAAAGTTATTTATAGAAAGTCAAATGTGAAAGGAACAATATTGACTTCAACTAGATTGTAATGAATTAAGAAATCATATTTTTAGCCCTAGAGCCAGCAAAGAAATTAAGGAAGGTAGATGATGATAAAGATAGATAGATAGATAATATGATGATGATAGATAGATACATAGATACATAGATAGACAGACAGACACACAGACAGAGTTAAAAGCCAAAAGACATCATAAAATGGAACACTGAGAAATATTCAAATAATTCATGAAGAAGAAAAAAGGAGTGAGAAAGGGATAAAAAAAAAAAAGCAAAAAATATTTGATACCTGGCATGTGGTGGAATTCACTCAACAAATCCATTTAAGCAATGACAGGCAACTCTGCTGATGCCTGGAGAAATGCCTGTGTTAATGAGACATGTCTCCTGCTCTCAATGACCTTACTATTGTGCTTTGTAAATGCTGTCTCATTTATTTCTCCCCATAATATACAATGTTTCCATAATGAAGGTGCCCTTGGCCGCTCTTTGTAGATAAAAGTTGAATAGAAATTCTATGACAGCAGTGACTATAAACATTATGTGTCATTGTGCTATCAATGCCTCCCTTTTGCACAACATCTGATAGGTGCTCAATAAACAACAGTCAAAAGAATGAATGAATGGTAAAGAACACAACACTTTTCCATACGCTATACAGAAACACAATTTGCAACCAGAGAGAACTGAGTTCAAAGTCCATAGGATTGTTAGGCTCTCAAAAGGCGGTAACAGCACATTCTTTTTGCACAGGACAACTCCAGTTTATGACCATTGTCTCACTATAATCACCAATAGGCCTCATATTCATTCTCAAAAAGTATGCATGATGAATTCTGTTTTCTCTCACTGTAAGTTTTCATAGAGGAAAAAGACTTCTCTTGCTTGGCATGATCCTAAATCTTCATTTAAGAGATGGAAATTAAAAGTGACTTTTTGAAAGATGAATATTTAAAAATCTGAGAAGACTATAAGGCTTTTAAAAGGTGAAGAGAATTCCCTGGCTTAAGGAAGCAGGACATTAACTTACAAATAGTAGTGGGACTTACCGCTACAAGAAATTCTTAAAATAAAAATTATTTTTCATAAGTGATAGGGATTTAAAATGTTCTAGATGATCAGAAACCACAGTATGGTAACAAGTAAAAGTATATCTCTTTTCTTTAAAGGTAGTTAAAAGCATGGTTGCATAGATAACCCTAATGTTCAAGGTAAAAATAAAACAGACTTAATGGATTTCAGTGGACACAGAAAGAGGTAACCTAAACAAAAGTGATTTTCAATTAAGTAAGGTAAAACTCAGATTTATTATTTTTGTAAAAGCCTGTAATTTAGGCATCTTGCAAGCAGAAAATTTCCAGGGAAAATAAGTGCCAAGGTGTGTATTTAAAGAAGTGTTCAGCAACTAAATCAAATTAAAATATCAACATAAATTATGCAAGTCGTCACTGAGCATTTACTATGTACTAGGCACTTGGAGACTTTTCATACAATTCATTCAAGTCTCATGACAATTCCATAACATCAGACTATAATTCTCTCTGTGATACAACAACAACAACAAAAAGCACAACTTATAAACATCCTAATGGTTGTTAGCGGTAGTTAGTAGAATCTGAATCCATTTCTAGACCCGCCTGACCTCTGACTCTGCCTCCAGCTGTCAATATACCAGCGATAATACTCTGAAGGAGAACAGTCAAACTTCAGAGAGAAGGACTGGCCTCTCTCCCTATCTAGGAGAGCTGGGGGTCTGTATGTCAAATGGCACACTCCAAAGAAAATGTTGACAGAGCTATAAAAATGGGGAAAAAAACACAGTTAAAAACTAATCACTTGAGGAAAATAAAGGTTTACCAATATGGACAGAGAATGTGGTACTTTATTCAAGTACAGAGTTATGACATGAAATTAAACGGAAGTAAACAGCTAAGAAACTGAAAGAAGAACCAAGATATCTTTGCTATTAGATTGTAAACTTATGTAATAGAATTGTTTTCTAAAAGATGCAAAAGGAGTTCCCTCATCTGTAGGATATAAAACTTGAACTTGAAAAACTATCTAAGAATATCCAGAGTACAGATGGTTCCCTTTGAGTGATGAGGATTATTGGAAGAAGTTTTATGTATTTTTCAACTCTGATAACTAAATCTATTCTGAATTTCTTTGACGTACGAGATATTTTAAATCAAAAAACTATTACAGCAGAAATATAAAGTGTTCAAATCTTCCTTTTTCCTAAAAATGCATGCTTGGTAGATGCAACTAAAATGTTTAAATTTCGGGAGAATCTTTAATACATTTTTAGAAAGATCACAGGTTTTCACTTGTCTTTCTTCCAAGCAAAAGCTTAGGTTTAATTGTGGAAGTTGTGTGAAAATTTATATTAGTTAAGCCTTAATCAAGAAGATAAATTTCTGAATCTCTTTACTTAGAAGTCTCTGGAAGCATATTGCTTTTAAGATTTTCTTTTAGATACCAACATATTTCAAATTCGGGATACCTCATTCTACTTCATTTTATTGAACCTGGAATAAATTACACAATTATTTATAACATGGTGAATGCATTTTTATAACAGACTTACTTAAGCTAACATTTATAGTAGACAATGAAAAAATATATCTTTCATTTTTCAGAACCTGCAGGGTTAGACTATAGATTTCAAAACTATACAGCCAAGAAGCCTACCAAGGCTGGGGGAGAAATGAAACACAGTAGAAGTAATTATTATATAAACAATAGTTCAGATTAGGTAATGAAACTCCAAGGAGGCCTTCCAGAGTTAATTTTCAGGTAGTGTATGAGTTAGTGTGTGTGCATTTAGTGTGAGCACATATGTATGTATATTTAGCAGGCAAGTCAGTCTGAATCTATTAGACTGCTGAACAGTGAAGATTTGTGAATTAAAGTTTGGATCATCCAAACACTCTTCCAGAATGCTAATGTTAAAAAGCTTCTTAAAATCACAAGCAGATGGAGAATAGAAAAAGAATTAAGATGTATTATGTACATGGACCAACTCCCCACAATAAATGCAATCATTATGCACTGCAAACATGGGCTAATGAAAATTATAAAAATATTGAAAAGAATCAGAGCAGTCATCTCTTGATCCCAAATAATATCAATTCATTAGGAATAAGAAATATGGCTATATTATTTGTTCTTAAATTACCAATAGCATCATACCGTATGAAATCATTTACAGCCCAGAAGCAAAATCAAAACTCAGATTGTACTGTAAACTTTCCAATATTAATCTTCAATAAAAATGTTAGAAATCCACCAGCTTTCATTTATTTCCCTCAACTCTTTCTCGAATGTCTCAAGAAATTAAACTGTCTCCTACACAAATCCTACGCTTAGAATACTAGAGCACTACATGTATTTAAAAATGAATAATGATAAGCAAAAATAACTCATAATGTGTTTCTAGTAGACGTCAAAGTAGATTAAAATTAAGATCAAACATTTATTTAACCTAGCTCAAGCTTCAAAAGGAAATCAGAAAATACCCATCCACTTTGAACCTTTCAGAATTAAAGTCTGATTGCCTACTGCCTACTTGCAGGTGGCAATTATTCCTCACACATGTTCAGAAGCTGTATGAGACTTGTTGGGCCACCAGGATGCCATTTAGTTCCCTGAAGCATACTGAACACGACCCAGAGAACTCATGCTGCTTTTAGAAGTACCAAATTAGGTTCGACAAGGTAATAGGCTAAATGATGGGAAAATTCAGCATGGTTTTTCAAAGTGCACCTTTCTCCTGGAAATCTTTGCTAATTATCACTTTCCTTCAAAGGAGCAGGCAAGGATAATATCATGAGCATTATACAGATAGAGAATAAGCTGTAACAATTTTTTTTAAAAAAATTATGAGTTAGGATCCAGAAGTCTTGAGTTCATGGATATTCTAACTTGATTATTCTTAAAATGGGTTACCCGCTCCATCCAATCACTGTACCTCTCATTTCCTCATCTTCAGCAGAATATCTGCTTTGTCTAGTTGAAATGGCTGAACGTAAATACAGAAACCTATCATAACTGTTCCTTGGCTCAGTAAATACTGCCTGGATACAAACAGGTTCAAACCCCAATTCCAACACTGTGGCAGCCATTTGACCTGTCTCAAAGCCAACACCCCTAAGACACAATGAAATTACCTGCCTACCTCTCAGGCTTACTATGAAAGTGAATGAGGTAATACCTTACCTTACCTTTAACTAATAAAGAGTACTACTATTTCACATTTGATTCTAGGCCACAATAAAAGCTAAACTCCCAGCTTGTCATGGCTCTGAAAGTTAATAGTAAATATATGCTATCCTAAGTTTGGACCCCAAATCTCTAACTGTTGCCCCCATAACCCACTGGTAGCCATCCTTATTGGGGTTTGCATTGCCACCTTTAATATTCTTAACACACCTGGGCTTTTCTTTACATTATTTTACATTTACAGTAATCTCTTTCTCTGGCAATAAATTCAGAGAAAATATGAAAATTGAGAATACCCTTGAGATCTTTGATGTTCATTATAGAAATTCACTGTCTACTTCTTCCATGATCAAAATCTTAGAGGTGCTGAGAAATGGAGGGAAGTGGCCCTCTGTGAAAGCTGGACTGTCCCACATTCTCTCTGTATCAGATACTGGTGCTCTCTGTCTCTGTATAAACCCACCACTATGAAAGGTCTTCATCTCTTATACTTTATTTTTAACTAACATGAATTAAGTGTACATATTAATGGAGTTCAGTGGGCTGTTTCAGTACATGCAACCATCATGCATTGATCAAACCCAGTCTCCTCTACCCATCCTCTCCCATCTTTCTCCAGCCTTGGGTAATCACTTTGCTACAAAGAACAGGTTTTTCAATATACGTACTGTACAGTCATATTGCCTGCAATTGGGTATAAATTTACTCCCTCCATTCCTATTTGTATGCTTTTGGTCCTCTTCCCTAACTTTTCTGGCTAAAATTTTCAGCATGTTAATAAGTAGGAACGGTAAGAGTGGGCCCTCTTGCCTTGTTCCTGATCTTAAGGGAAATGCTGTCAACTATCCTCCTTTTAGTAGGATCTTGACTGAGGCGGTGACATATACACCTTTATTATCCTGAGGTAGCATTCTTCTCTACCTAATTTGTTCAGAGATTTTTATCATGAAGGGATGTTGAATTTTCTCAAATGTTTTTGCTATATCTATTGAGATGGTCATAGGATTTTTCTCTTCATTCTATTGATGTGATAAATTATCCTTATCTATGTGCATATGTTTAACCACACTTATATCCTAAGGAAAAAGCCAACTTGGTCATGGTGAATGAACTTTTTGATATGCTGGTGAATTCAATTTGATATGTTGTTGAGAATCTTTACATTACATTAATCAGAGATACAGCTTTCCTTGTTGTTGTTGTTGTTTAGTCCTTATCTTTAGAAACCCTGTAAATACCACTTATTTGTTTGATTTACCAGAGAGTTTATACTTGAGAGAAATAATTTTAGTTCAATCATTATGAGAAAGTCATTAATCAAGGCTGTAACCATATTCTCCATCAGATAATTCACACTTGAAAGAAATAAGAATGAAACAAGGGATAGGGATAAAATCAAAACACACAAAAGACAGAGAGTCAGGGAGAGGTTCTAGGAAAGGCCTTTTCTGTCACCACTGCCAGCCTAAATAAGGGCAATCCCTCATCCAAAATCCACACCTTCCCCTGTGCATCATTCAAAAAGTATTTATTAAATTATTTTTAAGGTACTTTCCTTATTGTCTTAGAATATAAAAAATATAACACAGACCTGGTCTCAAAAATGTTATAGTCTATGAGGCAACATAGGATTTATACCCATGTAACTACAACATTAGCCAGTATGAATTAAGTGAATGGGAAGGGTATAAAACATGCTACAAATTTTCAGAAAAATAAATTTTTTATGGCTGATGTGACATATGAGGATTCGTGGAGGAAGTCTATTCGAGATCTACTTGTGGAAGTTGGAAAGACACAGATAGCAGGAAGGGAAAGTATTCCAGTCAGAGGAAACAGAGGAGTCAATGCACAGAAACTGGAAAATGCAGAGTGTATTTACAAAGGGTGAGTACTGATAAAATTGGTCTTGACAGAAAATCAGAAAACCCTCACATAGTCAGATAATAGTAAATATTCCTCATTGAATTACTATGTGCTGGAACAATCATTTCACTATCACCACTACCATAGGAGGCAGGCATGAGGATTATCCCTATTTTTCACTGAGGAAACTACAACACAGAGGGGTTGAATTATTTTTCCGAGTTCACAAAAGTAGGAAGTGGAAGGGCCAGGATCCAAATCCCGGCAGTCTAGCTTTAGAGCACATATGACTCTCTAAAAAATAAGTCTTAATGTCATCAATATCAGGATTTATGGAAGAGCTCTGTGAAGAATGTGGTATAATTGGGCACTTGATGATTCACTCTGGTTGTAATGTAGCAAATCTCCTGGAAGAGGAAAAACTAAAAACAGGAAGTCACCTTTGAAAGCCAATTAGATATTTAAGGCCAAAGGTGGAAGGTTTAAATGAGCACCACGCTGGTGAAAATGTAAAGGAAAGTTTGAGTAACAGAGACAAAGGTAAAATCAGAGAATGTTGAAATTTATTAAATACGAGAAAAGAATTAGTAACCATAGCTCATTCTAAAATTTCAGGTTTGGATGACCAGAAAAATAGTGATGCCTTTGATATAGTTTTATATA
>NW_004955446.1:7963522-7982859 GCF_000276665.1 Chinchilla lanigera | reverse complement strand
TTTTCCAAGCTTTTTCCACTTAAGGATCTTCAGAATGCTAAGTTCAGTTTATTAATACATCATTTCAAAGTTGCAACAGCTTCACTCACTCTCCCCTCATTTCTAATAAACTAAGAGCTAGTCCTTTTTCTTTAATAACAGGCTGTTTTTCTTCTGCAGTGTTCCATCCAGCAACCCCCTGCCAGGGATTCCACTAGCTCCATGTCCTCCCATCCATCCATTTCTTACCTCCATGCATCTGTTACTCAAGCATTTAGTGTGTTCCCATGATGTGCCAGGAACTGGGCCCCTGACCCAGTCCTTCCTCTCATAGATAGTGCAGTGCAGGGTGAAGAAGGGTATAGGATAACAGTAATTACAGACTAAGTATTGGTTAAAAGTGCAGAAGAGGGTGACCGACTCTGTCTACAAGGATCAGGTAAGGTTTCAGAGAGGAGGTAGCCACTGGACTGTCACTTGAAAGAAAAGTAGTGATGTTTCAGATGGATAAGGTGTGGGGGCGCGGGGCACTTGAACAGAAAGAGTAACAAGTACTGAGGCCCTGAAGCATGAGTCAGCACACTTTCCAGAGAACTATAAGCAATTCAGGCTGAGCTGGGAGCAGAAGGATATGGGAGAGTGGAAAGGGAAAATGTGGGCAGGAAAGCAAGTTCCACTATGGTGGGCCCACTGCTTATGAGCCCTTCTGAGGAGCTGGCTTCCTTCCCACAGTTCAGGGTTAAGGCTTTTTCAAAATCTATAAATATATGAGCCTTCTTCTCAGGAAAAAAATTCCCCAGATAGTGCATACAGTGCCCACATGTGTGCATTAACTAATGGTTCACTTGTAACACCCAGCTGAACTGAATCAGCATGGTGCCGGGTGTGGAAGGCCCACCTGAGGATCACTGCCAACAGCATAAAAGGAGAACTGGCAAGGAAGATGGTGTGCTGTTGATCCTCCTGGAGAGGATCACTGGCTTTCCCGATAATAACTCAGCTGTTCTCATCATCAGAGGTACTCGGGTCCTCACTGTCGCTGAGGATGGCTGCAGTTCTCTTCGGAGGTGCTTTTATCCTTACTTTGAATGTCGTTTCCTGGCTCCAATGCAGATCCCACAGCCTGCTGGCACTGATCCTTCATCCCACTGGCACATATTTTCTAACTTTGACCACGAACCTTTGAGCTTTCCCAGTGCAGATCCTTGGTACAGACGTCCATGACATGTTGTGGGCTCACATCCTCCAGTTGGACTCGTAGAGGACATTGTCATGGGCTCTAGGTCTTCAAATGGACTTGTGCAGGACATTGCTGTGGGATCCAGGCCCTCAGCTGGATTATTTGGAATCCAGTGTGTAGATAGATCTCCTGTACTCCTTTGCATTTGACTCTTTGAGTGAACATTATAAAATAACCCTATAAATTATGTGTCCTGTATTAAATATTTTCCCTTGTATACTCTAACTACAACATCACATATATTCTGAAGTTCAGAAACTGCTTAGATCTCTGTTTCAAAATTCTACTGTGGGCAAAGAGCCCATTTTTAGTTTCCAAAATAGCTGGAAGCATATGCAACAAACAGGGAAGTAATATGATCCAATTTGTGTGTTAGAACAATAACGTGGCCAATTCTTGGCCATTGTGAATGAAAGTAAAGCCAAGGGAAGAATGTGGCCACCATCCAGTAGGACGATGATGAAAGAAATTGCCAAGAATTTTTCAAAAAAGATAAGTAATTCAAGGTATTAAGTATTTAAATGCATTAGAATAGGTACAACAATATGATGCTGACCATAAAAGATAAAGAAAAAAACAAAAAGGATCAGAAATCTAGATATTGAGTTTTTATTATTTTTTCAAGGTAAAATTTGAAAAGCAAAGGATGGATTATTTAGCAAATCATTTTCAGTACAAGTGGATAACTATCTGGGAAAATGTGAAGTTAAATTCCAATACTCTGTACATCAAAATAAATTCCAGATAGATTAAGAGTTAAATGAAAAAAAAAACAAGAATAGCACTAAAAGAAAATGTAGGGAAAATGTGTGGCATCTTGGGACAGTGAAGTCCTTACCGCATTAACACCAAAAATAGAAACCTTGAAAGACAACCAGTGCCAGGGAGCTGCTGCTGGTCAGGCACTGGTTTTCATTTAGGCAAAATAATGAAGTCCTAAGATCTGCTGTGGAATACTGTCCCTACTTAATAACACCTTGTTATTGACTTAAATTTTTATTAAAGAGATAACGCTGGTAAATTTCCTCAGCACAATGAAAACAAAAAGGCTTACCTACATGTACAAAAATCTCTCAAGTAAATATATGCCAAAGGGAAAACGTCAAAAGGTAACTAAGAAACTGGGAAAAATATTTAAATTATAGACAAACCATAAGCAAACAGAACACTATTCACAGTACCTCAAAAACATCAATAAAATTAATTGAAAATAAATATCCTAAAAGAAAAATAAGCAAAGTAGATTAATAGGCAATTTGCAAAGGAAAAAATGTCCAACCTCTCTAGTAATTCAAGAAATTCCAATAAAACTATATTAGAAGCCATTTCTCTGATATCAGATTGGCAAAGTTTTTGTTTTTGTTTTTTAAGTGCTACTTAAGATATGGGAAAGATATGTCCTCCCCTGCACCACTGATAGGAGAATAAATAGAATGGAAAGATTTTCTGGAGAGCAATTTGACAAAAATAATCGGACCTTTATAATAAGTATACTTTTATCCTACAAACTCCAGTTCTAGAAGTATATCCTAAGGAAATCAGTCTGATTTAGCTACCAGCTACCATATGGTAATTTTTGTGGTGGCAAAAAATTTAAATTTGATTTGATAAATGAATGCTATCTAACCACAAACATATTTAAATGTAATATATTATATTATAGAAGAATATATAAAGCTTGGATAAATGTTCTCACTAGTTTGTTAAAAGTAGGGCATGCAGCTTTTTATATAATCATATACTAAACTACCACGACCCACTATCATACCTACACAAGGGAATATAGGTTGATTGAGGTACTATTCTGAAGTAAATACAGTTGCAATGATCCTTATATCATTAAGAGTATTTATTGGCAGTAATTGTAGAAATAACAATAGAAAAAATACACGACACTAAGCAAGCCAATAGACTGACTCATAGATCGGTGTTAGTTACAGAATTGGGACAGAGAATCAGGCTTCTCTAACCCTTTCACTGCCCTGATCCAATACCACCAATGTTGCAGGGTCACTCTTAATATTATCTCTTTATCTTATCTCTTCAACCTAATCCTCCCCCTCCTCCTGTCAATATTCAGCCCACAAATCAGGGCTGAGCACAGGAAAACTATAAAGTTAGAGGTGGAAATGATGAATGTACAAGATAAAGGTGTGTGTCTGCAGCTTCACTCTCTTGGGACCACTGCAAGCTCTCTAAGAGTGGCATAGATTGAAAGTAGGAAAATACTGCCTCAGATCGATGGCCTGACAACCATGTGACGATGGCCGAGGCGTAGCCCAGCACAGGAGCAACTGGACATCTTCTAGTGGCCTCCAGCTTTCTAAAGCACGCTGAGTCCTAGGAACTGCAGTTTGTATAGAACAAATCAAGAGGCATATGTTTCTTTGAAAATCTACAGACATCATACAGACGAGTTTAGCAATCAATAAAACCACATCATAAGTTTTAGAGTAGTTATATCGCAACCAACCTGTATTTTATTTTGAGATATGTCAGTGTGGGTTCCAAGCAGTGACGTTTATACATAATCCACAGTGGAAAAATATGTTTCTACTTAGTTTGCACTTGCGAGCTTATCTTCCTGAATGCTAATTCCTTTGCTTCTGAGTGCTTCTCAAAACTACAGACAGAAGTTTCATCAGAGACCTTACTGTATGCCAAAACCAACTGAATATGAGGTAGAAGAAAAGGAGTTGCTTTGAAATAGGAAAAAAAAGAGAACACAAACACCCACACAAATGAGCGTGTGTTTAATGAGGGAAGCTATCTCAAAGGTCACAGATTGGAGAGGGAAAATATGCTATTTACCAATGGTGGAGAAGGAAAAATCCCAAAGACGTATAAAACTCACTATAAATATTTGCTGCTCTGTTTTATTTAAGACCAACATACATTAGCAGAGGTAAGCAGAGTATAAACTGAGGACTTGAGAAACTCACCAAGCTAACAGTTCCAGTTTTTCCAGGGAATAGCATGAAATTGTTCTCAACTGTGCTCGATTGATTTCAGCGGACTTATGGCTACTAACTTCCAGGGAGGGTAACCTCTGAGATATATGTAATACTACCCGGTTCTTTGCACGTATGTATCTTAAACTTAGTGATAGTGTATTCTAGCTTGACTATTTTAGTTGGTTCCCATCACAATTTTGCTTATTATCATATGTTTGTAATCTCACTCATAAAATTTGCTTGAATCTACTGTGTTGATATTTACCTTCCAAGTAGGAGAAAATACTGAATGGTACTTTATTAAGAGAAAATGCAATTAATCAATTCTGAAATCTGCATCGATGGAAAAAGGCATCCTCTTCATAAATTAAATTACATGTGACTGTTCCTTTAGATTTGGAATTTCTTATTTAAAAGCAAAATCATCCATTTACCAGAGTAATTTAAAACAAAACTGTGGTGTTATGAGTCCTGACAGCATCTCTTGGAACAGAGTGTTATTAGTCCATAAATTTAAAGCAGGCACAAAGACACCTGCTCACACATAGCGTAAAGCATTTTGCTGCCTATTCTGCCCATGCATACTTCTTGATAATCACACCAGTGGGGGGTTCAGGCTATGTGAAAGGTTTGCCTGTTTCTCATGCATCCAGGCAGACAAAGATATTCACTTTCATTCTGCAGACACTCATTTGGTTCCCTCCACCCTCCATCCACGAACTCACCCTCCACTCCCGAGATCCCTTTTCTGACTTACCTTGAGCAGAAAAATCTGGAACGGGAGAGTTACTTCAGAGGACCCAGCACCAGAATTCAGCCAAGGAAAATGAAATTTCAGTTCCTGCCAACAATACAAATCTCTGACATTCGATAGCAGGAAAAAAAAGGGGAGCTAACAGCCCATCTAATCTTAGCACTCTCACTGCAGATATTTTAATGAAAACAATTCAAGCCCCTGACGCAACAGAAGGTGGCCTTTGCATAATGTTTAGTTTCTAAAGTCTCCAGAAGGTATCTGATATTTATTTATGATCCAACTACATTAAGCCTGAAATGGAACAGCTTCTAGAATTTCCAAAGAGCCTACATAAAACTGCCTAAATAATTATTAGCAAGCATGTTAGCACAACACCTTTTAAGTTCTGCTTAGGTGATTCTGGGTCTTGTTTGTTCTCCCCCTAGCCCCCACACACCGCCTCATGAAAACATATTTTAAAAGGCTTTAACACAAAAACTACTACTTTGCTTATTTTAATCTCTGGAGCCCATTTTTAAAGTTTACTTGGAAAAAGTCTTAGAAGGTTTTGTAAAACCAGAAATTCAAGCACAAAAATCCTATGAGAGGGTTAGTAAGGAGTTCTCATCTGGTGATTTGAAAGAAACACGTTCCTCATAAATGGAACTGAAAAGTAAGAAACCATTATTCTTGCTAATCATAATAAAAGAAACTAAAGTAAAATCTTGTTTAACTGTAATCTAAACAATCAGAAGTTCACATACCTAATTCTTAAGCCACACTTTGTGAAAAAAAGACAAATGAAACATAAACAAGCTTATTACAAGACTTACTTTTTTAAAGGAGTGGTTAGAATATGTTCAGTAGTCACGTGTCCCAATATTAAACTTATATATATGCATCAAAAATGGTAAAGTTCCCAGGTGTGATGGTGCATGCCTGTAATCCCAGCACTGAGGAGACTGAGGCAGGAGGATCGCTCTGAGTTCCAGGCCTGCCTGCGCTACAGAGTGAGTTCAAAGCCAGTTTGAACTCCATAGTGAAATGCTATCTCAAAAATAAAAGACCAAAAAAGTGTAAAGTCATGATCAATATTCATATAATGTTGGTATTAATTGTACTTTATTATTTTCTAATTCTTCAAAAAGTATTCTGTCCAATTTGATATAAAGTCTAATGCCAAGTTAATAATAATATATAATTGCTCATTAACCCATCCCGAGCCTAGTTTGGATACATGGAATTTACAGCAAAGTGAAGAATAAAGGTCATTTATTTTATAATGAGGAGACAGGGACAGGAGCAAGGAGTGAGCCATTAAAATAGTAACTTTGATATCCAAGATTTCTATGTAAAACAATTAAATGAAAATACAAGGTTAGAGACTGAAAAACCTGTATCTATAATTTGTATCAAAATAAACGGGGAGAATCACATAATCTCAACTTTAGCAAATGTAATTTACAGATAATATTATGCTTCCTATTTTTCTCACAATACAAATTCTAAGTACGAAGTTCACTGAACTGGTCAAGTTGAACTGGTGAAGATAATCGGCCATAAACATGGCACTATCTTAGTCTGCAGACAATAAGGCTAGCATTTATTTGACTATAATATATAACTGTTGTCCTTCTGTCTTCATGTGGGTTTTTGGACTAAGTTGGCTCATCTATTAATCAAACTGGAGTTTCCTGTGAGGTTATTAAGCATTACTATTACTGTATCCTACCTATAAATGAGGAAGTAAAGGCAGAAATCACAAAAAAAAACAAGTTGTGCAATATAGAAGGTGGGTCAAAAGTGAAAATCGGAATTTTTGAAGTGTCACAGAGAGTGCTCTGCACCCAGCAAGAACCTAGCACATGCTCCAGGAGTAAATGAAGTGACTCCACCATACACTACATCAGCAGGATTTCAAGCACCCTGTGCTAGAAGAACAGCCCTGTTCCTTGCCAGCATCTGTATATGTTCAAAGAAAATAAAAGCTACATAAGGAGTTTATACTTTCCCTACTCTCTGCTGCCATCTTGTTTGCCACTGTCTCCTTTGTTGTTCTCTGTTCTCTCTAAAACTGCATGAGTTGGCTACAAGTGAGTTCATAGCAAAGAATATATTCATAATAGGAGAAATCCAAGTTCTAATTGTATTATTCCCAGTTTTCTCAATAATTAGAGGTCTTTAGGAAGTCATCATAGATCTTTTTATTTCCCACCCACAGAGGGGTCAAAGACTGGATTTGACCAAAAGTCTATTGATCAGGATTCTGAAACCACCCTATTCCTACCAAGGGAGAAACCTTCCAGAATAAATGGACTTTAGTTGTAGAAGCCAAAAGTAGCAGTCCCTTGTATCTGTAATTCCATTGGACCCTCTACTGGGGCTGCTGGAATTTACAAAGCCAAAAGAGGAAAACTAAACCTAAAGTGCTCTCAATTTAATAACATTCTGTTACATGACTGGTGAGAGGATCTTTACTGACTGGAATAGGTGGATGGTGTTTTGCTAGGCTTGTTGAAAAATTAAAGGTGCATAAAAGTGAAACAAAATTGGCATTATTATCTAATATGTAATGACAACAATAAGGAATCTTTCCAACCAATATCAAAAAAACAGAAAAAGGGAACAAACAGTTTTTCTCAAAAGGTCAAAGAGAATTCAAACAATTTCATGGGAAAGTTTAATTAAGGCCAAAAGCAAAGCCATATTTCTTATCCCTCCTCTTTAAAAAGATTAATAAGCAATTAAATGAGAAATAACAAGAAAATCCTCAGGACTTGAATGTTCTATAATGAAGAATACTCAGCCTCTGGAAATTGGTAAGTATAGGTGGAAAATATCCAGAATCGTTTTCAGTTAATCTAAGTGTCATCTCATTTCCCATTCATTTTCAGTATGATTGATCATATTGAATTAAATTTTCAACTGCCCTGAGAAAAGGTTGGACAACACACCTATTTTTTCACTTCCTTTTGCTCAGAGCATCGTCATAAAGTACAGCACAGTATAAGCACACTGTCTCTGCATCTTCTGACAGGTGTGACCTGGCTAACCCTTAGTGTACTCTCAGAAAGCAATATATATTTCACCTGCATTCACTGAGTTCACAAGCATCTCACCAATCAAATGAAATGCACTGAGTAAAGAAAACAATATAGACCCTACCCTCAAAAAGTCTAAAATTCAGTATGGAAGACATATTTACCTACTAAACTCTTATAAAATAAAGTGAAATGTAATGACTGCCATAAGTGACAGTAGAAGAAAATCAAATATCCATGGCATTCCAGAGGCAATAGTTACATCATGAAAGGGGGAAGATTTCTTAACATTTAAAAAAGTCACTTCAGAAAATATTCCAGACTACTAAAACAGATCTGAGAAAACAAAGCACACAGCTACACAGGACAATAACAAAATGATTTTAAAAACTATTTCAGAGTAGCATCTTTATATTTTCTTAAGACAACAGTAAAAAAAAAAAAAAAGACAACAGTAAAAGATAAAATAAGGTCAAGTTTCTCCCATCAAATGGTCCATTTTCTGCAAAAACTCCAGGTTCAAAATCACCCACAACCTCGATTTTGAGAAAATGATGTATCTACTTAAAAGCATATATAGTTTGTTGAAAAAGAAGGTTGTTTGGATTATCCTAGAGTAGGAAGAATATTGGCATGTTTGCTTATATATCTCAGAGTATTTAACTGCAAAGCTGGGAATTATTCCACAGATGTGAATAGAGATCAATTTATGTCACAAAGGACAGATTATACTCTTAGGAACTGTTATTTACTTATTCATTTTCCTAACTAGATTTCTACACATACAAGAATTTCAAGCAAGGAAAGCATTGCCAAAAATGCCTCACTAGAGACAACCAAAAAGAGATCATAAATGTCTTGTTAGCTGTAAATAATGATAAAAAGGAGATCTTTAGAAGTATAATTGCAGCTGGTCTTGTCTGAAGAGTTTTAAATTTGTATTAACTTAAATAAATGAGAGTACAATATACTAATCTTAATTTATGCATGAAGATAAGTTGTACATGTTGCTATAAATTTAAAAACATGAAAAATCAAGGGAAAGGCTAAACTTCTTTATTTTTTAAACATTTTTCCATGTGTAAGGTCCATAGCTCTTCTGCTACATATTTGACAAATGTGCTTCTCTACCCTCTGATTCAAGTATACTGCTTCCTGCAGTCTCTCGTCTGAACTTACTATCCGTAGTTTTTACTGAGTATCTTATTGTGAACTTTCGAGGAATGACTTATCAGGATATCTATGTTCTTTGATGTGCATGTCCTAGACTAGGAGAGATTTTGTTATTTCCTTGGTACCGTAGGAATAGATAACTCCAAAACTCATGATACCTTATTTTCACCTACATATTGTCAGAAGCTATCATGAAGAAAAATAACATTGGACTAGAAAAACAGGTATATAAGGCCTGGTCATTTTGTAGCCTTGGGGAAATTATATAATCACCAGATCAGTCTTCTCAGGGAAAAATGAAAAGGACCTGCTAGCTGATCTATCTGCAAGGTCCTGACAACTCCGAACCCTGTGATTCTCTAGCTCTTCAACTTGGGACCTCACATTTACATGTCAATGGTTTCCTTAAAAGATGGTTGGCTGCTCCCGTGGTGGATATAAACATAAAGGAAGACAAAGGGGTACTGAATGAGGAAAGAAGCCAAGATGTGGAGCAAAGAAATATGGCAGAGGGAAAGAGCATAAGGAAGAGCGAAAACCCAGAGATAAGGCTGGGTAAGGGTATGGAACAGGATAAAGAATTTAGGGAAAGAGATGAGACTGTGATTTTGGAAAAGACAACTTAACAGTGGCCACTGCTTTGGAAGTTGCCTATTGCAGAGTTACTTCCCCACTCCTTTGCCCAGCATCTTAAATTCTAAAGAAAAGCCACACCAAGATGATTAAATATTAACTGCTAAGTCATTTTTCTTTAGGTGCACAGAACACAGAACATCTGGTTACCCTCAGATGACATCTGACTGCAAAACACCCATCTTATTCTTCAATCCTGTGCATCAACTAACACACAGCATCTAAATTGTTTCGATGTCTAATGTGCAGAAAAGTAATATGTGTATAGTAGACCATAGGAGGTCAAGGTTGATTTTGATGTTCTGGCCAGAGGGGGAAAAACGGGAGACATATGCTCTGTCAGTGGTGGCAAACCTAAGGCACGCGTGCCACAGCAGACTGCTTGCATCACTGCAAGTTCTAAAAGGTTCGCCATCACTGCCCTAGATAATGAAGACCCTAGCCATGGTCTTCCTGCTCATTACCCTGTACCTACTTTGCTTCCCTCCAAGAGCCCTTTTGCATACTTCAGTTCCCCAGCGTGAAGCTGTGAGGTTGATAGTCCCTACATCTTCTCAGGGCCTGTCCTTCCCTGTACTTGATTCCTTTCCCATCAAGTCTCATGTAAGTATGGATTTGGGCTGTGAGCAACTAGACCTGGGGCCAGTAACAAGAACAGAACTTACAGAAAGAGAAGAGTACATTCAGTGAGAGAGACAAAGTGGTCTAAATAACAATTTGCAGCTCTAGTCATATAGCTTATACTTTTAAGTCTTTCACATGTACATTTTGCATAGCAACAAATACCTAATTCTCTCCAGAACAAAAGTAAAATATGTGACCATTAAAAGGATAACTTTAAATCTTCTAAAACATGGGGGTTTATTAAACAGTAGATGATGACATTTTATTTTTCCTTTTTTTCATTAGTATGTGTGTGCAATACATAATAAATGCATTCAGGATGGGCAACAGGTACATATATATATCACACCTTCGTCCTTTTTACTTTCATTTTCCCTCCCGCCCTCCTTTCTTCCCCGATTCACAGATTCCCCCTCCCATTCCACATGGTCTATGGAATCTCCATCTCTTATTACCTCTCTTCCATTTTGCTCTTTATTAATACTCAGGGTTTTTCACATAAAAGAAATCATGCTACATGATGACATTTTAGACCATAAAATGTTATTATTAAAAAATTATCCCAAAGAAATTCTAGCACAGGGCCTGGAACATAGGTAGGCATCAATGTATCTTCAAGGATGGGAGAAAGGAAAGAAACAAAGACAGACTGCATTTTAAAGAGGCATAGGAATAATCTTCCACAGTTTGAAAATCATACATTATAATAAAGAGGGCAAATAGGTAAAAGATGCACCTATGAAATCATTTATACTCTGAACATGTAGCAAGAGTGAATACAGTAAGAAATAACCAAACACAACTAGCTAGAATACTCAACTTACTAAAATAAATGTACACACATTTATATATCAGGATTCAAAGAAAAGGAAAAATTTACAAGAAAAAAATGTCAGAGTTCATAAAATCATAGTGGCTACCACCTCCACCAGTAGCAACACCCTAAGAACACCTGTGGAGAAGTCATACCTACTTCCAATGCCATTAGACCCTATAGAATGATAACCACTGTTGCTCTACATGCAGACCAGGAAGACATACAAGAATCTCAGTGGTGAATTAAAGTGCACTTACTCCTTAGGACACACTTCATAATCAAGGAGAGTTGACTTTTAAATAGTTTCCCACTGGAAAAAAAATTGTGCGGCTGAATGTCTCCAGGTGGTAGCTCACTGACTTCTCTCTCCCAGCCTCACTTCTGTTCTGCAATTGTGCACACCCTCAGCATTCCTCAGTTCACACATCAAAGATCCACCCATGGCTCCACAATCTTTAGTCTAGGAACACTCTCACATGTGGTCTGGTTCACCCCGAGGAGACTGGACTCCCAACTGAGATGCACCAGGTCGTGGAAGTAGTTGTGGAATCACTTAAGCAGGGAACTGTGATACTGTGTAGTTCAGAAATAGAGATATTGAGTTGAAAATATCCCCTTTGCTTTGAAGAATCTTCTTTCCATGGAGCTTGGGATAGCTGCAGGACGGTGAGAAGAGCCCTCTAAAAAGAAGATATGCAGAAAGAGCCTCTTGTCCCATGTCTAAGGGTGTTTCTGTTGATCTGTTTAGTCTTTAATCTGAGTCAGCCAGAAATTGCAATTCACTATACCTCATATGCCAAGAAGCCAGAATAAATAGGACTAGGTTGTACTATACAGTAAAAATAACCAATCTGAGTACTAAAGCTCAATTGACTGCATGATTTTAATTTTAATATCATGGAGGTTCTGCCACTTTTAGCACCAGATGATGGATTTCCTTTGCAAGAAAACCCTAAACACCACATACGGATGGTTTCTGAACAAGCTAGCACAGAGAGAGCCTTTGTGAGTTGTTAGTGGCAAAGCAGAGAGCAAAATTTGTGTCTCACTTCTCCCTCCTCTTAGTCTAAAAACTCACAGGCCAAGACTGACTCAAGTCAAGATATCACATTTAGTGAGCCTTGTCTCTTACTCTCCTTTCTTGTAACATCTCAACATGATACATGAATTGTCCCCTGTAGGAACATAATATTCCCTTTCCCAAAAAGTGCTCAGTATCTCTATTTTCTCTGTCACCATTTTTTTCACATTTGGGGGGGCATTTACTTAGTGCCAATTAATAAATAAAATAAACTAACTACCATTTACCAATGGATTAGTGAGTATTATCAGTGGACGAGATCATCTGTCCAAATTAATTAACACTGCCAACAAGACCTGATGAATGCATCATTCCTTAATCAGTAGGGAATACTCTAACAGAAAGCATAAATTGCAAAAATGGAGTCAGGCCAGTGGGGACACACCACTTTCTGAAATACCTTGAATGTACCATGTAGTAACTGTTTGCCCCATAGAGAGGCTACTATGTATGGATAAAGTACAAGTGTTATGGTTTAGATTGTAAATGTTCCCCAAAGGGCCAAATGCTAAAGGCTTGGCTACCAACCTATAGAGCTATTCAGAGGCAGTGGCACCTTTACCAGTGGCACCTAGTGGAAGGAAGTGAGATGCTTGAAGCTGTTCCCTTGGAGGCAGTCCCTCCCTCTCTCTTTTTTACTTCCTGTCCACTGTAAGGTAGTTTGCCTCCTCCACAATGCACTCCCAAAGTAACACAACCAAATGACCATGGAATGAACCTCAGAAACCATGATCCAAAATAAATATTTCCTCCTTTTAAATTGTGTATCTCAGGCATTTGCCACCGTAATGGAAAGCTGATTAACAGAACAAAGAACAAAAGAGAAAGAAAAAAATTTGTCCTGATAAGTTTGCAGTTCAGGTAAAGAGACAGACTCTATGAGAAATAAAAAAAAAGAAGCTTTAATAGTAGTATAAATTAAGACAATGATCCAAAAGCATCAATTATAAGACCTTTCCCTCCTGGTTTCCATTATATTTCAAAGTCTCATCTGTTATAAGCTTTGCCTAGAATATTGATTAAGAAATATAAGACTTGGCCTGAACAGCAAAAGAAATGGCCTGTAAGAAAGCAGACACATTCCTTTCTTCTCTTCTCCCTCATTGTTCTATACCTGGGTCTTCTGAAGGCTGTCTGAAAGTGTGTCTAGGTCTTCAAGGATTAGCTTTTCTGTTCTCTACACATGAATGAGTAGTGATTCCACCAGCAGCTTTCCAGCTCTTCTTCACCTTGTTCTGAAGAAACAGGTAACCCTTGCTATTCCCGAAAGAACCCTAGCCCCAGAACCAGAAGGCATTTGTTCAAATTCCAGTTCTAATGCCATGAGGAGATTGCTTAATACTTCAATTCTCAGTGTTATCTGTAAAGCAGGATATGTTTCAGAAAATACCAACACAAAGTATGTCTTGGAGAGCATACAACCCAGCAGTGCTCAAAGTGAATGGTTGGGTAAGCATTTACAGCAGGTATTCCCTGCTTCGCAATTTCTCAGAGTAGATAAGACCCATTTGTGTCCTCAGTTAGTAAATATTTTATTGAGTTTCTAATATGTGTCAGATGCTTCACTTGGCAACTGTGACAACTGCTCGAGCTATGCACTATTCACTTACTACTTGTTTTTCTTTGCAAATTACCTCTCTTCTAGTGGTTTTTTTTCCCCCTTTGGAAAATAGTTAAGGATGTGTGTCATGTTTGCTTGTTTAAACTTTATCTATTTGCAGCATTTTGGAATGAAGCCTAACCCTCCCTGGGCTTCATTATACATCAAAATTCCCATGTTGGGTGTTCTTTCCAGGCACTTAAGTCAGCACAGCCTCATGAAATTCTCTCTCAGGCTTGATAAAAGAGACTTAAAATATATCTGAACTTCATTAAGTCTGGTCTTCAGGCTGTCATGGGAGGCTGGGTTGGTAAGGATGAATCAAATCATTAAGAATGGAAGTTTCCAATAGTCAAAGGAGTGACGTGGTAATAGCACAGAATAATAAGAGGAACCACACACAGAGCAACCTCAGGACCCATCTAACACTTCCTCTGCAATCCAACCATGCCCCTCCTCATTCTGCAGCCACTGAAAACCGAAAATGTGATGGGCAACTATCTGGTCAGTAATCCCTGCCGAGTTTAATCCCTTGTTATAACCAAATAAAGTCAGGCATGCTTCTTTGAGGCTTAGATACAAAGAGTAGCTTTCTAGTGGACAACTAATTACCCCAAGCAGTTTTATTGGTTTTATTGGTTACCAGTGGGTACTGGCAGATGGGTGTTTGAAGGGTCCCTTCACACTATTAATTTCAGGGAAATCACATATTAATTGTGTATCACAATAGAAAAGCCATAGCTATTCATATCCCAAGGAAGCTAGTTTACCCCCAGCATAGAATAGGGTTTTATAAAACTTTTCTGGTGGAACTGTTGGGAAATCATTGGTTATCTAATGATCAGCTCTTAATGGCTCCTCTCTTCCTTTTTATGTCAATATTAGATGAGTAAGTACTCTTTTAAAAAGGTTAAAATGTATAAAACAATAAGATTTTCAATTTCTCTTTTCAAATATCCATCTTTTCCATAGGATGATGAGAGAAAGAGGAAAGAAATTAGACCTGTTGGGAAGTACAGAGTTGAGGGGAGCCCTGTTCTGCACAGACATAGGCAGGGCTGCCACTTCGTATGACCCTATTCATACGCTCTGTGAAATTCCTCTGTAAGATTGTATAGTGCACAACCTGTGTCTGCATCGGAAAGGAAAGTGCTTCTAGTCCAGGGGATGCTTTGATGCCCTGTGAGCTAGTTCAATCCTAAGAAGTCAAGGGAAAAAAGTGTGTTTTCTGACTTTGACAATTACTCAAGAAGTGCCATAAATAGATAAAAGTATCTCAGAACTGTAAAAGATTTGATTCTGTAAACACAAGAAAGGAAAGTCTTTCCATTTGACTGATCTTCAGACAAACAAAGCCACAGCAGGAATGGCTAAGCAAACAGATTTCCTATCTTCATACCCACACACCTGGTGAAGCAGGTCAGCAAGCAAAGAAAATGTCCACTAAATTTCCCCTATGAAACATATTGGGGAGCAGTGTCTCCCCTTTGGATGACTTTAAACCCATTAAACCATAGTTTGTTTTTGTTTCAACCTGAAAAATGGAGTTGTTACCCTCACCACTTGGCATTTAAGAACAAGGAAGTTGGAGGGTAGGACAAGGGATTTCTGTCAGACCAGATGAAAGCAACTCTTGAACCTCAGTCAGGTGAGCAAGCTTTATTCATGTGTGAAGTTTTCTAACCCAAATGCTTGAAAATGTCATAGAAAGCCTGCTTTAGTGAGAGGTTAAAAGCAGGATCCTTGAAAAACTGCAATGAAAAGGATAGGGCCATTTCAGAGCCAATTAATCTTAATTCGGGGCTGGTGCTCGACAGCATCCCTCTCCTGCCCTCTTTGGGCCAGTCCTCTTTATGTGGCCAGCATGCTGAGTTGTGGAACACACCTGCAGTGACAACTTCCCTCTGGCACTCATGACCCTGGAATTCCCTGCCCCAAGTGGCCCTAAGCCAGCTTCCAGGGCCTTTGTGAGTCTTTCCCCTTTCAAGGGGAGTCCACATCACAGGCAGTGTGCATAGTCAGCTCTGGGGTTGGTCATAGGCAGTCGTTGGCCTATGGGTGTGTGATGGAAAGCACTACGAAGCAGCCTTGAGCAGGACTTAAATTAACCAATGGGCTTTTCATGTTTACTTGTGAATCTGTCCATGGCCTAGGCTCCTTTTCTGGGGATGAGCAGTGGATTCACAGTTGTGCGTCACTAATCCCTACAAAGGCCTGTAATGGTGGATAAAGCCACAAAACCTCAAAAGATAAGACAAGATCACAGCCCAGGACACCTGAATCCAACCTCAACTAGATAAACACTGCAGCCTCAGGCATCTCACTCCTGGGTAGATTAACTTAATATCTTCCTTGGAGAAGTCCTTGAGTGGTTCTACCCTTCTTGAGTACTCTTTTCCCTTCTTCTGATAACTAAATAAATACAGGCCACCCAGGGAAGGTCTTGGTCTTAGTGCTGAGAAGAATCTCGAATTCTGTGAGAGGGCTTTGATCTGCCTGGAGCCCTGAAATCATTGCATTTGCCTCTTTTATTTAGCCTTCACTGTACACTTGTTCAGGAGTTTGCAGACCTGACCACCCCACAATAACTAAGGGATATTATTAACCTAATAGGTGTGGATAAAGGTAGATAAGCAAGCTAGATGTCCACACACATTCCAGTGAGATTCTTCCAGTCACTAGTGGAGCTAAGGCAAGAAAAAAAAAAGGACAAGGCTCTGGGATAGGAGGGTCTCTTATCCTGGACTCATGGATGTAAGTAATGGGCTTGAATTGGAACAAATCAAAGACTCAAATGAGTTATGTAGCAATACCACGAAATATTCAGCCCCAATACTCATAGGGACCATTTAACTTATTATCCAAATCAGGACAGTGCTGAGCATGGAAGGGACCTTCACTAGATGGACACCAGCTCAACAGGCAAGATCAAATCTGCCCTGTTAATTAGGATGTGTAGCCAGCCCAGCCACACCAAACTATGGACTTCCTTAAAAGATCCCTCACTAACACTGAGCCCACAGCTCCATGAAGAAGTGCTCTCCACTGGCAGACAGGACTTTTATGCTCCATTGGCTTTTTTTCCTCTCATTAGAGTGTGTTTATGCTTGGTGCACCCAAGAGGTAAATAAAGCCTCATTCTTGTCATGTACAGCAGATTCTGGGCATGTAACAGAAAGCATCATATAGGGTTCCAGCTTCTGTGGTTTTCTTCAAAGCTTGTTCAGTCTGTTAAATTTGCAGCTTGGCATCCTAAACAAAGGGCATGGAAAATGAGAAACCCAAGACACCAGAGAACCATGAGAAACACACCAAAGAGGGTTGGATATGAGCACAGGAGGCTGAAATCAAAGTCAAATAGTAAGCAGAACTTTAAAAGGAAACGTTATGGATGGCCTTTCCTGGAGCCAAGAGGCACTGAGCCCATAAAAGTAGGATTTAGTCCAAACCAGCTGGTGCTTTCCAGAATCTCATGCCCTAGAGAAGGGAGTTTCTGGGAAGGGCTAAAGCCATGTCCTTGGCACTTGGTTAATGTGTCTTCCATCCTACTTCTTCCTTAGCAAATTCCAGTAGCCCGATCTTATCTTACAATTTTTGCACAACACACTCAGACTCAGACATGCACATGTGCTTTGTTCCTACAGCACTTCAGGCTATCCTACTATCCACCATTAGTGACACCGGCAGTGCTCAAACCTGCCCACGCATGAGCGCTGTCCTGGGAGCTTCCCTTGCATGCATATTCTCAAGCAGTACCCCACAGAGCTTGACTCAGGAAGTCTCAAGTGAGGCTGGTACATTTCTCCCCTTAGTAAATAACCCGGATGACTCCGAAAGCAAAAGATTCTAACCCCTAGAGAAGTCTGACTAGAACAACACAGACCTGGGGGACTCTGTCCAATCAGGACACAATCATGTCCTCATGTTTTGCTTTTCCCTGTCACTCCAGCGGGATTTTCCCAGAGCAACCTGAAGATGCACTGCCCAACACCATGGTGACGGGACACCAGGATTAACAATTGTCCTTTCCTGTCTGACCAAACTCCAACCCACTTCCAACTCCCACATTTCCTGAAGTATCATTCTCTTTCATGAGAAGCTATTTGAATTTTATTAAGAAATAAAAGTACACACATACAATAAGTTTATAAAAATTTTATAACCATCTACTGATTTTTAGTGATATCCTTTAGCTCCTAATACAACAATAAATCTATTCCTTTGAATGAAATTTTAACCCACTGGTCTCATGCTTACACACACACACACACGTACACACACGGAAGCACACAATGAGGCACACACACTATGATGTATGAGCATTTGATTAAACTCAGGATTCACAATGAACACAGATTCCACCCTTCCAGAAGAATACATCAGTGTCACCGTGAAAACATGAAAGTTCTCTATTTGTAAAAATGAGTCAAATGCTTTCAAACAGTAAGAAACACTGCTAACTTCATCTCTGATTCATCCAGAACACAGATCAGAGGAAATCATAGTAAACACCTTGAATTTTGGGTCTCATGAAGAATATAATAAAAAAATAAGTCCAAGTGTATAAGTAACTGACATTGGAGAACTAATGAAATAAGTTAAATTAGAGAAATGTGACCGGGTGGGAATCCCTCCGCATCAGTGGAGGATGCAGCCAACACTCTGAAGGTCATCATCGCCGGTGAACCCACACATAAGTCAGCCATTGACCGAGCAGAGGACATCAAAACAGCTCTACTCCTCCGGCACACCTCTGATAGTCAGTGATATCCAGTTTGGGGAGGCAACTGCTGGTCTCCAAGACTGTTCTCGCAGATCTCGGGGACAGAGCCTCTGTAGGAAAGCAGTCTGATCCTGACAGTCTAAAATGTCAGTCCTTTGTGGTAACCGTTCCTCGTTGCTGAGGGAACATGGCGATACTAAGCACCATATGATGACTTTCCACTCTTCATGCTGACATGGCCTTGGATGTCATGCAGCTGTAAAAGTTGAAACTGAAAAGACCAGACTCGAATGTGGGAAATGCACCCATGTACTTCCTGAACTCCTGCTAAGCTAAAGAACTATCTCCTCCATGTGCTAGTTCTTCACATACTGTTATTTTGTTAAATTGGGCCTCATTTCATTTGCTTTATGCTTTTTTTCACTAAGTTCTAGATATGTTTCTAAGGCAGTTTAAAAGAGAGTGTAAATGCTTACCTTCTACAATCACAAGCTATAAATAATTCCATTTACATAAGCACAAATATGTCTTGAAATAACTTGAAACAAAATTTAAAAGATGTACATGATGAAATTCACATTGGTCTGTTTTAAATGATTTGATAGATTTGTTCCTTTTACTTAATTCTTTTTTATGCCAGGCACGCCTATAATCCCAGTACTGGAGAGGCTGAGGCAGGAGGATTTTTATAAATTAGAGGGCAGCCTGGGCTACATAGTAAGTTCAAGCCTAGTCT
>NW_004955446.1:7962309-7963422 GCF_000276665.1 Chinchilla lanigera | reverse complement strand
AAAAAAAAAAAAAAAAAAAAAAAAAAAAACTTAATTCTTGTTTTACTACGATCATTTATTACCTGTAAACTTTTCAAGTTTAAAAACAAGGGGTTGGGGTAATATTGAAATCATTTACCAATAGAAGCTATCAACAGATATTATAATTACTGTATTTCCAGACTATATGAACAAATGGCAAACATTAAAACTTGACATCACTTCTTTTGCTATTGTATTACCCATTGTTCATGTTATATGCCATTGCCAAAATCCATCCACTAGGTTGAAGGGAAATGTTTGCCTGCAAATATATTTCAAAATGAAACAAGATGAGCACAAAGGGTAGCTTACTCTCCAGAAATAGTCACTAATCCACAAATCATCTGCTTGTTGTTCAAGACTGACACCTTCAAGATAAAGTAAATAGGGATTTCTCCTATCAATGAATTGAAAAATGCATTTATTTAAAAATTGCTCAATGTCACAATTGGCATTTCAATTGTATAGGTCTTTCGACTTCTCCATCAAATGGAGTCTGCAGAATAAGAAGCAGATATCAAATATGTTCCCTAAAAGGATTTCAGTTGGCCTTATCAATCTCTCTCTGACTTCAAGGCAAGATTTAAAAATACACATTTGGCTTAACATTTTATAGACACTTTCTTTTAAATATTAATCTTTCTTTTGTTCATCACAAGAGAGAAGGTTTATATTCCAAGGTCTGAGTCCAAGGCACCTCACCAAAACTGAAATTACCAAGGCAGCCTCCGTCTCCCCGTTGCCAGCGGTCAATGGTTTGCTGGACCCTACTGTAGAGCCCAATACCACTTAGAGCTGTCTCGTTGTCAGAAGCTGACAGTTTGAAATCCCTCTTTCAATTACAACCACAATTTTTCGCATTTCTACTCTTTGCCACTTGCTGCAGCTCTCCTGCCCCTTCCTTGTCGCTCCCGCTGACTCCGCTCCCTCCTTCCTGCCTCTCATGGCTGTTTCAACTGGACTATGCATCCCCGCCCCCACCCCACCCAGACTAAGCCTCAGCATGGGAAAATAGGGAACATGTTTTTTCTGTATCTATTTTACTCACTAATAAATAGCTTAATACTTCATTTTAATTTTTTTTTTTTTTTT
>NW_004955446.1:7951187-7962209 GCF_000276665.1 Chinchilla lanigera | reverse complement strand
CTATATCCCTGGCCCTATTTTTGTTTTGGTTTTGGTTTTTGTGTTGTTTTGTTTTGATTTTAAATTAAAGCAAATGTAGATCCATAATGGAATTTTTAACATTTAAAATACAACCTAGACATCAGAGTCCTCAAACTTCTAATAGGGTACTTTATACCATGGCCCCAAGCCTCAGGAATAAGCTTGTGAGCTATTCTGTCACTTCAGCTAATTCGCAAGAAAATTTTAGAGCACATTAACCTAGTTTAGTCATTTTCCTCTCACCTTCAAAACCTCCAAGGAACCATTGCTAACATAATTCTCCATGGCTTCCGAGATTTTAGTATTCCTGACTTCCATTAAAGTCCTTAATTGGACTGATACAATCAATTTTTTCTGTGTCAATTCTGGGGTGTCACTAGAGTAAGAAATGTGGGGTTCAGCCAGTTATAAGAATAGGTCATCCCTAGACAATCCCCTCTTCCAGCTCCAATACACACTTTAATTTTTTTCAGCCCTTTCATAGTCTCGAATACTATATACTTCAAACTTTCTCAGCAAATAGCTGCCTTATCCATTCTATAAAGATTAAGGAAGTTTTAAACCAATCATCTCAAATTTCCCTCCCCCACATCAAATATTCTAAATCATCACACAGTCTCTTCTGTCCCTCTAGTCTGAATGCAGAGTCCCTGTTCTCTTCTGAGGCCGCCCCTGTAGCCATGTCCCCGACCCCGGCCTTGCAAGCCTGCTGGCTCTAGACTCTCTATATCTCTACATCTTCAAGCTATTGTCTTTCCTGCCTAGATAAGGACAATTGCTTCCATTGGGTAAAGATTCTTTCTTCATTCTGCTTCTCCCAAAATTATCCTTCCTGTTCTCACCAAACATCTTGGAAGTGTAGGCAAAGATGGGTCCCTAGGCAGGGTTAGAATAGGGACGTGGGCTGTTTTAAAAGGAAGGGAAAAAGTAGCCTCTGGGATATGAAAATGGGCAGTTTTCTGATTTTACCTCTGACACAACAAGCCCACCACCCAAGGAAGAGCTAACCTTTGGCCAGCTCACAAAACTGCTCCACTCATCCTGGGCAGCTTGAACATCTTAAACTGTTCCTAAACTGTGTACTGTAACTACACTCAGGAATGGTCTGATCCAACCCATTCCTTTAGCAAGACCATTGACCAATTAAGTACAGACCCTCTGGGTGGGGGGAAATGGTTACTACCCCGTAAAAACAAGACCTCTGCCCTATATCCAGTGGTTACCCTGCGCTGGGGCCCCTCTCCTCCCAGTAGTTTTATACCGCTTCCTTCTACAATAAATTTACTTTCACTTTGGCAATAAATTTATTTTTGCTTTGCACCATATCTTCTGACCCCTGTTCCTCTTTCTATGTCAGAGAAAGAGATAAGCCAGGCAAAGTTTGAGGGTGGGCTGGTGAGCCCAGACCCACCAGCTTCAACAAAAGAATAGTTTACACTAATGGAAGCCGTTTCTTCACTTCCCACTCTCTTCTTCTGCCCTCAGCAAGCCAATGAACCCCTTCTCACTAAGGTCACTATTAAGGTCACTGAGGACCGACGCATCACTCTTCCAGGTCTCTACTCTGAATTTGTCCTCCTCAACTCCCAAAGAACAGACAAATCCTCCTTAGACTCTCACATCTCCTCTTTCCTCCATTCCACCCTTTCCTGTTCTGTCTCATCCACCAGCCCTCCTTCATCAGCGCCCACAGGCACTGTCTCCAGTGTTCAGTGTTCTCCTCAAGCCGCTCCTGTAACAATAGCATGTCTTCAGTAATCGTCACTGTATACACAGTTCGGGCCCAGAGTCTCGAGCGCAGTGTTCAGTCACTGGCCCTTCTCTTGGAGATGTAGAGCAGAGATTCCAAAGAACAAAAGGAGAGTTTTCTGCACCAACAGTTACAAGACCTCAGGAAAACCATGTAACATCTGAGTCCTAATTGATAATAATAATAATATTTTATCTCATAGGGTTGGTGGTAATGATTTAGTGACAAAGAAACAGAAAAATTAATGTAGTTATTTTGGGTCAGCAAATACCAATAGCTCTTATAGCACTGATAGGCTTATAATATATCACTTTGCCAACAATAATTCATTTATTCCACTCAAGCATTCTATGAAGCAAAGAACACCACAAACCCCATTTCACAGATGACAAAATAGAGGCAACAAGTAATTTTCTCAGGTCACACAACTAGTAAATGGCAAAGCCTGATTCCAGCACAGGTAACCCCAAACTTCATACTCTTGAACATTACACAAAGATGCCAATAATTGCATTGGTTTTCTAGCTTTTAAAGCATTGGTTTTTAAAAACACCAATTATTATTATGAAATGAAAAATCCAAAACATAAAAGCATGCTTGTACTTCAACTCTCTTTCCTGAGATCCACCACTAATCCTATGAACTATAAGCTACAACTTCATTGTCAGCTTCACCTTTAGCGTCATCTCACTTTTGGAAATACTGTTGCTAAATCCTATCACATCTACCTCTAAAAGTTGGTATAATCCCATTGCTGTTACCTCAATTCTGGTTTATTTCAATGGCACCTACACCAAGGAAGAAAGGAAAGGAAAGGAAGGGGAGGGGAGGGGAGAGGAGGGGAGGACAGGACAGGACAGGAAAGGACAGGACAGGACAGGACAGGACAGGACAGGAAAGGAAAGAAGTGGGGAGAAAAGACAAGGAAAAGAAGGAAGGGAGAGAAGGAAGAAGGGAGGCCGGCAGTAGGAAGAAAGACAGATCATGCAATTTGAATAAAGTCTACAAATTAGGCAATGCTTATATAATATTATGTTTCCTTATTTTGATACTTGTACCAAGGTTACATAAAAAGAAATTGGGCATTTTTAGGAAATACACCCTAAGTTTTTTTAGGAAATGTAGGGATAAAGAGGCATGATGTTTTAACTTATTCTCAAATGGTTAAGAAAAAATACATTTAATAATATCTAAGTGTTAGAGAACAAAAGAATGACACACCTAAAGAGCTAACCAGTCTCTTGCCCCAGGAACACACAGTTCCCGTTGTGGCGCTGCCCTGCCACCCTGCTCCCCACAGGCCCTCACCAAAGGCTCAAAGACTCACCATGCCAGCTCAGAAACACACTGCTCCCTGGCGTGCAAGACAGTCCATGACCCCTCCCCTCCTTTTCCTTTCTTCATGGTCCTCCTTCCACGGTACGCACAGAACCCTTTTCCCGTTGCTCAGATGCCATGCCCCAACCTCGCCTCAGCCCCCAACATCTTCTTCTTTGCCCGTCTTTGAAGAGGCTGTTCCTGTTACTAGAACTTCTTTGCTTCTAAACATACACACAGAACTCTCATCCTTCCCTCAAATACTCATTTGAATCCCTGTTCTTCTAAACAGCTTCCCAGGTGCACCCAGTTCTACCTCCCCTAATATAAGTGTCAATCTGCATATGTGGGTTACTGTCTCAGTCCATCTGAGCCATAACAAAATACCTTAACCAGGTCATTTATTAGCAACAGATGCTTATTGTTCACAGCCCTGGAAGCTGGAAATTCAACATTAGGGCACCAGTAGATTCACTGTCTGCCAAGGTCTTTTCCTTACAGAAGGTGGCTTCCATGTATCTCCACATGGTGGAAGGGCAAGAGTGGCTAACATGCTCCTTTGAGCCTCTTTTATTTTATTTATTTATTTATTTATTATTTATTTATTTTTGAGACAGGGTCTTGCTCTGTAATTCAGGTTGGCCTTGAACTTTCCATAATCCTCCTGCCTCAGCCTCCTGAGTACTGAGATTACAGGTATGTGCTACCGCACCCAGCCTCAGGCCTCTTTTAAGAGGGCACTAATCCCATTTACGAAGGTAGCATACTTGTGATTTAATCACTTCCCAAAGGCTCCATTCTAACACCACCACACTGGGGATTAAGTTTCAACATATGAATTGGGGGGAAGAGGATACAAATACTCAGATTTGTACTACAAATTTCTTTCGGATACAGACTCAAGACTGGCAGAGGTTTGGGGATAACATAGCTCTCACCCTTCTCCTCTTATTGCCGCTTATATAATTTTGCAGAAATTTTGTCCTTCATAATTCAAACACTTGGCACTGCCGAGGCTGATTGAGGGTCTGGGACAGGAAATACAAGGAGACAAGGAGAAGACAGCAGCTTCCACATCAACACCGCATGCATGTGGTTATGTAGACATACCCTCTGCTTCCCACACCTCACGCCTCTGCGAGGAAAGGTAGAGGAGTAACACTCCCTCCAGGATCTCTCACCCTAGAACAATGTTCCTTGAGGAAACGCCTGCCCTTTTCCAGGAGCCCTTCTGTGTCCTACCCTGCCTGCCTATCTCTCTGTCCATTTGTCCTACCCTCCCTGCCTCACATCTCCCAGCAGGCTCTGCCTATGGCGCCACAGTTTGTGAGGCTTCCTCCACCGCATGTTAGCATGCTAGAGTTTCACACAGAAATCTATTGGCTTTTCCTGAATGGCTTTGCTTTCAATACTATGCCTTAATTTGGAGGGGTGGGGGTTCTGTGCTAGGTACTGAACCCAGGGCCTTGCATGCTAGGAAAACACTGTACCATGGGACTATACTGCCAGTCTCTGACTTTTTTAAGTAAGAAAAATTTAAGGCTTTCAAAAATAAAAACTTATCTAAAAAAAGTCTTTTTTAACTTCTTCAAAATTACTAGACAGAAAACAAAGCCTGGATGTTCAAGAATAGAAATACAGTTCGCTTTGCTTTCATGTTTTCTTTGCCCTAAAGCCACTTGACCAAAATCTCTTTTTCTTTCTTAGTTGGTAGTGTTTTGTTTTTTTTTTTAATTTTAAAAATAAAAGAAGGAAAACATATTAATAAACACACAGACATAAACAAAACATCACCAAAACAATAGAAGCAATACAGAATTTCAGACAAGGTGACAGGAAATTAACAATGGTTGTTGTATTGTATACTGTTATGCACATGATTTTTCTTTATTGGTCTCTTCCTTACGCTAATGGAAACTAAGGCTCAAGGAAGGTCAAGCCATTTGCCTAAGGTTATGTGCCCTAGAATGGCTCCAAGCTTGTCAGCAAGTTTATTTGTCCTGCAACTGAAGCTGAGAGATGGTGGTTGTGTGTGTAGCCAAAAGAGAGGCTCAGATCCTTAAAGGATCAGGGCCAAGGCCTGGACCTGGGATAAGCTGCATTTAGGGGCACAAGAAATCACTCCTTGGGCCCTAAATCTGACTTTTCCATTAAAATTCCAGGTGATTACTTCCTAAAAGTCACTCTAAAGAGGTGAAAATTTATCACTCCCAAGTAAGACCTAAACAAAGATACATCCTTTTTCCTGTCATTACTCAGCAAGTATTAATGTTGATCACGTACCTGAGGATCCATGCATCTACAAAACAGACTGTTGGAAGAGCATTTACCAGAACTGCACATTTCTATTGTAAACTTGCAATATCTGAAAACTCACAGACTTTTACAAGTTCTTTATTTTCTATGAACTTTATTTTCTTCAACTCTTAAATGAAATTACCATCTCCATTTCATAGGGTTACAGTGAGAAGTGAGTAAAATATCATCTATTAAATGCATAATATAGAACCTCAAACTTAGTAAATAAGCAATAAGCAGTAGTATGTAGTGATTGTTACACACTGTGCTCAAGCCACCTGAGATATTATCACTTTCCCTCAGAACTAAACCTGATGCATGATTCTACTGCCATGTCCTAAATCTAGTTACTCAAATACAATTCTCCTGAGTTTTGCTGTTTCTGCATCCAACTCTGCACTACAGTCAATATTTTATTCTCATTCTAAATGATAACTGTACAGCCACAACTTTTACACACAAAGTTTACATTTCCTAGTATACATTAAAATCACAATTAACTATTAAAGCATAACAACCCATTCATGTGAGGTACCACCTCTAATTAACTCACATATCACCAGAAATATGCTCGGCCTGATCTGGGAAACACTGCTCCATATGCTCAACTTTGCAAAATCAATCACGGTATCTAAATTCTGTTTATTTAAGTAAAACACACTTTAAAAGGTCCAGAGTCTGCTTTCCACTGCAGCTCTCCTATCGCAGCATATCTCCCCAGTGTAGCTGTCAGAGTCCCCCAGCTTCTATGCTTACCTCCCTATGGCCTGTTCACACAGAGCCAGAAATCAGATCGTGTCTCTCCCTTGTCCTAAATGTAACAAAGGTCACTACCATACCCAAAATGAAAGCAGAATGTGCTGCGATCTCCCTACACAGGCCCTACCTGACCTGGCCCCTGTTGTCTCCCCACCACGTTGTCTACCCTTATTCTCTCTGGTAGTATGGCTGCAGATGTGTCAAACACCTGCAGACAGTTTTCACACTTACTAAGGCTTCCGCTCACAGCTCATTTTGCTCAGATGGTCACAGCTCCCTTCAGAGGCCTTCCCTGAACACTCCAACAGAAAGCACCTTCCCCATCACTCCCTTTCTGCTCACCTTGTCTTAGTTTGTCAGTGAGCAAGCATAAAATTATGCATTCATGCATTTGTTTAATGTCTGAAAGCCCAAGTAGATTATAAGTTCCAAGACAACTTTTAGCTTTACCCTATTGTTTTACTAATGCCTGAAATAGCGTGGAAGCCACTCAACAAACATTTATAGATTGCAGATGTGAGTCAATGGGCAAAGGGTAATGTGTGTTCTTTGAAATATGCTCATTTGAGCTTTATCCCACACAGGTAGGGTGGGTAGTTAGAAATGCAAACCTGGAATTTTGGATAGAGGAAAGCAAGAAGCCAGAATATGTGAAAGCAACGCTAAAGCTCAGAGACAAGTGGTGGCGAACCTATGGCACACATACTGCAGGCAGCTGTTTGTATCACTGAAAGCTCTGAAAGGTTCATCATCACTGCCATAGAGTCACTCACCAAACATTCTTCCATGTTGCCCCAAAATACAGGAATTGAATGAAGACAGAACAGCGCTCAGAGACTTACGGAGGTAGAATTGAAAAAAAAAAAAAAAGCAACTTTATTATTCAACACTTTGTAGCATTTAGTTTGGTTTAAAAAGAAGAGGAAGTGGGGGGAGAAGTGTGCAAAAAAGTTAATATAGATTTTCATTTAATTACTTTTCAGCCACTCTTTACCAACCTGCAAATACTGAGAAATACCTGAATAAATATTTTTCTTGATTCAATCTATAGAAGTGATAAAGAACAATATAACCGCAGAAACAGAGGCTGCTAAGATATAAGATGAAATGACTTGATAGATTAAGTGTATTAACAGCCCCATTTCATATGTATACATCTCCATCCTTTGGTCCATAGCACTGTGGTCCTCTACCACAAAGCTGAGCTCCACCATGCCTTCCTTTAGTGAGTGAGATGTTAGAAAATTGGACACAGAGACCTGAAAAGCACAAGAACATTGCTACCTAGACTTCTATATGATGGGACTTTGTCACTCATGGACCCTAGACACCCTCACAAGAACACAGAACGACATGCTGAAGGAATGTGAGGAACATGTGAAGGAATATTGAGTTTCCCAATCAAGGCCATCTTACACTGCCAACTAAAATAATCACAGTCCAGCTTTAGTAAGTAGAACACCTCAGCTGACTGGAAAACACATGAAAATAACCACTAGTTACCATTTTAAGATACTATATTTTTGGAAAGGTTTGCTGCACAGCAATAGCTGACTGATATAACTTGAATAATTACCCTCCAAATAATGAAGAGGTTTAAAAAGAAGGTTGGAGAAGGCCCTTAAATTCCCTAACTTAAAAATATTTTCTCTGAAACTATTAATAATATTAAGAATTTAAAATAAATAGTAAATTAATATGTAATATTATATAATATTATTATAAAAATATAATCTATCAATATTATGTAACATAAAATAATAATATTATATATTTATTTAATAATATATAGTTTACCAAATTTAATATATTTATGTTTAATGTGATTTAATAATATATTATTTAATAATGTAGAAATAATATAAATTTAATTTTAAATATTAAAAATATTTTCTCTGAAAGTCAAAAGAATTAAATAACAAATTACCTAAGCAAATGAAGACAAAATTTTCTGGTTACAATTTTTAAAATCATTTGAAAACAATAAATATGAGGAAACATATCCAACATAATTGTAATTCAGAGTCAAACCATTAGTATTCATTTACATCATGAAAGTGGGGTGCTTTTTTACAAGTATAAATGTCTTACATTGAGGCAACTGTGAGTTTTCTTCGTGGGCTCCAATAAAAACAAATTGGAACCACATACGTTCTCTTTGCTCTTCAGTAATTCCACTCCAGCTTCATCAGAGGAGACTTGTCACTTCTACAGCACCAGACTATTTTTGCTAAAGGAGACTATTCCTTTTGTCTTAAAAGAAATTACCAACTCTCCTGTCTACACACCGAATTCACTTAAAGAACTATACATATCCAAACCAAAGCAGCAATAATTCGCTTCTGTCCCATCTTTCATGCTGTCATAAGCATTACCTGTTTTCCCATTCCACGGTTATCCTTCTTTCCTTTTCCTCCGCATGTGTCCCAGGAGTTCTGCACTAAGCATAAACTTCCACATTAAGGAAGTGAATAACGAACCAGACACCCGAGGAGTACATATGCTGTGTGGAGAGGGTTTCTCACCCCGCCTCCTTCACGCGTACAGACTCATACTGAGCACGGTCGACAATTTTAGTTCATACAGAATCTGTATTATATCTTGTTCCATAAACACACACAGCTTTGTAGAAGAAGAATGTGGGGCACACTGTGAACATCATTAAAGACCCAAGTAACAACACACATGTGTACCACTTTCTTGTATGAGAGTGTCATTTTATTCCCCCTTATTTGCTAAGCAGAGCCTAGATTCATACCTTCCTTTTAGAGACAAAAAAGAAAAAATTGAGTCAGAGTATAGTAAAGCAACTTCCCAGAAGTTTTCCTCTTATAAAGTGATTGAGTGAGAATTCAAACCCAAGTTCAAGGTCTTTGTGTATTCACTATGAGCTTCAGGGGGTGGGGGGTGGTCAAGGAAACGGTAAAGAAGGGAGATACATAATGAGAAGGAAAAGGATAGAAATAGGTAAGAGAAATAATAACAGGGATATAAATTTAAAAACCATCAACAGAGGTATTGACATTGACTCTGAATAGCTATGTAAAAAAATCAACCACCAACTGGTAATTTCTAGAATGACATTCTACAGAACACAACAGAAAGCTATGTGATTTTACATCATATTATGCACGGATAGCAGTAGAGCAATAAACACCAAAGTGAAGATTGCCACATGACTGCTTGACAATCACATTTTCACCTCCTCTCGGTGTTCTAAGTGTGTTATTGTGGGCTGTTTGTTTCTTATCCAACATAGGCTATTGCAACAAATTCTCAGTTATCTAAAACATATTTAAGGCATGCAGTGTTACCAGTAATTGAATAGGGAGGCTACCTGCGATTGCTGAATAGCGCAACCTCCATTTACTTCAGGATTTGTCCACCTTTAAATCTCTAGAACAAGGTTTGCAAACCTGTTCTATAAAAGGTCAGATAGTAAAAACTTTAGTTCTTGCAGGCCATATGGTCTCTGTGGCAACTACTCAACTCCACCCTCAAATGTAGGAGCAGTCACAGACAAGATGTAAATAAAAGAGGAGGTAAAACTTTATTTACAATGCCAGATTTGGCCCACCCACAGTGTTTGCCAAGCCCTACTCTAAAACACAATCCTTATCCAGAAAGGGAAAAAAACACTCTTGTGTTCTTACTTACTCTCAGGGGAGGAGGGACAGACGTGAATGCCTATTCTCTCATTTTATACCCTGTGGTGGATTAACTAATGGTCAACTTGAAACGCCCAGCTGAACACAGTCAGCATGATTCTGGCTGTAGAAGACTCACCTGAAGATTGTTTTTGTTTTGTTTTGTTTTGTTTTTTGGTTTTTCTCCGGTACCGGGAACTGAACTCACGACCTTGCGCTTGCCAGGCAGGCGCTTCTGCTCCTGAGCTAAATCCCCAGCCCCTCACCAGAAGATTGTTGCCAACAGCACAAAAGGGGAACTGGAGGGGAAGATGATGTGCTGTTGATACTCCTGGAGAAGCTTGTCCTGCTGGTTTTTCTGATACTAGCTCAGCTTATTGTCGGGGGAGCTTGGGTCCTTAATGTTGCTGAGGACAGCCACAGTTCTCTGTGGGGAGCTCTGGTCCTTACCTTGAGCATCACTTCCTAGCTCCAGTGCAGACGCCTCAGGCTGCTGGCATTGATCCTTCATCCCCTGGGCACAGACTTCCTAGCTTCCACCACTGACCTTTAGGCCTTTCCAGTGCAGATCCTTGGTACAGAGTTGCACGAAACGTTGTGGGTTCCAGGTCTCCAGCTGGACTCGTGGAGGATATTGTCATGGGCTCTAGGTCTTCAGCTGGACTCATGTAGGACATTGCCATGGGATCCAGGCCCTCAGCTGGGATCTTTGGATCCCTAGTATGTGGATAGATTTTCTGCACTCTTTTTCATTTGACTCTTTGAGTGAATATTATAAAATAATCCTATAAATTATATGTTCTGAATTAAACCTATTCCCTGTAAACCCTGCTCACAACATACCAGTTTTTAGAAAGTAGGCTTTTTCTTGCCTATACCTTAGAGCAATGTAGAAACAGGAGTTTTTGGAGATGGAAAGGGATCTGGAGAACGAAGATCAAGAGAGGGCTGGGAGAGAAAGCGGAAGTAAAAACGATTGAGATGCAGTATGTGTACTACCAAGTCCCCAAAATGAATATAATATGTATTACAAACATACAACAACAAAATTTAAAGCCGGAATTTTAAAGCAGAGTATTAGCATAGACCCATAAAGCGAAGGTAAAACTTCTTTAGAGCATAACCAGAGTGCTGGAATAGCAGTGCGTTTGGACCAATTGATGTAGGGCAAAACACTGCCTGAACCTCTTAATATCATCTTGGTCATCTCAATATCACCTACTCAATACC
>NW_004955446.1:7911207-7951087 GCF_000276665.1 Chinchilla lanigera | reverse complement strand
GACTCTTTTTTTTTTTTTTTTTTTTTTTTTTTTTGGTGGTACCAGAAATTCAACTCATGACCTCATGCTTGCATATCACTGACTTTTTAAAAGTTCCATTTTGAATGGATGGTGATAATTCTGAATCTTAATGATGACTGAATCATCAAAGGAAAGATTCCACTCAATCTCTGTAAGAGAGGAGGACAGAGAAAGGTAGAATCCCTTTGGAAAAGACATACAAAAATTGATTAAACCTAGTAAGTTTTGAAAATGACAATAAGCTTCAGATCTAGAAAACACAGTTTGTGAAATAACCAATTCCCTTGCTTACAATCAGACAACAAACATTTATAAAGCATTTATTATAAGACAGTCATAATTTCATGTATTTTATGTATTTATTGCCACAACAACTCAATCAGGTAGGTACTATTATTATTCCATCATTCTGATAAGGAAATGGAGGCACATGGAGATTAAATAATTTTTGTACAACAACATAGCTACTAAGTGGCAGAGCTGGGATCTAAACCCAGCTGTCTGACTCTAAAGAGCACGTATTTAATTACTGCATTATGAGGAAGCACTCCCTTATACCCATCTATGGATTTTCTGCTTTAAACTGCTTAATTTAATAACTAGGAAGATGACAAAATATATTTAAAATCTCTACTACATATAATATAATCTTCAGAATTTAAAGATTGAGACATGTCTGTGTTATTTAATACCTCAGGGTAAAGATTGTGTCTATTATTTTTGTTCACTTCTACAAAAATAAAAGAATTGCTTGGGTATTAGATTGAAATTTTACTCTTTGCCAGTGTTGCATTTAAAGATATTTTTGGAAAGAGACAGGAAAGTAAACAAGTATATGGAGTTATGGGAAAATTCATTTCAAGCACTCCTAGTTCAATCAGATAAATGTGAGACTGTGAAATGAATTAGTCCTATTTTCTAGGTCAGGACACGAAGATTTTTATTTGTTGTCTTTATTTCTTAAATAGCTTGATTATAAATTTAGTTTATATGGAAGAGAAGTAATTTAGTTGTTAAAATAACTGAGGTTATGATTGGTTTAACACCCAACAAAAATATTTGAACATAAAATATCCAAGGAAAAAGAATAAAATCAGTTTATGATGTTTTACTAAGAAAATTAAAAGTTTATGGAAGGATTTTTTAAACAGTAATAGTCTGAAAAAATATTTTTGTTCGTTGGGTAGGCGTTTGTGCTTTTATATTTGCAACATGATATTTTTGATAATCTCTAGAAGTTCAGAGTAGAGAAAAACAATAGTTTCTAGAAAATAGAGAAGCTCTGCACCAAGCTTCTGTTAATTCTGCCACTTTTCCAACTCCATGAAAGAGAGAATACCTGGAAAGCTGTGCACTTACTTTACAGAAATATTTTTCAGTAGGAATGCATGCAAGCATCATTAAATAATCAACTGTGGGAGGGGTTGGGGATTTAGCTCAGTGGCACAGCGCCTGCCTGGCAAGCACAAGGTCCTGAGTTTGATTCCCGGTACTGGAGAAAAACTAAAAAAATAAAAAAAATTTTAAAGAAAATCAACTGTAGGAAGTGCTAAATTTTGATTGACCATGTTATCATTGTCAATTTTTCATTTTTCCCCTTTTTCTAAAATTACCGAGCAAGGAATTCACATGACCTGACACAGATAAATGGGTGAGGTGGAGAAAACTTCCCAGAACCGAGTAAGTATAGCAAGCAAATGTTAAATTATAATGATCTCAGTAATCATAATGTTCAATTATATTTTAAGAGCCTCAGGAAATTTTTAACAAAGGAATAAAGAATCAAAAGTTTATATTTTTAATTTATAAGTTGTGATCAACAAGTATGGATATTTAATTTTTGAATATTTAATTTTTTTGAATTTACTACAGTAAAAGGTACATTGCCACTTACCCCCCTCAAAATACTCCCCTTCATTTTGAACATACTTTTCCTACCTCCTTGCCAATTTCTGAAGCAGCTCTGGATGTCCTCTTTCATACATGTCTAATTGTGCTGTTATGGCTGCCTTGACGTCCTGAATCAATTTGAAACTTTTACCTATTGTGGGTATTTTGACTTTGGGGAAGAGCCAAAAATTGTAACAGTGGCAGAACCAGTGAATAAGGTAGAAGAGAATACCCTGTAATGTTCTTACAAATCTGCTTTTTGACTAGATGGCACAGGGCCAAAGTATTTGCAATACTTTTGCATACCTCATAAAGACATTCACAAAAGGAGACTCCCAGAACTGCTTCAGAAAGTGGCAAGAATGATGGAATACTTGTGTTCAAAGCAAGGAAGAGTATTGAGAAGGAGGCCTAATGGTAATGGGTCTTTCACTGTAACAAAATTTTTATTTATTTAAATATTCACTATGTATTTTCATCACCCCTTGTAATATATTATTTACAAAGATTAGTTTGGGTATAGACATATTTAAAAAAACAGGAAAAAAAGAGAAAAGAAATGAAACAAAAGGGGAGTATGGTAGAAACTGGTTAGTTGGTCACTAATTTATTCATCCGCTGAAATCTAATCCCTAATGAGATGGTGTAGAGCCAAGGCCCTGGGAAGTGGTTAGGTTGTAAGAGTGGAGCAGTCACACATGGGATTAGTGACTTTATAGGAAGAGACCAGAGAGCCAGCTCCTTCTCTCTACCCTGTGAAGACACAGGAGTCAGCCATGTGCCGCCTACAAGGACGTCCTAACCAATACTTCACCGTGCTGGCACACTAACCTCAGACTTCCAACATCCAAAACTGTGAAAAATGAAATTCAGTTTCATAAGCCACCCAGTCACTTTGTTACAGCAGCCCAAGCTAAGACAACATTCACACCAAACTTGCTCTTCTCCCCAGGCACAAGTAGGACCACAGCCCTAGCCTCCCTTCCACTAGGTGGGGCCCCAGAGCACTGGCCAACAGAAAGCAAGAAATCCTGCACCAAAGCACAAGGACCTGGAAGCTGGTGGTGATCTGGTGGAAGGTGTGGCACCAAAAGAACTCCACATGAATAAATGAGAGGCATCTTCCCATCAAGAATAGCCATTTTTGTGATACTTATACACAATGCAGTATACTCTGCCATAAAGAAGGATAAACATGAGTCATCTGTAGGAAAAGGGATGCTCCTCGAAATCATAATATTAAGTCAAATAAATTAGACACAATAACTTAAGTATCACATGGTGTCTCTTATATGAGAAACCCAAAATATAAATAAAGAACAAAACAGAGATAAATAATAGGAAATAAAAGATAAACAAAGGTAAACAATAAAAGATAAACAAACAATAGGATCTTGTGCATATGGGGAGGGGACCAAGCGATGAAGGGAAGGGAAGGGAGAAAGAGCAAAGGAATTTTTAAAAAGTGAATTAAGTTGTGTTATGTCCATGTACCAACTCCTCACAAGGAACATGACCATTATGTACTATAAATATGTACTAATAAAAAATTTAAAAGTTGGCAAAGCAAATCAAAAAAATGTAAAACTTTAAAAGCTTAAAGGTTTAAAATTTAAAAATTTAAAAGCAAATGAAAAAAATTTAAAAATTGGTAAAGCAAATCAAGAACAAAAGGAAAAGTTAACTGAAGGAGTTTGAAAAGAACTAAGATGCATTATGTACAGTGCATGTACCAACTGCCCGTGATGAATGCAATCATTATGTACTTCAAACATGTACTAATAGAATTTTTAAAATACCCATTTTAGGTTTTAGCTGATATGGTATATTGTGGTAAACTGACAACTGGTGGTCAACTTATAACCCCCAATTGAACTGAGTAAGCGTGGTGCTGGGTGTAAGAGGCCCACCTGGGGACTGTTGCCAGCAGCATAAGAGGCTGTTGGAGCAGAGAGAGGCTGTTGGGACCTGATAGAAGCTGTAAGGAGCTGTTGGTTGCTTTGCAGGAGCTTGTCATGCTATCTTTCCTGAGGAACTTGACTGTTTTCATCCTGTGAGGAGCTCAGGACCTCTTTGGCACTGAAAATAGCTTTGGTTCACTTTGGGGGAGCTCTGGTCCTCACTTGCACATCGCTTCCTGGCTCTGGAGAGAAAGATGGTGCACTACCGGTGTCCTGAAGAAGCTTGCTGCTTTGGCTTCCCTGATGGGAACTTGGCCATCTTGATCACTGGAGGAGCTTGGGACCTCACTGTTGCTGAGGATGACTGTGGTACCTTTGGGGGGAGCTGTGGTTCTTCTGAGCATCACTTCCTGGCTCCACTGCAGATGATCCTGCTGGCACAGACCTTCTAGATTCTACCACTGACCTTTGGGGCTTCCCAGGGCAGATCCATGAAACAGGCCTGCATGAGATATTGTTATGGGCTCTAGGCCTCCAGGTGTACTCATGGGAGGCACTGTTATGAGCTCTAGGCCTTCAGCTAGAATCATGCAGGATATTTCTGTAGGATCCAGGCCCTCAGCTGGATTCCTTGGTCTTAGTGTGTGGACAGATTTCCTGAACTCTCTTGTATATCATTCTTTGGGTGACTATTACAAATAATCATATAAAATATGTGTCCTGTATTATATTGTTTCACCTTGCACAATAACCCTCAAACCATAATATAAATGAACTAACATTACCAAAGCTAATATCCAGAAACTAATCAGGAAATCTAAAACAAAAAATATATTTTCTAGAAGGATAAAATTTTACTCGTTTGTTAATTTCAGTGCATCACTGTATATCTTCTATGTTTTTCACATGTCTTCATTAAAAGTCATATTTGCAGATGACTGTCCTAACTGGAAAAGATGTAGACATTTATCAACTTCATTTTAACAGTTTTTAAGTACCATAGCAACGATGTAATGGATATGAAATACCTTAAAAACAGAGCAGAAATCTGGATTCTAGTCTCAGACACAGTAACCCTGCTTTCTCCACAAGGGAGGTGTTCTAAGGCCCTCAGTAGATGCCTAAAACCAAACATGGTCACAAACCTAATTCATATGTACACAAACTTAAAGTATTTTGCATTTTAGTAAAGTACCTATCGTGCAATCTGGCCATAAGTTTTGCTGTTTGAGATTTCAAAGCAAACCTACCTCAAATTTCTTTTTTCTTCTTTCACAAATTCATGGATACAAAATTAGTTCATACTGTCCATCTTAGCAACCTCAGCATGGTTTTGTTTCTTCTTTTTCATTTCATTAAGAACCTTTATCTTTTCACTTACAGGAAGCACTTTACAGCTTCTCTTTGGCATATCCAAGTCACCAGTGTCATTGCTGTTATACTTGGGGATCATTATTAAGTAAAATGACGATCGCTGGAACACAAGCACAGCAACAACCACAACACTCACTTTAACTAAGACAGCCACTAAGTGACATCTGGGAAAATAGCATACACAGCATGGGTACACTGAACCAAGAAACAATTCATGTCCTGGGCAGGATAGAGCCGGATGGTGTGAGATTCCATTACAATACTCAGAATGTGGCGAATTTAAAATTTATGAACAGTTTATATCTGAAATTTTCCATTTAACATTTTGAGACCACAGTAAACTGCCAGTATCTTAAGCCATAAATCAGAACCACAGAGAAGGGGGGCTGGGGATTTAGCTCAGTGGCAAAGCGCCTGCCTGGCAAGCGCAAGGTCGTGAGTTCAGTTCCCGGTACCGGAGAAAAACAAACAAACAACAACAAAAAAAAAAAACCACAGAGAAGGAGAGGGCTACTGTATTCTAGGTTACTTTCTCAATTCTATTACATATAAAAATTAAATGCAGTAACATCTAGAACCCACTGCTTCATCTTTTAAATATGGTCACTTAACTATATAGGGTCCTAGCTCTTTAAAAATTATAATTGTATAAGATTTATATATTTCTACCTGATATTTCCTACACATACTTCAAATCAGTCCACTATTACCCTATTAAATACTTTTGAGGAAGAACAGCAATCCCAAAATAAACCCCTTCTTTTCCAGAATTATTTCAAAAGTTCTGCAAATGTCAAATAAATATCTACTATGCTGCCTTCTCCTTCAGGAAACCAAGTCTTATTTATCTTTTTGTTTCTAGATCTAACTTCTGATTTTTACTGAATGAATAGTCTTATTAAGAAGCAAAAATGAATATTCTTTTACTGTAATTTTTAATTACTGAAGAAGTCCTCTGTTCAGATCACTAAAGGCACAAGAATGTCACAACAACGGTCCCAGATCCAGTTTTCAAAAAGTACTAGGAATGCAATTCTTTATCTCTAAAAGCTTCCCTTGTGAACAACTGGGTGGGCTGGGCGAGATAAAAGTGGAAGAGGATCCATTCTCTTCTTCTCTAGTTTACTTATTGTACTTCTGCCACAATTTCATCAGTTTTGAAATGGTTCTACAGGTGAAATGAGTAACTGCCTTAGTGTAACAAATACTGCGGTTTAGGAGATCAAACTCATGACAGCAGCAAGCTCAAAACAACTGAAATGTAGGACACAGCTGTGGCCAGTATTCCAAAGGGTATGATGATCTTCCTAAGTAGAACTAGAAATAGCAGTTTCAAAAATGCTGAGAGAATTTTTTTTATTTTTCCTTTTTTGAGACAGGGTCTTACTATGTAATCTAGCCTGGCCTTGAATTCTCAACATCCCCTGACTCAGCCTCCTAGTGCTGGGATTACGGGCACGTGCCACCGTGCCTGGCTTTTGATAGAATGCTCTAAATCATTCAGAAAGTCATTTTTGGGTTCCAGTAGAGCCCGGACAACTCAGCAATAGTGAGTTCCTGTCTCAAAAATAAAAAGTAAAGGACTGGTGCCAAAGCTCAGTGCAACACCCAAATTCAATCCTCAGTGTCACATGGTGGTATGGAGGACTCATTTTGACCATTCATTTTATTCCTGGGGTTAAAAGGCCCAGAAATAAGCATTGCACCAAGACCTACATGATTATTCTGTGAATAATCTTAGTAGTCTTAATAAAGAGCTTCAAGACAGGAATAAAAAAGTCCCAAAACATCTGTCATTCTAAGTCTTTTAACTCTTTCCTTTGAGGAAATATTACTTAGTGTTTTATCCAAGTGGAAGAAAGATTATGATACAAGTTTAACCACAGAGAAAATCCATCTGATTTGAAGGAAGCACATATAGCTTAGAGAATTAAATTGAAATATATCTGATATTTCCATTTTAAAAATTATTAAATTATAAATGAGTTTTATGACAATACTGATAACGGTTGCAATAGATGGCACTTAGAGGTTAACTGAATGTGTTTGCACATGAAATACCACATTTACTCATCACGGTAAAGCTAGTGGTATTAATACTCAAGTACTAGACAGATAAAGACTGAGGGTACAAAAGCTTTCATAACGTCTCAATACCAAACCAGTTTGCTCTAAAAATATTCCTCGTTTCTGGGAATATGCTTTTAGAAGTAAAGGATGCTAACCCTGAGGTGGTGAGTGAGCTGCTATAGTAATAATTACTGTGTATACTGCACAGCACATTAAAAATGATGCACCAGAATCCTCTCACAAACTCTTGTCGTCATGCTGATGTCTACTAATCCACTCAAATACCAGGATTTTTATCATTACTTTCACTAAACAGACATAGACTGAGGCTTACAAATATTCCCCGACCTGAGGATGATCCCGCTAATGCCAAGGCTAGCTCACTAAGATGTAATGCTTCTTGGAATCAAAGTTAGAGGACATGATTTTTTGCTGGTGATCAATATAACATGACATTATATCACCTGCTGACATTGTATAACTCAGATGGAACCTGTGGTCATCGTGAAATTAAATGAGGGCTCCTGCTGCACCAGTGAGGAGAGAATGACACAGATCCAAAGCACTTAACTCCTGTGTGGTGTTGTTTTTGCTTGGCCAAGGGGGACAGCAGATTCATTTGATTTGCTTTGCTATCTTGAAACCATTCTCAAGGAGGGAGAGAAACTCTTTGGAAAACGCTGACTCAGTGTTAGTGTTTTCTCCTTGTGAACTACGGAGAAGTTCTCAGGCAAAGTTAAGCAATCAGAGGCAGTCCTATATTTAATAAGAGGAAAATGTCTTAAGGAAAAACAAGTTTTACAAAAACAATTTTTAACTGGGAAATGTAATTAAAGAAGTAATGTATATTTTAATTTAGATTTATGTCACTGGATTTGTAGGTAGTGTTAATAGTTTCCAAATGCCAGTGTGTATTCATGCACATTTAGCAATACTTCATGATGTAATACATTGCTTCTTTGATACATCTTTTGTCAAATCCATCTGTCTCTGGCAGATAAGCATAGCTTTTCAGATGCTTATCTACAAAAGAACTTTCACAGCCACACAAAAATGATGTAGGAAAGTAGAGAGGAATATAGAGAAGAAAGATCATCTACCCTTGTTTTGGTGACATTTTGCTTTTCCCACAGCTCACAAACTGTCCTCTGGAATCCTGAGGCCTCTGGACTCCTTTTCTTAATCTCTTGTCCTTACACAAAAAGACATGTGACCCTGGTGTCTCCAGGAGAACAGAAGAGATAAATGACCTCCAGGAAGCACTGCCTCAGGATGCAAATGTCCCTCATATAGACCCACCAGAACCTGCTCAGCCTCCTGACCATCTGGATTCTATAGGAAGCTGATTAGTGTTCAGTAATTAAGCACAAGTCACGTATATTTTATTCATCTCAATGAATACCCAGTAAGATACTGCAAAGAGAGGAAGCCAGGAAAAAGTAGGAAGGAATATACAAGCTACATTAAGAGAACTGCATTGCCTCTAGGAAAAGAAGGAGAGCCAGGTTAAAAGCCAGCTCGGGTAAGGCAGCTTCTATCCCACCACTTCTTACTCCTAGGGAACACAACCACCTGAAGAGTGACTCTCACAGAAGAGTCACTTTTTTCCACTAATGCAGTTAGGGATGGATAATTACGGATGAGTCCGCCATCACTATTAGCATCTATGGCTGTGGAAACTCAATAAACTCCCTATCCAATCTCAATAGAGGAACTGGCAACATACCATTTTTTCAGAAAGTAAATGTGTTTCTGAAAGAACACATTAAGCTTAAATTCCTTAAAGACTATTTTATAAAGATTTGGTTGATACCTAGAAAGACTCCATGCTGATTACATCTCTCTCTTTTTATGAACATCATATGCTGGTATGAAATGAAAGGAGTCATATTTCAGAAAGCAATAATATTTCTAACAATAAAACTTTGCATTCCCGGTGTCATCCAAAAATAAAATTTAACAAAAATGAAACGAATATTTCTGCCTTATTGGCTAAAATCATGTTAGTCATTTAAAGAGTTACAACCAAAATTAAACTTCTTTGAGTCTATTAATGTATTTTATAGGAGTTGGCAAGTAGTGACTAAAGTTATTAGAAGTTTGTATTTGCCACAGGAATCCATAATTTTTAAAATGTTCAAATGATTTGTGCTTGGGACTTGTATGTGCCACAAGGCTGTACCTTTGAATCTGTTAGTCTAAAGACAGGTTGTGTTTTTAGCTAAAACACAACCTGAGAACCAAAAATATAAGAAACAGCCTGGCTGTGTACTGTCTTGAGAAAAAAATATAAAAATTATTTGGGAGAATATAAAATTATTTCTATGCTCCAAGTTCATACTCAACTAGCCCTATTTATTTTTTTATGACAGTCTAGGAAAAATTAACGATGATATAAAAGCTAAACATGAACTGCTTACATTTACCAGTTTATACTCAGTAATGATTCTGTCAATAGAAGCTATAGAAGATAACAAAATACTGGTGTTTTCTAGTTTTTCATTTCAATCTGTTCTAGCTTTATTCTAAATCTTGTTAGCAATAGACGTTACCCTCAACAACTACATACACCTAACAACAGCTTCCTGGGGTAATTTGATCTGCTCTGACCACAAATGCCAATCCACACACTTTCTTCCGTTAGGGTTGTGTATCTGTGTCTATTGAATGTACTTCTTATAAGGCTTCTCACAACAACTTTGTGGTTTCCCATTCAGTGCTCTACCACATAAATAGAACCACTGAAGAACAATTTTCATGCATATATACCTTTTCAGTTATTCATAGTGCAACGTCTCAAATTAGCTTCAGATTGCAGAAAGTCTTGCCACCATCCTTTCACATTTCTTCCTCTTCTGTGCCCTGACTGCTGCGAGCCTCTGTCCCAGGAGGATCCCTTATCATTTGCTGCTCACTCTCCCCCAGCTTTGGACACGGGGGTGGGAAACTTTGAAGCCTACCAGACTCAAGTGCTCTCTCACCTAGGTTTGGACATTCACATCCGTTTTAATCTGCTGGTTTTGGACCTTTGTCACTTTATAGACCCCATAAAACAAACAGGCCACGCAAATGCATGGAACAGCCTCCTCCAAAATGCAGCTTGAGTGTGATCCACGGCAAAATGCTGAAATAACTCTGCCAGGTTCTAGAAGCTTTAAGATTCATCCCATTGAACTTGATACATACACAACAGTAGCTTGAAAATGAACCATCTGCTAGTTCAGTATTTTCTCCTTATAATCACTCCCTCCCAGGGTATATAATTAATTTACTGCGCTTTAAAAGAAAAAAGTCAGGATTACTCACACAGTCTTGAAGATGCAATGTCAGCTATTTAGGACACAAACATCCAAGGCCGTGCTAGGACTCAGTTACAACTACATATGCATTAAGGCAGGAACTGACAGGCCTCTGACTACGGCAAGTATAGGGCTTGTGCTTCTCAACTGCCGGGCTATAATCTATGAAACTGAGCCCAGATCCAGCCAATCAGTTCGCTCCTCATAACAAGTCTAACTGGCTCTGGAAAGCTGAAAGGGCTGCACTGGAGCGGCATAGATGATATATTCCACACAGTAATCTGCTTATCTAGAGTCACTCTGCCTGGAAAAGCCAGAGAGAATCACGGCTTCATTATCTGAGGGAAGAAGGACAGGTGATCTGGCAGAAAACACATCTGAACCTGGAGCAAGAATGACCCTCTGGCTCGGCAGTCCCAAAGGTGCGGCATGAAAGGAACTGAGCCTCCCCAGGAATCCAAGGGCAACCACAGCAGCAAACCCGGAGGTAACTTTCATCTTCCTTTTTAGTTTCAATAGGAGTAATGCTAAGTGAAAAGGATACACATTAGTCACTTAGGCAAATAAACAGGATTCTGTTTTATTTTTCTTTTCCATGTTTTAAGTTTTTGCAGGATCATTTGTTATTAAGTGTGAGCAGAGGGAAAGAAACTCAAAACTAACATCTGCTGAGCAAAATAGATCATTTTCCAGAAGAGCTTTAAAGCTACCTTTCCAGATGGGCAGCCTTTACAGCCAGTCAGAGAAACAGAGTAAATGCAGCTGACAAGGAATGGAGAGAAACAAAATCGCACACTTTTCATACCTGAGAGAAATCTCTACGTTCAGAGAGTAAATCAGGAAGATGGGTTACTGCCCAGTTCTACAGGCCATGGGCACTTAGGCCACGTAAGAACATTCGTTCCGGGCTGGGAGGGTTGGGACAGAATCCTCAGAATCACAAGGGAGTAGACAATTCTGTCAGCACTCGTGTTTTACTTTTCTCTGCAGTATCTTTCTAATTTCCCATTACATTTTAAGTGTTAGTTCTGCCCGCTACTGTTACACCATACTTCTAAATTGGTAGTTAATAAAGGGTCCATGGAAAACACTTTTCAGCTGCAACCCCCAACACCACACCCTTAACATACTTAACCTAGTGACAAACCCTTCCAAACCCTGAGCAAATTGTTTAACATATTTTGTAGTGAGTGTAACATTAGCAATGAAAAAACCCCCTGCAGTAAACTTTTACATAACTAAATCAATCATTATGCTTTCAAAGTGACAACAGAAGTTACAAAATAGTCATCTTGTGTTGTTGGATTCATAAGCCCCTGAAGGAAGGAAAAAGCAGAGAAAGAAAATAATCTTTGTTTAGTGGTAAAATAGAAACACCGAGTAAGAGAAGAGACATTTATGCACATTTTGTTTGCTGTAGATAATGGACTGAATTGAACTTGCGATTTGACACCAGGAAGAAAAACAGCAGTACACAGAGATCAGAAAAAAATAACCCATCGGCAGTTTCCTGCCAGGCTTTGTTCTTTGAATTGTCCAATTTTGATTAGCCACGGAAGAATATTTCTGTTCTCTTTACATATTTTTTATTTAATTAAATTTTGTTTATTTGACAGTACTGCTGCCTGTGGAGACCAAGTGAGAATGGAAACTTCTGAGAAAACAAAATTGTCAGCATTGTTGTCCCCTTCACTCAAAACTGTGCTATGTAGTCTGAAATGGAAAACAACTCCTTAACATAGTATTGTCGTCGAATCCTCAACATGGAACTTCGTACTTCTCACTCCCTTCACAAAATTCCATTCAACTCCCCTGGAATTTCCATGTTCCAAATCATTTTCACCAGACAAGGCTGAGAATACTCTAAATGGAGGCATGTAAGTCACTTCACATTCATTCTTACCTAGAAATTTCTCACAGGAAGACCTCACCTCCTACGACCCTGAAAAAAACTATTTCACCACCCAGACCACGGTCAACAACTACGCAGTAAGGCTTGGTGCTGAAGTTTTCACAGCCTTCGCCCATTCTCTGTGTGGGCATAACTGAGTTCACAACTGACCCATGGCTTCCTGATCCTTCACAAGTACTAAAAGCCTTGTTTGACCCAACTTCAAGTTATTTGTCTCTTAGTAAAAAATGTTCGACTCAAAACACATTCATGATGAGAGATTCCAAAAAGACCAGCACTGCCTGCTCTTCCTAGAATCATAATAATTTTGATAACCTGACACATGTTACTATGATCTGGCATTTTTCTTGGGATTTAAATATTTAGTTATACTGTGGGGAGACTTATCCTGAAACAAAAACAGTAAAGTAACGTCTCAGTATGAAGTATGGTTCAACCCTGAGCCTATTATGTCATTTACATTTGTTTCCTTTATCAGAATGAAAACAATGCAGTAGAAGAAACTAAAAATATACATATCAACACTATAACCTTCTTTTGCCTAAAATCGTTAATGTAATATGTCAGAGTCTGCTACAGCAGGCATCATGGTTAATTCCTCAGGATTCATATTAGCAGGTTCTAACTATAAAGATCACTTCCTGTTATTACCATCAGTTAATACCTGTTAGCTATAGCATTGGGCACGAAGGGTCATCCACACAGCTGAGTTCAGTTCTTGTCTGTCTGTCCTTGATCTCAATCCCACCGACAAGAATTAAGATGATCCTAATAACAGAAAGCCACATCAAGAGTGCAAACCCTGTCCTGAAGCAAGAACTGTCAGCAAATCTCAAGTGTCAGAGTAGCTATATAGTTCATGGAAAACTGTCTCAGAACTTGGGCCAAGCATGATTTCTGGGCTCATAAGCTAAGTTGTCTGGTCCTGAAATTTATGTAAGCCAAAGAAATCACCGATGAGAAAACTATCAGAAATGTTCAGACCCACCATGTTAACAGGTGTCAGAAATGAAGAATCACAGGAACTCCATTCCCAGTGACATAGTTAAACTGGCCCAGTAAAAAAGGAGAAGGCCGTCCTCACCTTAACACAAATGTTTCAACTTAAATTAAACAGCATGGATAGTAAAGATGTGATCGCTCTAGGGACTAAGCCTTTGGTCTTTGTTCAGACCTAACAAAACACTTAATTTGGCCACTTAGATCTGAAATCAAATTGGCTCTTGGCACATGGAGGGAATTTTTAGTTGGTATTTTTGTGTGTTTTGTTTAATTCAGTCTCTCCCAAGAACATGACCATATATAAGCATACTAACACATGTGACAAAATTAACATAAACTCCTCATTTTTTATACTCACTTGTAGTCAGAACTCTTAGGTAATGAGACCTGAAAAGAAGGATCGATTTTATTGCAGTCTTGTTCTTTGCCCAAGCATCTTGAAAGCATTACGACATGACATACACAAAAACCAGCAATATTTATGTTTAATAAGGATTTAAGGTATCCATTATTATTATTTGATGCTAAAACTGCCTGTGTGTCCAGCACTGTGTAAAGAACAATAACATGGAGGTTGAGGGCATAAATTCTGGAACCAGACTGCCTGGGTTCAAATCCCAGCTTTGACCCTTAACTATAGGACTTTGGACAAGATACCTAATAACCTTTTGCCTCAGTTTTCTCATATGCAAACTAGTGTCACACATAGTCAGGCTGATATAAAGATTAAGTGGGCAGGCCAGAGAGATAGCTCAGTGGCACAGTGCCTGCCTGGCAAGCACAAGGTCCTGAGTTCGATTCCCGGTACAAAAAAAAAGATTAAATGGGCAAATAAATGCCTAGAACTGAACCCACTCTGCTACATGGTGAACACTCACCATAAAAAAAAAATTGTCATTTTCATTGTTATTATTTTTAAGCTCATTACCAAAATAATATACAAAATTCAAATTTAAGGTAAATTATTGAATAACCAGATGTGGTGAAATGCCATCTACTATCATCACCTACTGCCATGCAGGTAATATTTACAAGTGAGTCTTGTCCTGCAGCCTCTGAGATAACAGCACAATGAGGTGGGCAGGTCACTGTTGATTGTGGGTCTTCTGTACGGTTATCACTTGACACTTAACCCTGCCCTACGTTTAGTGTGTCACGTAAGAACACTCAGCCAGGACATGACACAAAAGGAGTAATCATAGTAGACATGATCCATATGATAAAGGATTCAAAGTTCAGGCTAGTTAATGATTTCTGCATGAAGGGGGGAAAAATAAGGGAAGTTATTAATCTTTATTGACGGCCTCCTAACCAAAACCTATTTGAAGAGGGGGAGAGGGTTAGTCCTCATGAACAGCTGTATTGATTCCTCAGAATATATGAACTATGTCTAGAATTCATGCTGAATTCCCAGACTAAATATGAGAGAACACTGAAGCTAAATATTGTCCTTTCTTCCCACTGATAAGGGATTCCTCAGAGCAGGAGAATATTAGTGGAGATACAGATATAGTCACTGAGAATGGGAAGAGAAAACAACAGTCTTCCTGGAGAAGGAAAGGCTATGCCAAGGGAGGAGCATGGAGTTCTACACTCATTCATTCATTCATTCACCTATTCACTCACTCACGCTTGAGTTGTCTTCTTATTTTCCTCCACTCCCACACAAAGCCCCACCACCTACCTGCTTCTAGCTCCTGAGATATCATGTTTTCAGCTCATGCTTCTGCCAGTGCAGCCCACCCTCTCCATGCCCGTCCCCAGCACCCACTAGCAAGTTCAAGGATAGTGATCTCTACCCACCTGCTTTCTCTTCCAGAAGGTGGTGACTCCCCGCAGAGCCAGTTATTGACTTGGTATCACTACCACATAAATTAGCACTAAAGAACAAAGAAACGTTCAGAAAGCTAGAGGAAATTTTCTGTTTAGGGGAAGAAAAGCTTCAACAATAAAATATAGGGCAAGGTCAGAATGATAACAAAATCAAATGTCAAGGCCTAGTAGAGCTATAGACAAACTCTTTGCTAGGAAATCATCTCCAGTCTTTCTCAAGTTGATAAAGAAATGCAGTAAAGTCCACTGTGATTGCTAGAAATAATCACATGTTTGAAAGCTCTTTGGGGAGCCTGGCAAAGAGTTGAATGATCTTTATCTAATCTATTCTCATTATTCTGCTCCTGGCAGGAAAATGCACTGGAGCTGGGAGTATCTAAGACTCAGGGGTGAGTAATTGTCTCCCCAGGCCCCTGCTGTTGGTTCAGTTACAGAGTCAGACATGAAGTCTCCCTTCCAAAGCCCACTTGGGTCACTGAGGTATCACAACCCCCAGCATTGCTGCATCCAGTCCTGTGACCAAGGATATGCACAGTAGGAGAAGAGCATGGGAGCGGCCCAGAAAAATGTTACGAACAAGGCATTCTGGAGAGTAACTGCTATCGTTTGGATGGGTGCCCTCAGAAAGGCCCATATGTTAAGGCCTGGTCCCTGGGGTGGTGGTGCTGTGTGATACTGTGGACTTTTAAAAAGTAAGACTGAATGGAAGGTCCCTAGATCTTTGGGGACATGCACCTGAGGGAATCACGGGATTCTGATATGTCCTCTCTCTCCATTTGCTGGTTAGTGATGTAAGCAGTGCATTCAGCCACATTCCCACCATGATGCGCCATCATCACCAGAGGCCCAAACCAACAGCACTGTCCAATCTTGGGACTAAACCTTCCAAACCATGAACCCAAATAACCTTTCCTTACTCACTAAGTACACTGTTGTCAGTATTCTGTTATACTGACAGTTACCCTGAGAAATGGGCTGTCTTTATCCTCTCCCTCTCATTCACTCTAGTCCCCTAAACAGTCCTTCTATGCTCCCCAGCTCCTTCCTCCAAAGCGGCCCACAAATACCATGGGGCGCCTTACCCTTTCCTATTCTCAAATGAGTCTTTTTGTGTGACGTTCCCAGAGCAGCAGATTAAACCACTTTATGAGAATATGATTAAACGTTCCTGCTACCTTCCAAGTGGCACTTTATTTTAATAGAAGCTTTCTAGAAATAAATCTGAGAACCAAAGAAAGAATCACCAGTGGATATTTCAGGCCCCATGGACCATGACACTGGAGACATGCAGAGGACAGGCAGGGATTTTCTGGGCCAGGGAATCACACCATCACATCAGCCACATTCTCCTGTCAGTAATGGTTCAGCCCCATATGCACAGCTCTGTACCACGGAGAATGTCAAGTGCTGCTCACAGTTACACGACCTGTACCAGCACCTGTAGTCCCTGAGTATTCTCTCTCTACAGCCAGAATGCAGGCCACCACCAAGTAAGAAAGTTTTCTCTCTTATTTAACCCCCCCACAGGAGCAGTAAATATTGAACATACAAGAATTTGACTATGGAGACACATTTGTAATGTCAGTATCTGAAAGAGATATAGGTACTCCACGTCTCATAGTCTATAGGATATTTATTTATCTGCCATAAGAATTAAGCACATAAATCTGATTACAGTTGAGTCACCCATGCACTATAAGATAATACAGTGGCCTTGAATTTTAAGGGCAGGGCTTGACCCAAGGTGCTTGTTAAAATGTTAGATTCCTGGCTCCCACTAAAGGATGTTGATCTATGAGTCTACAACGCCTAGAGAATCTGCATTTTCATTGTCTACCCCCCAACCTTGCTTGTAAAGCCAGTCTTCCGTGGACTACTCAAGAAACATCAAAACAGTGATAGGGCACCTAGCCCAAAGCCTACAGGATGACAAGTTCTCAGTACTTACTAGATATAATTATTAAGAATCAGAACCAACCACAACTTCACATACTCAACTTGCATTTGATCTCCTGCTAAGGAAATTACCTATGGGAGTAGCTGTAAGATGGCAAGCTAGGAGTTTTTTAGTGTAGGAAAGAGAAATGAGAAGAGGAATACAGAAGAGAGGCAAGCTAACTATGTTCTTCTAATGATCCTTTAACCATCAGTGCAAACTCTTGACCCCTAATTATTCCCTGCTCCATGTGACCTCAGCTCTGAAAAAACTGGACAAGAGTATTTGAGATAATTAGCCATGGACCAGGAATTTCCCAAGTAAAAAATATTCAAAGGTTTGCCATTTTTATTTCTTGGCCTCACACATGGAAAACAAAATGAGGTTATTTGATTTGTTTTGTAAAGCAAAGTAGGCCCCAAGCAAACAGGGAGTTTCAAAGTGCCTGAGTCCACTAACTTTAGCCCAATATCAGAAGTGGAGCCCTAACCTGACTGGCTGCTGTGCTCGTGTGAATCTTGGCTGTCTTCCTGCACCCATGGTGTGAGCCTCCGCGGGTGGCTGGAGTTTCGCGGATCTACTTACTACTTGGATTCACTCCATACAACAAAGGGGATGATCCTTCAGGAAGTCTTCTGTTTGGTTTGCATGTTCCTGAGCATAGGACAAAGGTCTGCTGTTTAAGAGGATGAATAACCAAGGCTTTGTTTCTCCAAACCAAGAGGGAAACTGTTGATCTAACCAAAGTCACTTGGTCTTAAACTGCCCAAGGAGGACAAGAATGAGATATTATTTTAGGCGCCCATCACTCAACCTCCTCTCAGTTCCAGAAAACAATGACTCAGTGTGGGCCTTTCTGACAGACGGCAGCCTTAGGAAAATACTGTTCCATATATTTGGAACCAGGGCTCCTCCTGCATTAAAATAAGTGGAAGCTATTCAAAGTCCACTTAGCTCTTTCTCTATGAATCCTGGGCATAGGAATACAGCTGTCCAGACTCACATAATGAGAGGAAAATGGAAACTCTGCATGACACCAAATCAAAGTACTTCGTGTCTCCATCCCAGGTGCTTGGCCTGTGTCTTATTGCTTGATTCTCACAGTAGCCTCGAAGAGGTTGGTATTATTATCCCTACCTTGACCAAGAGTAAGAAAGTTGAAATGAATTTTATCCCTAAGGATACACAGTGGGGCACAGCTGGGAGCTAAATTAGAAAAGAAGTAAAAGCAACCTCAGTCTCCTTTAAATGAACAACCTCTCACATTCCTATTAACATAACATCATATGAATTTAATCATTCTGTTTAACAACCTGTCTTGTATCAACAAATAATTTTCTATGTCAATAAATGAAGTGCTACCCTGTCATTTGGATTTCCAGGGAAGTATTTACCATAACTCACTATGCTAGTCTCCTATAGATAAACGCTGACAGGGTTCCAATTTTCCCCCATGGAGATGTTTCTACAAACATACTACATAAGTGTATTCTTTATGTTTACTTCCTTAGGATAAATCCCAGACAGAGCTGTTTGGCAAAGAGTGTATACATTTTACATTTCTGTACTTAGCACCCAACTGCAAGGCAGAAGGTTATACCAGGCAGCCAGCCACACGAGTGTGCACATTTCCCTACACTCACAGGCAGGCCAGGCTTCACATTTCTGCCAAAATGATAGGATGTGAATGATAGCATTGTCACTTTTGATTGATTTCATCTCTTTGATCATTAGAGAGTTTGGGTATTTTTTTTTCCTGTATATCGGTCATCTGCAATTCCTCCAGAAATTAGTTAGCCCTTTCTTTCTACCTTGCTATGAGCGTCTGACTCCAAAACTCTTTGCAAGAGCTCGTTCTCACCCTGTGCTGTTTTTTCACTGTCTGCTCTCTGTAGAGCTGATGCACTAGTGCGTTGGAGACTTTGATCTATAGTCAAGAAAACTTCAGCAACATATTGCCAGGGCAATTAGTCAAGTTTCATAAAATATGGTCCAAGAAGAAAAACTGGTTAAATCTAAAGAACAGAAAGCCATAAACTTCTCCTTAGTTGTGTGCTGCAGAAATGGGTCACCCGCTGACCTTATCAGCTGTTGTTTATCTTACAATAAACAATAATCCATTTAGACCTAATCTTGTTCTACAGAAAACTCTGGATAGCAGAAGGAACAATTTGGAGGAACAGCCCCAGAACAAGGAAGCTGGAAGGAGCAAAGAGGACACAAACACGTACCCCTATTTTTATTTCCAAGGCAGAGGTAGACCACAAAGAATTGTAGATTGTATGCCCTCTCTCAGAGAATGAAGCCCACAGACATAAAGTAACTTATCTAAAATCAGTTGATGAATGATAGACCCTGACATCCTGAGCAGAGCTCATTCTACTAGTCAGTGGTGCTAAATATATGGCATGTATGGCACAGCCTGCTGTTCGTTATCACTGAAAGCTCTAAAAGGTTCACCATTACTGCACTAGACAATACTAGGCAGAAGTAAAACCGAGCCCAAGTTGAGTCCCCAGAGCTTAGAACAATGATTCTGCCTCTCACAGTGCCCAGGTTTTGTTAAAAGGCATTATGACAAGAATACCCACACACCAGGCTCAGGAATTTGGGCAAAGGGGGCTAAGCCGTAGGAATGGCCAGCATCTTGGCTCTGGCTGGCTATGGGAGAAGGCTTCAAGGGCAATGTTAGGCTGCCTTCTTGTTCTACTTAAGAAAGAATATGGACTAATGCAAAAGCAAGGCCAGCATCTAGCTCTTCTCCTTGCAAATATCACTTGCATAATTAGCTTTATTTACTTTACCCTGTCTGTTCCAGTTAAACTAAATGCAGCCTCTAGAAGAAAACTGAGCCTGACCATTTAGTATTCCTGTCTACCCGAAGGGGCCCCTGCCTTAGCCCAGCAGAGACCCGGATGTGACCAAATTCTTGACAGGATAACTAGACAAAGGCTACATCTCACATGTAGAAAAAGTACCTGCATGGGTGGACCCACATTCATCCCACTGAGGTGACCAGACAAGCAACTGGTCAGGTATCTACTGGTGTTATCTCCTCCCATGCTGTGATTCTCAAATCAGTCCCATAAGGAAGCTCTTTACCCAAATGTTACCCAAAGGCTACATTCCTCCGAACACAGATGTTTAGTGAAGCCTGCATAAGCAGTCTCCAGCAAGCATCTTTTCTTAATTTGAAAGTATTTTTTCTAAATTCCCAAGACATCCACATGGGCCAACAGAAGAAAAAGTTCACACTGAAATTTAAAGAACAACTAGGGAAAAAAAAAGATGCTAGGTGTGGTGGCCCACACCTGTAATCCGAGCGCTTGGGAGGCTGAGACAGGAGGACCATTGTGAGTTTGAGACCAGCCTGGGCTACAAAGTGAATTCAAGGCAAGACCATTGTGAGTTTGAGACCAGCCTGGGCTACAAAGTGAATTTAAGGCTAGCCTGAACTGCATAGCAAGACCCTGTCTCAAAGGACAAAAAAAGAACAACTAGAAAAGCATATTTAGGAAAATTATCTAGGATTAGATAGCAGAGATTGCTTTGTGCCCATGCGTTACACTATCTAATCCTTGTACATAAGGAAATAGAGCACAGGGGACCAGTTCTTCTGTGAGCTCAGTTGATTCCTCTAGAAAATTTTATGAACTTTCATTGTAACATTAGCAATTCTTCCAAAAGATGAAATGAAAAGTCTGCCTTGAATGTTAACCTGTCATTAAGGCTAATTCTTGTCTCTGATGGAATGATGCACCTTCCTCCTTGGGGGTGAGGGACTCTTATTCTGATTCTCTCTTCAGGAATAGGATGCTTCCCACAAGAGAAAATGCTCTCCAAAATCTGATGCTTTTTTTAAGGAGAGCTGTGTGTATTCCCAGCCATCTTTGCACCAGAACTCTTCTACTTAGGATAGAGGATAAACTCTTCAAGTAAATTTTACCCACCCTGTTGATCATCATAGACTAAACATAAACAACAGAAGCAGACAGAGGAAGGTAAGCTGTTGTTGGTCCCGAGGATTTGTGAATGCATGGAAGTTTGGCAGAGATATGCTAATCCTGTAGTATATTTACCTCATCTCTTTTGAAGTTTTCCTAACAACTTTCATGATTTTAAGGTTGTTATTGGCTGATTCTGAAGCTCGGATTTCATGAAATTGATTTTTTTCTTGAAACATTCATTCACTTTTGATTAATAAATTTGCTTCCTTGTTTTTTCTCTAAAAATATGATCTAAAAGAAACTAGTAGCTGACCCCAAGGATGGAAGAGATTTCCACTCACAAATATTTAATATTTATTAATATGCCTTATGTAATACTACATTAGGAAAAATCTCTAATTCCATAAATAAACTCAAATAAAATCTGAGTCAATACTTAGTGCTGATAAACTCTATTCTCTCCAGAATTCTGGTCACAGAAGCAAATCAGATTTCCCCATAAAGTCAACATGGAACCTAATCATTGAATTAGATTCAATTCTCATCCAACTCACTTTGCGACCAGAATCATGGAAAGAATCAAGTTCATAAACCAAGATACCACTGTACTCATAGGGAATTCCATCAGTATATGTTAACTAATTTATGTTCATCAGGATGATAATACAGGCATTTACAGAGAAGTTTGCCCTTTGCAAAACACTTCCATTTAAATAGCCCTAAAGGTTCCTTGGAGACTAAGCAGGGACTTTGTGGACATATCTTACCTTTGTCACTTATTAGCTCTGTGACTCGGCAACTTACTGGAGTAACCTGAGCCTCAGCTTTCTCAACTGTAAAATATGAATGATAATCATTCCTTCCATGCAGAATGGATAAGAGCCTTAAAGATAACATATGCCAAAGGCACAGCAAGTACTTGACATATGGCACGCATTTAGAAACAGAAATTATTGCTATTATTATAAGGCAAGGCTGAAATCATCCCCTCACAGAGCTGAATCAACCAAGGCTCAAAGAGATTAAGATTTTCACCCCATCACTATAGCTGCTAGAATGCCAGAGCTCACCTGGACACAGGTCTTTGATTTGCAAAGGACAGGACTCTTTACACTGCTTCAGAACTCAGGGTGGAAAGTAGACTTACTGCAGAACAAGAGTTATTGATCTCTGAATCTTGGAAAATAATTGATCCATGCTTTCCAAAGGCAGTTAAATTAAACTCTGCCTCTACAATATTGTTCTCAACAGAAATACGGTTCAATTCAAGAGAATCTCTCTTCTTATTTAGACACAGCCAAAACCGTCCAAGGATTTTATTAGTTTCATCTTAACCATCATTCACATCTTCTTTCTGACCTACTTTCAAAAATTTACTAATCCTGGTATTTCAGAGTGGATCACCTGCTCTCCGACTAAGGTGAATGTTATTTCTGAACAAAACAGATCCAAAAGTAAGAGAAGCTTGCCATCCCCAGAAACACAGCTAGACAGAGGTCACCACTTCAAGTGTCAGTCCGAATAGGCAGCTCACCCCTCCTAAGCAGTAACACAGTCAGCAGGACCTTTGTATGCTCTGACACAGGCCAGGAAGAACGTTTTATCTGCATTTTTGTTCAATTCCAGATTTAATATCAATTCTACAATAATGTCAGGATATTCTTTTTTAAACGTCTTTAGAGTAAGTTACTAAAAGCAGCAAAACTTTAGCCCAACCTCCTCGAATTAGGATGTTTTCAGAATCTTAAAAGAGCAAATTTCAATGCAGCTCTCTGCCTTCCTGAGCTTTTGTGAAATTACTCAAATGCTGCTGAAGTTGAGTATCGTGTACGCTTTCATATCTTTTCTGACCATATGAAATAGAACACCTGGAATAAAGAGACACTAATACCAATATCAACCCTAGTGAAAGAAAACAGAAAAAAGAGAATCCAGAAAGTGCTCTCTGCTATTTACCTGAGAGAAAACAAGTCAAAATACGCCATGATCTACAGGCAGCTAAAACAACACACTCTAAATATTTTACTGGATACACTGCCTAGTGTTCTACTTAGCTAATAATTGTTCCAAGTTATTAGCAAATTCTTCTTCCATTTCTTTATTCTTGACTATTATTTTCTTTGGAACATTTGTCTTTTTATATCTATATTTCCCTACATTTATTTCTGCTTCTTCCTTTACCCCCTACCACCACCACCATGTTTTTGGTTATATAAAAATGCTTTCCACAGAATCGAGAACCTATAGACAGGCAAAGTGATGGTATCATTATTGCTCTGATCATTTTTATTATTCATGTCAAAACAGTGAACTGCCTTTTACATTCTCACTATTATACGTGTAACTGCTCCCTCTTGCTTTTGCTGTATTTGAGCTTACACAGGTCTTTCAGAACAAAACATATACATATTAATAATATTGGCATAGTTGGAGGTCTTTCCATTAACTTTTCTTTGTAATCTGGAAGTATCCTGTGACCCAGGCATCACTTGTTAAACACCACCTGCAAACACAATGATTCAACTGAAACTAGAGAGGAACCTGCAAAGACGCCAAAGGCATGTTCACTTAAAGCTGGTCAGAGTGCCAAAGCCACACAATGAGCAATTAAAGGGGACATCTACAGTATGTACAATAAGTTAGAGTTCAGAGGACTAAATTCAAGTCAGCAGGTAGAGTGGATCATCCATGTAAGGCTTTCCAAAGGCGACTTTTAAAAAGAAAAAAAAGATGAGAGGTCAAGGGAATAAGAATATCCCATAGGACACATTAATGTTATTACATCATTTTCTATAGCCTTCTGCAGTTCCCCAAGGACTATTAAATTTTCTGATACCTTTCTTACTTCTGTTTTGAGTGTATTATCAAAAGCTCCCTTGCAATTTAAGAAATCTTTTATATATCTAGGTTTATGCGTTTTCACTTCTGTGAACTTGCATATTGCTTTTGTATAATCACTGCTTGCTTCTCTAGTTCGCTCAGGTTTCTTTTTTAGGTCTTTTGAGGTATATATTCTTAGCATGACATGTAAAAAACAACATTTTTTAAAAAGCAAAGCAGTTCTGCTACATCTGCTGTTTGAGGCAGCCCTTCCGACTATTTCATCACTAGTGCTCTATTCTGTTCCTCAGGCAGTTTCATTCTCCCTGCGAAAGAGATCAGGTTACAAAGCAGCCTCCACACTGAAGCAGGAAGCCAAAGCAAAGCGATATAAACACAGTCTGAATCTGTGCGACAGTTGATCACCTTCAATAAGTTCTAAGCCTGGGAAGGAACTGATTGCACCATCTTTTCCAACGATTTACATCTTCTTTTTCAATTTTATTTGATGATTTTAAAGTCAGTGAAGTCACTCTGATTTGAAAATTAAAAATCATCATCCAAATAAGCAAAGGGGGGATGCTTCTAAACAAGATGCTAACCTCAAAATACCTAAAGAGTTCCTGTTTATCGTTTGTTTTTTTAATACCCTGTAGTGTTCGAAGACTGGGTTGCAAACAGAAGCTCCTCAGCAAGCCTACTCTTCCTACACCAAAGTGCAGTAAAAGAGCTTAATTCACCTGCTTGCAGAAGATAGATGTTTGGCTCCAAAAAAAAAAAAAATAAAATAACACCAAAGTCAAACACTTTGGAATTAATACAAATCTTGGAATTAATACAAATTAATACAAGATTAATACAAATCTTACACTTGCACAAGTGTGTGCTTGATTGATCATTCCTGAAGTCAGCATTCCTTGGAAAGGGGGCTGTTGGTGACCAGGAAGGAGGAAGGAGAGGAAGAACTATCACATGGCTTAGACAGGAGAGATCAGATCAAAGCACCAGAATGAATGTCTGCAGGGATAACAGACCAACCTTTTCACAGTATTTCCAAAGGCCATTTGTGGCAAGGGCCACTATTATAGCATTAGCATTATTCATCCTTCTGTATCATCGGGTTTCTGCTCCCGTTTTGGCACCTTTAAGAATCTTGTACAATTTGCATGCTTGTTTCCAGCCAAGCAATTTTAATAAAGCCCGTTTTTCATCCATGTGACTTTGGGCTTTAGAAAATTACACTGAGAGGAAGCATTCATCTTACTAGTTATCTTTTTCTCTACAGCTCTGTCCCCTGGTTGGAGAAGGAAGAGCCCTCCATCACACAGAGCATCACAGTGTTCATTTCTCTACATCAAGCGACACTGAGCTAAACACTCGACGGCGCAGCCATGGGTGTTTGCACTTTGCAAGCCTGTGTCATATCTGTCTTTTGCTTTTTATCACACCTTTGATTTAGCAGGCAAATCTTCAGGGCTCAGTGCTGATGGATATACCCTGGAGCCAGCTTCAAAGCCAGATCTTAGATTTATGAAAATAAAATAAACATAGCGCTTCAATTACAAATACCTACTTTGAATTCCAATGTGCACTTTCAAAGGTTCATCTTATAAATCCTGCCCTTGATTTTGAACCCAGTGAATCTTTGGATTTGGTGCTTATTGGCTCCTTCCTCAAGCTGCCATTTCAGTCCAGTCTGAATTCACATATACTGTAAATGATTGGAGTTCCACCATCTTACTCCGTGTACGTACCTTTTTTGCTAAATAGAAGGTTTTCAGAGAGACTGACAGCCATTCTGCCTGTCTCTGTCTCATCCAGGTAGTGGCTGGAGAGCCCACACAACCAACTCAATTTACATTAGCTTCATGAACGCTTTTAAAGTATGGTGCCAGCCTGTTGGTACCAAAGCAGATTAAAGTGTCCCCTTCCTATGCCTACAGTCGGAGGCCCTCATGACCAACTCTGAAAGGGAGCTAATCAGAGACAGGCGAAGGGGCACTCAGTACCACTGAGCTCCTGCTTCTGCAGAGTTTATAAGAAATGGCACAATTCCTGACCTGGAAGAGCCAGAACATGTATTCATACATACTGACATATATGTGCACACACAAACACAAACACAAACTCATGTGTGTCCATATAAATACATGCACACCTATGAACACACATAAGTTCATAGTTGCATTTGTGTTTTCCATTCCCTCAGGAATTCATTTCACAGTTGTGGAATCCCAAAGGGAATAAATACTACAAAATTAATACAAGTACATTACCAAGACTCTGACATTTAGAACAGACCATTTAAGGAATGCTTTCCTTCCCTTACAAATTTTTAAAAGAAACAAGGGGCAGGGGTGAATAGCGGGACAACTGAAAAGTACATACTGTATCCCCAGGAGAGGAAAAAAGGAGGCACTAAGGCTGTGAAATGAAAACAATACTTAGATGTAAGAAAAAAAGACAAGGGAAAAAACAAAAAGGAGAGGGAACGGAGGTCAAATTGCACAGCTGAGACCAGAGTGTAAGCTGAAATGACATCATGGAAAGAAATGAGGGTTATGATGGAATAAAATGCAAAATAACAGAGGATTCATTTTAACTTTCAGCCAAATGAGTGGTAAGATATTTTTGAAGTGGAGAAATTAAAAAATAATAATAAAATCAATACTTTCTTTCAGTAAAGCATAATTAAAATGGGACCAAATAAGATTTAACATTTTTCTGGTTTTAAAGATACATGGTAATTTTGACAATTTGAAAAATATAGCAACAGCAAAAGAATAAAGAAGGAAAAGAAACTCCTGTGGTTCTATTAACAACAGATAATTCCTGCTAATGTATATTCTTCTGGTCCCATCTTTACCAGTCGTGATTATACTATCCTGTGAACTTTTTATGGTATTGCATTAAATATTTCTCAACATAATTTTAGATAATTATTTTGATTGACAATTTTTATATTGTAAAAAAGTGCTATGAATATCTTTATGAATAATGTCTAATTATTTCTTTTATCTGAGTACTTTGTAGTTACTTCCTTAGAATATGTTCTTGACTCCCCCCCTCCCAAAAAAATAAAAGACGCAATCAAATAATGGGCAACTGAAATGAATAGACATTTCTCAGAAGAAGTAGTACAAATGGCCAATAAATGAAAAAAATGTTCACTATCACTGGCCATTCAAAAAATATAAGTTAAAACAACACTCTGAATCCACTTTGCTCCAGAAAGAATGCTTATCATCAAGAAATCAGATAGTAACTAATGCTATTGAGCCTGCAGGGATAAAAGGACTCCTTCTACGTTGATGGTGGAGATGTAAACTAGTAAAACCAGTATGGAAATCAGTACGACATTCCTCAAAAAACTAAAACTTAGAAATTCCATTTGACTCAGTTATTCCCTTTCTAGTACTTCCCAAAAGTTAAAGACACCCAGTGATACATCCATACCCATGTTTACAACAGCATAATTCACAATAGCCAAATCTTCGAAGCACCCTATATATGTCCATCAGCAGATGAATGGATAAAGAAAATGTGGCATTTACTACTGTACCATAAAGAAGGATAAACCTAAGTCATCTGTAGGAAAATGGATGCACCTGGAGACCATAATGTTAAGTGAAATAAATGAAACATACAAGTTTAAATATCACATGGCTTCTCTTATATGAGAAATCCAAAATGTGAATAAAGAGCAAAATAAAAGACAGATAATAGTACATAGGGAGATAGAGCTTTCCCAAAAGGCAAAGAGACCAAGAGGTGGAGGGGCAGGGAAGGGGGTGAAAAAGAATTTTTAAAAATGAAAAATAAGTATTTTTTAAAGGTGGAAAATGTCTTTTTAGAAATCTACCAACTTCTACTGCCCCTAGCAGCACAGGAAGTTTTGTTTCACCACAATCCCAGCAATACAAGCAGCAAAAAGAGAAGTTTACTACTAGATTAATAGAGATGCAAAATACAATGTCAAAAGCACCATTAACCTGAATGTAGGTGGCTGCTTATGACATAAAGTCAATTTCTAAATACAAATAGTTCTACTTTTTTAGAACCGTGAACTTCTTTGAGAATCTCATGAAATCTGTGGACTTTGTTCTGTAAAAATCTTCATGTATAGAAAAACAGACTCCTTGAAATCTATCATGAAACAATCTCAGACTGACTTCTACATATATAACCCAGGAAGAGTCCCTAGACCATGAGCTCATTTGTTAACCAGGACTCTAGTAAGCAGTCCAAGGACATAGCACGCATGGCTCAGTGTCCACCTTAGTCATGAGGCTTGGTTTCCAGTTAGAGCACTACCTCTAAACATGCGTAGGTCCCTACCATATGCTGGGCCTCTAGGATCCCCTCTATCTGCAAATCCCTGGCAGTCTGTACATATTTGTTCTGTGGAAAGTCCATGCCTACTTTCTATAACCAGACTGGGTCCTTGATGCTCAGAAGTAGGTAGGATATCCCCCAAGTCTGTCTGTTTGATATCTGCTCCAGAATACAAATTAATGTCAGTCCCATGGACTGCACCCCGCTGCTGTTTTCCATACATAGATTGGGAGCTTCTTGGAGACACAAACTATACCTAACTCAACTCTTTTTAATTAATGCAACATATTCACCAGTAAATATCTGCTCAAACTGAAAAAGTTCTGAACCAAAAAGAATTATGTTTAGAATCTTATTCTAAACAAAAGACAACAGTGTTTTAAAAGTGAAATTTTAAAAGTTCAGTTTTATTTGGGGTGACTCTAATTCTATAAAGTACATAAACATACATATGGCTGAGTCTCTTTTTAGCTTAAATAAAATGTTTATGTAGTTGATTCTTGTTATTTGTGGTAGTTATTATGTTCTATAAAGTTGCTTAAAATACTGACTTAGAAAATACCGGACAACTGCTCCTAGGAGAAACACAAAGTTAAGTTTCTGTGAGCCTCTGGTCACATTTTCATCAACCAGTCCTAAGCTAACCCTGTTTGGTGTAGATTTCTGTTGAAAGACACCTTATTTTATGTACCCTCTTAATTCATTAACAATGAACACACTGTCAAGAGCTCCTTAACGCTTGTGGATAGAAACTTATTGAACACATACACATCTTTTACAAGAAACGTTCTCCTTGCACTCAGGAACACTAACTAGAACTTCAGCACCATACGAGGAAGCCATTTCACATGGTGGCATCACCAGAAAAAAAGTACAAAAAATTCAAAAACAACACACTAACTAGAGCATGAAAAGCACGCTTGCTAACAGTACAAGAGCTGAAACAAGAAGGCCACTATACTTTGACATCAGCAGGGAACATACGTGTTTTGCAACTCAAATGTGTCACTGCTCTGTGCTTGTCCACAAATGGCTGCAAAAGCCTCAAAGTCCTGCTTTGGGGATAACAAATGTTAGCAAGTGAGTGAATTTCCAAATATGGAGTCCATGAAGAAGGACTGAGTGTAGATTGGTTTTTCTCTCTGTTCAACTATTATTATACCGATTGTAGCACCTGGGTTCCTCTCCCAATGCTAAAACCTCTAAATTCCTCTCTCTCACTCCCAGCCTTCTCCTCCATGTAAGCGACTTCTTACCCGCTCTGTTTTCCTCTCTCCTTCCTTTCTGCAACTCATCTCTGCTTTCACCCTTGCTTCTTGGCTACCCTTCCAGTCTTGTTTGGCACAGGATTTTGCCTCCTGCCTCTCTCCTTTTGAGAGCCTGCCTGACCTTTTCTTGTAATCTCTATCAACGTTCCACCCCATTCCACTATTTCACCCCCTCTCCACTCCCACTCTGTGGTGGCTTGTGTCCGGATGTCCCTCCAAAGCCTCGTGTGGTCATAGGTGGGGCTTTTTCAGAGGTGACTAGATCTAATTTGCGTGATGCTGGGATTGATTCATGGTGCAATGCTAGGCTCAGGGCGCTAGGACTAAGCATGTGAGTGCTACCCATCCTAAAGAGTCTGGATAAGATAAAAGGGGCAGAAAGATGCTGTTAAGGCTCCTTGTAGTTTTGCTACTTTCTGTCCGCCATGAACAGTTGCCCCTCTTCCCTGTGCCACCTGCCCTGGAGCCAGCAGATTATGGACTGAAACCTCCACAGATGTGAGCTACATAAACCTTTCTTCCTTTAACTTTGGGTGTCAGGTATTCTCAGCAGCAAGAAAAGTAACTAACACACACTTGTTTTCATGTTCTCAGTCTCCCAGAAGGTTATATTCTTTGGAGACATTTCCTTTAAAATGAGGCTTGATTTATTAACATATATGATGAATATCTAGCTCCTCGAGCTTCCCAGGCACAGGACCATTGGGTGTGGAAGACAATGGAAGGGACCGAGTAAGCTTACATTAGTATGGGAAATGGCAGGGGCAGGGGTGCTGGATGAGAGCTGGGAAATCAACCCACAGGTATTTTAGCACACAAATCCCACCATGAGCTAATTCTGAAGAAAGACAAAAAAGCAGAAGGCAGCCCTTTGACTAAATGGAAGACAAAGTGGAAGGAGAGTTTCTATATGTGGTGTTAGGAAGCAGTAGAGTGGATAGAAGCTTTTCTGAACATTGAAAAAGAATAATTATTAGGGAAAAGCACAAAAGAGAGAATGGATTATGTTTCACAGAACTTGCTAGTTCTTGATTTTAGTTTTCTTTTCATTTATTTTTATTTTTTTAAGTCAGAATGAAAAGAGAAAGCCATCTCTCAAAATGTAACTGAGGTGGCCACACCTTACCATGTAACACATGGGGGTAATGGATATGTGCTTAAGAGGCATGAATAGTGCTCTAGACCAGTGTTTTCCAAACTTCAAATTATGAGCTTAGTGATTACAATTAACCTTATTTTTAATATAGTAGGACTGAAATGTTTTAAAGTGCAGTTAGAGCAGTAAGGTTAAGCATCATGGCATTACACTTTTGTTTAAGCTCTCCACACATACACACAAACCACGTAGACGTGTATAGACTATGATAGAGAACCTATTTCTTATTGTTGAAAACAGTCAAACATATTTGAAAAACTGTGCTTTCTAAAAATATCAACAAATAATCCCTTCTCTCCCATATTATTTCCTAATAACTATTCTTTTAATTTTCAAAAGAATCTACTCCATTGTTTTCTAGAACCATAAATTAGAAATATAGACAACTTCTTAGAAAGAAGTTACATGGAGGACTGTATCACCCATGCATAGAAAGAACATACATTAGGATAATATCAATTCTTTCAACGTCAAAGCTATTTCCATCTAAGTGTTGAGAAAATTCTTAGAATTCTCAATGTGATCATGTTAGAGTAACATATGAGATCATTAATAGGTATTGCATAGCTATACCTTTTTGCTTTAGCTCAGATGTGAACCTTAGTTTTGTGAATACTAAGTTGGTGATAGAACAGAACTGAATAAAAGTTAATTGTGAAAGACTCATAATTAATGAAACAATTTAAGACAGGACTGTAGGTTATGAGTGAGTTAAATAGAGAGGAATGTGAGAACAATGTAATCAAAGAAACAAAAAGGCAGTATAATTGAAAGAAAACACTCAAGAACAACTGGACTTTAGCTCAGGAGGGCATTGGAGGCAATATACATCCAGAAGGGGCCAGGAGATACTACACAGGCAGTTGGTGAAGACAAGGGAGTGTCTAGGAGCAGTCCTTCAGCTGAACTTTAAGCCTCTTGGCTCCCACCTGCTGGTCTCTTTCTGTACACCACCACTGAGCGATGTTCCTTTTCACATTCTACCTGCTCTGATCTTCCCTGTCCTCCCTCCAGCGCTTGAACAGTCACCCTGCCACAAATCCACGTTTCACTCTCCACCTGTACTCCCAGGGCCATGTTGGTGATATATTCTCCCAGTTCTCTGGGTCAGGACCACCATCCCCCATACAATGTCTACCAGCCAGCCTGGCAAAGAAGACTCGTATAGTGAGAGAGGAGAAAGAGAACGATTTTAAGCTCAACCCCTAGGTTTGTACCACCCTGCCCAGGAGACAACCTATACATTAAATGAAATACCTCCATACAGCATAGCAATATGAAAGGTACTAGCATTATAACAAAAATGGTAATAATGACAGTTAACGTTTATTTAATGCTTACTGTGTGCCAGGTATTGATCCCAGCATGTTACATGGACTAAATCATTTAACTTTCACAGTGGTGCAAAAGTAGGCAATGTTAGCCCCATTTTTCAGATGAAGAACACAAGCACAGGATTTTCACATAGTCTCACAGCTAAAAATTGTGGTGAATAAGGAAAGAAAAGAACTAAGGGCAAACTAGTAACTAAGCAAGAAAGTGAAGAATATTAAATTGTAAGTCTGACAAAATATGACTTTATAAATTTTTAATTTGTCTTTTGTTTGAGCTATAAGAGTTCACATGCATGCTGGGTAAGGAGATATTTGCATTCTCAGTGTCTTAGCCTGTGAACTTTTGTGTGACATTTGTAAAAATGTCAACTACTAATCTCAAAAAGTTTTCCCTTCTAGAAAGCTATTCCCATAGTAGCTTTCAAACTAAACCTCATAAGAAAATGCTGGAAGTTTTCTAGAGGACCACAAAGACACTAAGCCAAAATATGAGGAACTTCATTATTAGGAGAGTAAAATTTACTCAACTTATTTGAGACAGGTCAGTCCCCAGCCTCATTTTGGGAAACCCAGCAAAAAAGACTGGTGAACAGAATATAGTTTGAAGATCAATAAATAAACTATTTACCCCATGCATCGAACATCACAAAGCAAAAAACATCATTGAATCCCAAGTCCAGGGAGATACTCACTCTGGGATGAGAGTAAACAGTAAATATCTCCATTAAATATTGAAGTTGGCTCAATTGGTGGCACAAAGGAGCCAAAACGGTGCCTTCTCCACCAAGGTATTCAAGGAATTTAAAAAGTTACTCACAGGTAGAAAGACAACAAAGAAAGAGACAGAGGGCTAGCTACTACTAACCAACCTGAATGGAGACAACATTTAGACAGTTTGTGTGATATGCAGTTACACCACAGCCTGGCCAAGATAGTGGTGTAAAAAGAACCCAGTCCCTGCTGCATCCATTTCCAGACGCCAGCTCATAGGTTGTTTCACAGACCCTTCTCACCCACAGGAAACCCTGAGAATTTACAAAAATTAAAGGACAGAAAGGTCAGAAAGTTAAAACACAGTATGCAGTCGCTCCTCCCTAAAATGACCATTTGGTTAAAACCCATGATCATAAAAGAGTTAAAATTCTGCACAGTTTAGGAACAACCAGTTGACCTCTAAATGTGCTGGTTTGAATCCAATCGCCTTTCAACAAGTATGAAAAATCTGCCGCAAGGCGAACTAATACGTAGCAATTATTTTCATAGTGTACATGGCTGAGCTCACGGCATCCTGTTTAGAAAAAAAGAATAATGCTCATTTTCCAAAAGCCAGACTCAAAGGCTGAGCATAGCTGTTGGGAGGATTTTCCTTTGGTTATTATCTCTAAAACTGCTGTTGGAGAAGCCTTTCCTTGAAAAAGCACAGTACCTTGAAGAAAAAAAAAAACTTTTCCATTTTGTTTAAATTCTGTCTATGAAATAGTTTTCTCCAACTTTTAGTTGTCTCCACAGTAAAATGAGTTGGGAAATAATTATTATCCTTGGCTAAAGACTTTGTGTGCCAGATTATGAGTTTAAAAAAAAAAAAACCACTCCCAGTGAAAGGATGAAATTCTGAACACTACTTTACACAAACACATTAAAATTCAGAGACTCAAAACTAATCATTGAAAGAGTATCTCCTCCCTAACATAATTTTTTGACAAGAGTAGTTTGTGTGAAGTTTAAATGGTAAGATTCCTTCACGTCTTTAAAATCTAAGTTAATTTACGAACACTCTGACATAGACTCGTTTTAAAAAATTTATCAAGGCATATTAGTTATATAGGATAATGGATTTCATTTCATCATATTTGGACATGAATGTAACATTCTTGGATCCAGTGTGTGTTACTTCAAGGCCACTTGCAAAGATAGATGCCCTAACTGAAACACTGCCATGCAGCCTTTAGAGCGCTGGTCAATTACAGGACTGATCTTTATCACTTCCACTGTGCTAGTCTTTGACCTCTATGGTCCCTTCTCTGTCCCAACCCACTGAATTCTATCAGTCTGGTTTTTCTTTGTTTTATTCTCTGCCTTAGACTGAGACTTCCGAGACTCTTTCCCACTCTCAAAAGCCTCTCCCAGTTCCTGGCTCCAGTATGATTTCCGCTGGCCATGCCCACGTGCCAATATTTAATTTCCCCCTCGTTCATTCACTGTCCTCTCGTGTCCAGAAAGCAGATAGTTCATGATCCCACAGCCACGTGGGTGGTGGCCCCAGGCCAGCGCCCCACTCATCACCCAGCGAGCCACTTTTGCTTTGAGACTGCAGAGGCACCAGCTCGATTCAGGAAGAGCAAGCAATGCCTAGGCTGGGCACTGCTCACAGACCGGGTCAAGAGAATACCTGCCGGCCCTGGGCCTTGGCACAGAAGCCCCTTAGAATTCACTGTCTATCAGGACATCCTGGTAACATGCATAGTCCCAAAGACTCCTTCAGAATCACAGTCCAGAGTAGAGGCAGAATCCAGGCAGAAGAATTTCATTCCACAGACATGCCAGGCAAATGGGCAGGCAAGGCTTCCACTGGCCTCCCTCACTGGTCACGACCTACTCTTCTCCACGTCCTGAGAAACAGAACTCTGTCATCAGCTTCTAAGCAGCCACTAATTCCAAGCCCTCTTCCTACCACCAGGACCCATTATGCATTCAAACTGACACCAACTCGCAATTAATTCCCCTCGTCCCTATTTGACATGTCAAGAATTATAAATCAGAAAAAATGGAAGTGTTCCACTGCTACTACCTTGAGGTTATCCTCCAACAGAGAAAGCCATCACCTGACTACGAGGTGGTAAATACAGCCAGGCTCCCAGCTGACTTCTTAGTTATTCTGCCTGCACGCAGTGAGCAACTCCCGCGAGTCATCATCCTCAGGCTTCAACACAAAAATGAGACCCTAAGACCTGCATAACAGAAGAAAAGAATGGTGATGTAATTTCTTAACATCTTTTATTTCCCTCATCAGGGTACACAACACAAGTGTACATGAGCTCTGTTCAGGCTTTCCAGTCCAGCCACTATTTCTCCTTCCTGCCAGCATTCTTCACACTCCAACTTCCACCAGAAAAGCAATGTAGTACTGGGGCAAATGCCTGAAGATCAAAAACTAGAGTTTCATTTTCAGTGTTGTTATTAACTGAGTGACACTGGCCAAGTCACTGAAAACTCAGTTTCACCTTCTGTAAAATGGGGATAATATCCAGCTCACAGTGTGCAATGAAGGAAGCAAATGAGACTGTGAAAGTGAAGATAATTTTAAACTTTAAACACAGAGGAGAGAGAGAAAAACTGAAAAGATCTACCCTCCCTCCCCTTTTACACGAGCAGGTGAAATAAAACGTTTAGACAGGAAACCTAAAGAAAATAACCCACAGATAATAATCTCAGCAACTGTCAAAGGGAGCTGCCACTGTAACCGCCAAATCTGGCCAGGAGCTCAGCTTCAGCACCATATTTTGCACTCCTGGGTGCATGGAAATTTGCACTAGAGCCTTGGGACTTCAACCTGAAGGAAGAAATCAAACTGCTCTCTTTATTTCACTCTTTATAGTATAAAAAGAAAAGCAGATACAGCATAAACTTGAAGCCAAATGCCCCAGATCTTAACTTACTTTATTTCCATAGCAAAGGAACTCCAGGAGAAATTGCAGCTTTCTGTGTTCTTGGTCCCACTCGAACGGGAAGTGCTGCTCAGAGCCCCGAAATAGAAAGCAGGAAGTCAACCGAACTGATTTCTCTAACTTCCCAAATGCAAATCACCGCACTCTCTTATAGATGAGAATTACAGTGAGGTGTAAGCCTCCTTTTTAAAAAGGCGTTCATATGCTGATTGTGTCCAGAAAACATCCTGCTCCCGGAAAGAAAGGAAAGACCCTGCAGCTTCCCTCTGTGAGGAAGTGAGACTGACAAGATTAAATTGATGGTGAAGGAAAGATTACTGAGGGTGTTTCCATCTGATCCAAGCTGCCAGTAGAGCAAAGGAAGCACCCCTCTGTGATGTTCAGGCAGGGCCTCTAGAGAGAACTCTATTCTTCTAGAAAAGATCTTCTCCAAGGGAACAGAGCTAGAGTCTCCCACCCCACTTCCTCTTGAGTGTTCAGAGTATCAGTGTTTTCTTGGAGTCCCCTGTCTGAAACTTTCAAGTGGAAACACCAAGCTCCGTCCTGAGTATTCCCCTCTAGTCATTCTCTGTCCTATACCGTCATCTCTACCTTATCTGCGCAAACACAGTCACAGAGTCAGCAAATCCCCCTGTTAGGGCTGCGCTAAATCTGCCGCGCCTCACCATTTCCAGTCCTCTAACCTTGCCTGCTCTTTTGTGAGACTGTCAGATGAATCTTCCCAGCATGCTGTAGCCTCAGTATTCCCTGCTCCAAAGTCAGCCATAGCGCCTTAGTATGGATCAAATCTGATCTGATCTGCCCAGCAAGTGGTCTTGCCATATCTACCAGGCTTGAGCTGTGCGTTAGTGTGGGAAGTCTGAGGCGTGGGGCCAGATGGATGGGTGAGATGCTCTCATAGGAAAGCTTTATCTCTTAGTGGCTAAGGGAACCTAGGAAATAATGAAGCCTGTCTGCACCTCGCTTTCCTCACACATGGAATGAAGACAATAACACCTACCTACATAGTTAAGGATTAAATAGGGTAAAACAGCCAAAGTATCCTAGTCCTAGTGGATTTCAGTTAGAAGAGGAGGATTTAATGCTTATGGAGGACTTACTACATTTGAGTTCCATTCTAAGGATCATATATGCATCTGTGCAGGGGTTATTAATATTATTATTATTATTATTAAACCCACTGGGTTTAAGGGGAAATTCAGACAAGAGAGAGTAAGTAAAGTTACAGGAACCACCAAACACATCAGGAAAAGGACAGCCCTGCAAGCTAGCATGTGACTGCACAGCCCACACTCACCTCCGTCTCCACTGCAGCCCGCTTGCGCCACTTCCCTTTTCCCTGCCCCTTCCCTGCCACTCCACGGTGAACACAGCTCAAACGGTCACCTCAGTCCTTCCCATCCTTCCAGGCTTTGCTCCACCTCCCAGTGTCTCCTATGAACGCCATGCAAATTTTCCCTCCAATCTCTCCTACTGTCTTGAAGAAAGCAACGACAGCAGTCCCTCTGCCCCAGAGCACACCATCTCTACCGTATTTTACCCGCACTTTGCGGCTCACAGTTATTCTCCAGTTGTCTCCATAATCTATTTCAAGACAGTCTAAAAAGTGGGCCACACTCCCGAGTTCCAGCAGAAACACACTATTGCCACCAACACCTCAGCCGTCACCAAGCCGGCACTCCTAACTTCCATTCATTTATCCGATGTACATTTAGCAAGCATCGGCCATATTCACTTTGTAGATGAAGATTACCTGGGCCCTGTCTTCTAGGAGCTCACAGTCTTGATGAGAAAAGAGCTTGCACAGAAAATGTAAACAGGCTGTGATAAGCACCAAAAGCATGCCGGTAGTGGCATCACTCTCTCTGGCTCTTTCCAATCTTGCATTGTCCGTGTTATGTTACTCACCAACCTTTTATCACTGCTGCCTCCCTGTAATTTATTTGCTCACCACCTATATCCTGAAATCACCCCTCAACTTATCTCACTCTTTCTTTCTCCCACTCCTAAAACAAGCCCACCTTCTGCTGACAATGACCTAAGTTCATCACTTCTAAATTTGAAAACCAGAAAGGTCGGTGAACCACACACAGGGCCCTGAACTTGCGCAGGTAAAGCTGGCTGGGACCTTGACTTACTCTGCTGACTTTGTTTCACTTTGCTCACATACATGCAGCTCACTGCATAAACTACAGCTGAAAGAGACTCTGAGCAGTTTTCCAAACCTGTTTGCCCACCCTGCCGTCCTGTCCCCTCCTTTCATTTTATCTCTGGAATTTAGATGCTTTCCCAGGGCTTAGGTCAAAAGTCACCTCCTCTGCACAACCTGTTTTCCCTCTCCCACAATGGATGATAGTCCCATGCTCTGATTTGCCTTAGTTATGCACTCAGATCTTGTTTGGGGCACTTAAATTCTACCTTGCTTTACAACCATTTGTACATTAATCTTCAGGGATCCACCTTTAGGACAGGTGCTTTGTCTTAATCTAAACCTCAATATGGTGCCTATTGAGGCACAGAGTATATGTTAAATAAATAATGAATATGTTTTATTTTTGTACATAATATAGTAGGAAAACAGTTTCATTGAGAACCCAAGGAAAATCCCATGTTTTTTTTTTCATTATTATCATTCAGAATAATTAATTTTATGTGTCAACTTGACTGGGTTAGGGATACCCCAATATCAAGTAAAATATTATATCTGGGGTGTCTGTGAGGCTATATCTGGGAGCCACTGGCATTTGAAACAATAAGCTGAATAAAGAAGATCTTTTCTCACCAACGTGGGCAACATCATTCAATGTGTTGAACGCTCAATGATTACAAAAAAACAAAGGCACTGACCCTTTTCTCTCTTGAGCCTTGGACATCATCTGTGCTTGGGCATTGGACCTCCTCATTCTTGGGCGTTCCAACTCTGGGACCCACCCTAGCAGCAATCCCCGCAGTAGCAGTCAGGCCCTTGGCATCCTACTGGGAATTACACCATCGGCTCCTTGGTTCTCAGTCCCTCAGACTTGGACTGAATTACACTGCCAGCTTTCCTATCTCTCCAGCTTGCAGACAACATATTGTGAGACTTCTCAGCCTCCAACACACGTAAGCCAATTCCCATAATAAACCTCTTCTATATCTACGTATTTCCTGTTGGTTCTGTTCTTCTGGAAAACCCTGACCAATACCTTCTCTAATCATTTATCCAACAAATTTTTCATCCCTAACCAATCATTTGGGCACTAGGGGTACAAAAATAAAGACACAAATGTCTGCATCCAATAAACTTATGTTCTATGTCAGAGAGGTTGCCACAGAATACCAGTGAAACAATAATTAATATACATGCATAATAAGATGAATTACAAAATTCAGGCAATTTTACACCAATTAGATGTGTGGCCACAGGCAAATCACTTACACTGTAAGCTAAATGCTAATAAGTATATAAGGCACAAATTCCAAGCATTCTGTGAGCTTATGATCCTAACTATTGTGTGCCCCCCCACACTTGGCTAATGGATGTCACTTCTATGTCAGTAAGTGGCAATATATTTACCAAAAAAAATCTATTATTGATGCTAATTATTTCTAGGGAAATCAAGTAAATGGCAGCTTAGAGAGGTAAAAACAGTAGATGAAATTAATAATTAGAAAATGAGACAAATTATAAGTGCTTCATCAGCACCACTGGATAAATAAATCAGTGAAATTCTTGCAAGGTCAGCCTAGTAGGGAAGCAGTGTTCCTGTAGGCGTGAGAAATGCTATCCTCTGAGCTCCCCACTGTACCACTAGAGACTGAAAATATGCATGTGTAAGTCAGCCTCTCCTCTGTGACGTGGGTAGGGACTTCTTTTTGTGCATCTCCACACCTGGTGCCTAAGCAGGTTGGAAGTATTCAACACACACTTGTGAATAAAGCAATCAGCATCATTAATAATTGTGTGTGTGTGTGTGTGTGTGTGTGTGTGTGCATACACATATGCTGAGGTTTGGACTCAGGACCTTGTGCACTCTCTAAGCCCATGGTCCAACCCTGAGCTGTAACTCCAAACCTTATATCAAGAATTTACTGAGGATTTATGCATACCAAATCTAGAATTACAAGGGGCTGGGGA
>NW_004955446.1:7835813-7911107 GCF_000276665.1 Chinchilla lanigera | reverse complement strand
ACCCTGAGCTGTAACTCCAAACCCTATGTCAAGAATTTACTGAGGATTTATGCATACCAAATCTAGAATTACAAGGGGCTGGGGACTTAGCTCAGTGGCACAGCACCTGCCCGGCAAGCACAAGGTCATGAGTTCGATCCCTGATACCAGAAAAAAAAAAAAAAAAAATCTAGAATTACAAATGGTATGGTTCCTACCAGCCAGTAAAATCAAAGCAAAACTTAAGGCCCCAAATAGAAACCATGCTTTGTTCTTTGATAGGAATTATTATCACAGAAAAACAACTTAGCCACCAGGGAGAAATTTTAAAACATCAAATCCTCTTTTTGCATTATTCAAACCCTGTGAAAGGCAGTATTGGTCCACACAAAGGTCCCTTCCTTTCATGTGGCTGTCACATCACACAGCCCTCGCCTGCTCCGGTCTACTCCCCACCCTCCCACCAGAACCCACTCCCAGACATTGTCTTCAAGACCTAGTTCTACTCTACCTCAAGCTTTCTCCCTGACTCTGCATACAAAGTTCCAAAACAAACAAACAAAAACCAAAAAAAAAAAAAAAACTAGTGTGGCAAGATGAAGCCTTGCTTGGAAGCCTTGCTAGGGAGGAAAAAGACAATGAATAAGCAAAACCAGGGCCAGTCTCTGCAGGCTCTGAACAAATGCCTCCAAACTATCCTACGTCACAAAGGTTGACCTGACCTAGGTTCAACTTAAAGGTAGCAGAACACATGGGAAATAGTATAAAGGAACAAAAGTATTCACATTTGCTAAGATAATATCATAAGCTCAAAACAGCTCTATCTGAAGATGAATCTGATCATTTTATGTGGAATATATTGTAAGAGGCACAGACAAGAAGCCAAGAAACCTGAAGCGCAGAAGGAAAGAAAATGATTACATGTAGGGACCACTGCCCAGCAGTAAGACACTGCTCCGGGTGCTTCGTGTGAATGCGCTTGCCAGCCTGAATGCCCAGCCTGAATTACACAGCACGGAAATGTGTAAGGTGCTGTTCTGTAGACAAGCTTGACCAGTGTCATGCGAGGCAGGACATGAGGAAAGAAAGGGCGTGGTGAGCCAGTGCCTATAGCTGAGGAGAGGAAGTAATTGCAGGTAAGGTAGCTGAGGAGAGGAAGTAATTGCAGGTAAGGAGGTGAGTCCTGCACAACTTCTGTCTTTTCCTCCTTTGGCACTTTCATTCCCAGGGGCAGGGAAACATTTACCTTCCAAAAATGGTAGAAGTTAAAAAGAGAGAATTAAAGGAGAAATTGCCAGTTTCCTAAAGAGAGAGGAAAGAGGAACAGAAGGCCACAGCTTCTTCCTGACCCAGACAGAGAGCAAAAAATAAGCATCATGTAGCGTCTTGATTTAAAGAAAGGAGTACAGTGGACCATGGAAGCGCACACCTGTAATCCCAGCACTTGGGAGGCTGAGGCAGAAGGGTCACCTCAAGTTTGAGGTCATAGTGAGTCCAACGCCATCCTGAACTACAGAGCAGTGTTCAATCTCAAGAAAGGATGGGAGGAAAGGAGACGAGAAAGAGAGAGAGAGAGAGAGAGAGAAGGTAACCAATGGCATTATTTCATTTTCCATATCACAGAAATTTACGCTGTTAAAAATCTTCCTTCCTAGTTATTTCCCTCTGACAGATAAGTACCAATTCATTTTAAGAACTGAAGCATTACTCTTTTGCTCTTGAGACTATAATTCTTAAGGTGTCTAAATTTAACATTTCAGAAGCATGATGGTCTCATCCACAATATACATTTATTGATCACTGATTGCATAAACAGTGCTGGTGATGTTAGAGAAAGGTCCTGACCCCAGGGGCTGGCAAGGACACAGCACGGAAATGTGCTTGATTAATACATCTGCATCTTGGTTCTTCCTTAAAACCCAGAGGTGACAGTAAGACATAAGCCTCTATTTATGGATAATTAATCTATTACCTTAACTGGCATTAAGCAGGAAACCAAAGACCATTAGAACAAATTAAAATTCATTAATATACCAAAACAGCTCAACACTAGGATACTGATCTTAATTAGAAATCACTCTGAAATCTGTTTTAGCCCTTATAGAAACTTTTAAGTGAACTGTCTATATTTCTTTATTCAAAATCCCTATTAGCCAACTGAAGCCCTTAAAAAAAAAAAGTCAACTGAAGCAAAACCTATGGGCTGTACCCTGTGATTGGAAGAATCAAGTCCAATTGCAGTAGCCAGTTCAGGTACAACTTAGTTGCTTGAGACTTCCTCCCCCAGCGGGTGATACAACAGGGAAGTCATCTGACAGAATCTGCTCTGCTTTGGGGTAGTTTATATATTCTTACATATTTAGCCTGCGTTACAGTCATGCAGTCTGAGCAGAAGTGTTTCCTGAGCACTTATTGTCACAGTCTTCTGGATGGTACAGAAAAATGAAACAAAACACTTTTCCAGAATTCTCCTGAGAAACATTGGATAGACACAGGTCCAAGCAACACGGATCTGCACAGGTAAATGTTTACGAACAGCAACTGCCAGCAGAGGTTACAGGAGCCAAATGGCCTTGGTTTAAGTCCCAGCTCCACTAGCTGCCACTGTGACCAGGCTTTATAGCCCTCTCCAAGCCTCAGTTTCCCCTTCTGAAAAACTGGATTTATAACGCCCACCTCATATGGTTGCTGTGAAGATTTAGTAAGGCAATGAACATAAAATATGCAGTACATAAAAGGAGCTCAACAAATACCAGCTGCTATTATTCTCATTAAAAATATTAGTTTTGTTGTTACTTCCATTACTACTATGCCTGGCACAGCTACTCCTCTCAGCTGTATTTTGCCCCCTACCTTCAGGACAAGGAGGCTCCCCGGCTGTCGGAATCAGTCCAGTCCAGATGGAGTCAGGCATCGCAGGCGTGGAGGTGAGGAGGCTCACAAGCTGTCAAATGTCACAGAAGAGGATTTCAGATGGAGGAGATGGCCACAGAGGGAAGTGAGCCTGCGCGCTATAGAGCAGATAAGTTTGCTCTAAATGGCTTTCTGAGCTGAGGACGGGCACATGCTCACAGGTCATATGATAAGCCGGAAAGTGTCTTAAGAATGCTTGAGTTACTCCAAAAAAAAATGCAGCTTTTGAATAGTCACAAAAATCTTACGCCTTCCTCTTATGTTATTTGAAATTTCAAAATAAATTTAGTATCAAGAGGAAAAAGTGTTGGATGCATTGGCAACTTTAAAAAAAATCTCATTTGGGTCTTAAAAGATACATATTTCTTCTTTGATCATGTAACAATGTGAGCACTGAATCAGCTTGTGCACAACTAGCTTTTCTTTCCTAAGGGGTGGGAAAACAGAACCTGAGGCAGGTTATTCTCCATGTCAAGTTTATCTGACGCTTAATTCTCACACTGACTGATACACTCCATGTGGGACCATGACCCCCTTATTCCCAACCCCTAACTTTACAGACCAGGGGACCACGAGGCTGGAGTGGCTTCTTCTTACCCACCTCACTAATTGGTAACAGAAGGAAAGAGGAAGCCTGCTAATGGAGAGAAAGTCGGAGGAGGAGGGGAGGGAGGACAGCAAGGCTTGCCTGGAATGACTTGCTGTGGGAAATCAAATGCTGTGGGCAGCTACTTGGGTTTCAGCAAGAAATGGACTTAGGCAAAATGATTTTTCAGAAAAAGCATTCTTGCTGCTGCATACAGAACACAATAAATTAACTATGTCAGATTCCTTACCTCTGCACCTTCTGCTACCCAAACCTAACGTATCAACAAAATATATTTAGAGGAAAAAACTCTACTGTAAATGTTTTTCATCTGAGAGGTTTTGCTATTTATAGTCAGTGCTTAGCCATTTTAGGAATGAAGTTGAAAGATTCTTTTCCTCAGTGGTTATAACAAACTTGAAGCCTCCATGGCTTAAAGTAAACAAAGTTGGTCTCATTTTTTAAGGGGGACAAAACATTGCAAACAGCACTCAAGAGCTTGGAGTCTTTGGTTTATTCCCCAAATCAAAAGTCAAGTGTTTGTGCTGCCTCCACTAACGATCTCCTCCTGCTCTGGGAATGTGAAGGTACTGAGGTGTCCCAGCCTATGTTTTCTTCAAGGAACTGGTGGTGGGAAATTTTCAAGGCACAGTCCTTATACTGCACTTCCCCTCTTCCCACTGTACCCACCCTCTTTCCCCCAAAATAAGACCTAGCCAGGACATAACCAGCATTGAAAACTAGAGATAGAATTTGCAGCTTCACGGCCAGTGTCTTGAACTAGATTCTTCCTCATTATTCTTTTGCTCAGTGGCCAGTTGTAATGGCAAGTGAGGCAAGGAAAACTGACTGGGGCTGGGATTTTTGATCTCTAGTATTCCAAGCTGGTTATTTTCCAGTTAGGCCTTATTTTCAGGGAAACATGGAATGTTACATAATGACCTGCTGTTATGGTTTGGGAGTATTTTTGCAAGGGGAACAATAGAATACAGGTATTCATATATATATATATATATTTTGCCTTCTTTCTTTCTTCTTCTTTCCCTCATCCCAGTCGTTTCTTCCTTTGAGCAATTTCTTTCCCTTTCCTATCATCTATTGTACATTTTGAGTTTTACTTACTCTTTCAGGTTCCTACACCAAGGAGACAAAATGATGTTTTCATATGTGGGTCTGATTTATTTCACTTATGCAAATGGTCTCTAGTTGCGTCCATTTACCTACAAAAGCCTCGAGTTTATCTTTTTCTGTTGTTGTTTGTTTGTTTGTTTGTTTTCTGGTACCAGGTATCAAACTCACAACCTCACACTTGCCAGGAATTTATCTTTTTTAATAGCTGAGTAATACTCCATTATATAAAAATACCACAATGTTTTTATCCATTCCTCAGTGGATGGGCATCTGAGTTGTGTCCAAGATTTAGCTATAACAAATTGTGCTGCTATAAACATGGGTGTACATATATCACTGTGGTATGATGTCTTTAATTCTGGGAAAATACCCAGCAGGGGAATAACTGGGTTAAATAGCACTTCAGTATATACATGAATAGCTGCGATGACCGTATTGCTGATGTCTGATGGTGTATTGAAATGAACAGTTAATACTTACAATTTTTTATGTTCTGATCAACCATGCATGCTTCTGTCCAGTGGTCTGAGCAACTGATTTGAAGGTAACAACATGCAATGGAATTACAATGGTGAACTCCTACCATCTTTTCTAGTGAAACTCTGTATTATCTCTAATGTTTTATCTAATAATTATTTTCTTATTCTCTTTAATGGTTTGAGCAATGTTTCATTCTTACATCCGGTAATCTGAGCAATGTAGTTGAAGATAGCAATATATAATGTAACAACCACTGTTGATTTGTATTATTTTGTCTTGAGACCCTGTATCACTTTGAATGCTCTTGCTTTGATTTGTTTATGTTCGTGATACTGGTATGCTGCTACTGTTCTATTTTGTTTGTTTGTTTGTTTGTTTCTCATTTACTACTCTCTTTAAAATAAAAAAAGTAAAAAAAAAATAGAATACAGCATACATATTTTATAAGATTATTTATAATAGTTACCCAAAGAACAATATACAAAAGAGTGTAGGAAATCTGTCCACATACAAGACCAAGGAAACTAGCCAAGGGCCTGGATCCCACAGAAATATCCTGCAGAGTCCAGCTGAAGACCTAGGGCTCATAACAATGTCTCCCACAAAGCCAGCTAGAGGCCCAGAGCTCACGACAATGTCTCATGCAGGCCTGCTTCACGGATCTGTGCTGGGAAGGCCCAAATGTCAGTGGTGGAATCTAGGAAGCTGTGCCAGCAGGATGAAGGATCTGTGCTAGCAGGCTGAGGGTTCAGCATTGGAGCCAGGAAGTGGTGCTCAGAAGAACCAGAGCTCCCCCAAAATGTACCATAATTATCCTCAGCAACAGTGAGGTCCCGAACTCCTCCAATGATCAAGATGGCTAAGTTCCCATCAAGAAAACCAATGCAGTAAGCTTCTCAGGAGACCAGCAGTGCACCATCATCCCCTCTGGAGACAGGAAGCAATGCTCAAAGTGAGGACCAGAGCTCCCCCAAAGTGAACCAAAACCATTCTCAGTGCCAACAAGGTCCTGAGCTTCTTGGAGGATGAAAACAGCCAAGTTCATCAGGAAAGCCAGCATGACGAGCTCCTCCAACATAACCAACAGCTCCTTACACCTTCTACCAGCTTCCAACAGCCTTCTTCAGTTCCCCAAAGCCTTCCTTCTTCTCCAGTTCTGCCTCTTACGCCGCTGGCAACAGTTCCCATGTGGGCCTCCCTCACCCAGCACCATGCTTACTCAGTTCAGCTGGGGGTTATAAATGGACCACCAGTTGTGAATCCACTACATTTCACCCCTGGTCAATTTGATAACCATACACATTTCCTTTATCCATGGTCTCTAGTGGCAGATTTGTGAAAAGTTAACATGTTTTAGTCTATTCACATGCACATTAATATAACAGTTACATAGATACAGTTCTTTTTTACACTCATTCTTGCACCAAAAACACAATATATAAAGGGTGACCAAAATTCAAAGTTAAAAGACAATACTTTGATTAATTAGCCCAATTACAAACATATATCTAAAAACAACATAAAAACGTTAAAAGAAATTACAATCACAGTTCTTACTTCCCATTAATTTTTACAGTGCATGGCAAGACTGAAAAATGGGGATCTCCTGCAGTTCAAATACACTCTTATCTTTGGATGAAAGATTTCAGTTCATGTTTCTATTGTCCTGTTTTTAACAATCACGTTCTCCTTTTCAACCTTGCAACCCACAGTTTCAATAAAGCCACCCCTCTGGCCAAATGCTTCATATCAACTTACTGGCTCTTTACTCTTAATTTCAAACAGATCTGGCTAAAAGCTCTCAACAGTAACCATGTTACCCTACCGATAATAGACTACATTGAAATTTTGTTTCTCCAGACAGGCAATATCACTTAACACAAGCAAAATGCAGACCAACGTCTGCCAAAACACTATATATTTTACATGGGATCCAGCAACCAGTGCAGTCCTTCTCAATTGAAGGCTCCCAAGCTTCATCTCAGTCAGCATCATTTCCATCGGAACTCTGATTTTCCAGGCTCCAATCAGTCTCCAATACGGTTTGCAGCATACACAGGCTGACTCTTTGGCCAGTCTCTCAAAACTTTTCCAGATTAATTCCAAAGGTTCTTAAGTCACATGGCCAGGCAACATCACAACAATAACCCCACTCTCCCAGTACCAGTTTTGTGTTGGTTTGGGGCTTATTTTTGTAAGGGAGAACAATGTAATACAGGACACATATTTTATAAAATTATTTATAATAGTCACCCAAAGAATGATATACAAGAGAGTACAGGAAATCTGTCCACACACTACAGACCAGGAATTTAGCTGAGGGCCTGGATCCCATGATAATGTCCTGCATGAGTCCAGCTGAATACCTACAGCCCATAACAATGCCTCCCACAAACCCAGCTGGAGGCCTAGAGCCCATGACAACATCTCATGCAGGCTTATTTCATGGATCTGTGCTGGGAAGGCCCAAATGTCAGTGGTGGAATCTAGGAAGCTGTGCCAGCAGGATGAAGGATCTGTGCTAGCAGGCTGAGGGTTCAGCACTGGAGCCAGGAAGTGGAGCTTAGAAGAACCAGAGCTCCCCCAAAATGTACCATAATTATCTTCAGCAACAGTGAGGTCCCGAGTTCCTCCAGTGATTAAGATGGCTGAGTTCCAATCAGGGAAGCCAATGCAGCAAGCTTCTCAGGAGGCCGGCAGTGCACCATCTTCCCTCTGGAGCCAGGAAGCGATGCTCAAAGTGAGGACCAGAGCTCCCCCAAGTGAGCTAAAGCCATTCTCAGTGCTAACGAGGTCCCGAGCTCCTCGGAGGATGAAAACAGCAAGTTCATCAGGAAAGCCAGCATGACGAGCTCCTCCAACATAACCAACAGCTCCTTACAGCATCCACCAGCTCCAACAGCCTTATCTCCTCTCCCAACAGCCTCTTTAGTTCCCAAAAGCCTTTTTTCTTCTTTTCCAGGTCTGCCTCTTATGCTGCTGGCAACAGTCCTCAGGTGGGCCTCCCACACCCAGCACCATGCTTACTCAGTTCAGCTGGGGGTTATAAGTTGACCACCAATTGTCAATCCACCACACCTGCCCAAGACCCATGTTTGTGGTGGCTTCTCAGCAAATATTTGATGATTACCCTGGCCTTTAAGACTTGGCTGGCACCCCTAAATTTCATGGCCTTTCCCCTAAAGGGACCAGATGCAAAGGAACTCCAAGAGTCAAATTTATTCCATTGAGCCACTGCTCTGTTCAGTATCAGAGGCTTTGCCAAGGGAATACCCCTACAGTGCAGCATACTATTCATGCAGTGTTTGAGTTGTTATCTGAAAGCCAAGTTAAAGACAGTCACTGTATCGCACAGCTGACCAATAAATGGCAGAGTTTTCTCAGAAGGAAAGAGGAGACCCCTCTTCTCCTGAAGACATGGAAACAGGTTGGATGTGGGTGAGGGATGCTTTAATGCTTCTCTATGAAAAGGGGAACAGTTGGAGTAGGAATCTACCTTGAAGAGCGGTCTAAGGGACTTATTTCTTAATTATATGTATTTAAGGTATACAAGTTTTGATATACAGATGCATAATGAAATGATTGCTTCAGTCGAGCAAATAGCATATTATCTCACACAGTTGCTGGAGCACAGGTGTGTGTATAGTGCTGTGGTTTGGACAGAGAATGTCCTCCAAAAGCCTCATGTGCTCGTAAGGTGGGAATTTGGGAAGGGGATTGAATCATGGAGACAGTACAAGCAGTGGTGGTGAACCTTCTAGAGCTCTCAGTGATACAAACAGTTTACTGCCCACCACTGCACTATAGCTAAATTGCGGTCAGGAGGCGGGGCCTGGTTGGAGGTAGGTCACTGGGGCATGACCCGTGAGGGTTTGTCAGCCTCCCTGACTCCACCTTTTACCACGCGGTGCTTCTCAGACACCACAGTGTAAGCAGCTTCCCTCCCCCGGGTCCTTCCAAAGTGCCTTTTTGTCTTGGGCTGAAAATTCCAACAACAACAAAAATGAGCCCAAATAAACCTCTCATTCTTTCATCCTTTGACGTGTGTTTGTGTTTCAGCAATGAGGAAAGTGACTAAGATATATAAGGAAAGTACCAGAAATTCTCTCAGCAAATTCTCAGTATGAAATACAGTGTTACTGACTGGAGTCTTCATGCTGCACGTTGGATCTCCAGGCCTGCTGATCCTACCTCACTAAAAACCTATGCCTGTGACCGCCATCTTCCCATTTCCCTCACTCTTCCCACTTGAGTTTTATTTTGGGATTTTCTTTTTGTTTAGATTCCACATATAAGTGAGTTCATGCTGTATTTTTCTTCCTATATCTGACTTATTTCACTTAGCATGTTCTCTAGCTTCATCCATACTGCCACAAGTGGCAGGAGTTCCTTCTTTCAAGGCTCAATTATATGTATATATGTATATCATGATTTCTTTAGTCATCCCTTGACAGACATAGATTGTCCCATATCTTGGCTATTGTAAATGCTGTGCTGAACATGGGGCACGGCTCTCTCTCTGAGGTGGTGGCAGTTTCATTTCCCTTGGGCGTATTCCCAGAGGAAGGATAGCTGGCTCTCAAAGTAGTCCTATATTTTATGTCTTTAGAAACCTGTACAGTCTTCACACAGGCTGCCGCAATCTATCTTCCCATCAACAATATATAGGAGTTCCCTTTTCTCTTTATCCTAGACAATACCTGCTATGGCTTGTCTTTTATGCATTAGCCATTCTAACAGGTGTAAGGTGGTATCTAATGCTTTTGAACTGCATTTCCTTGATTATTAGTGATAGCGAGCACATTTCCATAAACGTGTTGTAAAGGACGTTTTTGCAGCTCTGTTTGCAAACACATGCCTTTGATGTGACTTGCATGTTTATCAGACAGCTTAGTGAATTTTCTCAGGAAGCAACATCAGCTTCAGCTAAGAGAAGCCAGAGATGGTGAAGCCCCCACATTTAAGTAACCCATGCGTCCCCACTGGAGACTGAATGGTGAGGTGAAAGGCAAAAGGGAAGAAACTCAGGAAATGATGAAAAACTGATGCCTAGGGGTCTGCTCTGAAACCTTCTAAGTTGTTGGGCCCTAGAAGCTTCCAAACAGGCACTTAGTAGCTCAGATCCCTTGCTTACAGTGATTCAAACAAGTCATTTCATGCCCACCCTCAGTAGTTCTCATCTTCTTCACATCTTGTTTTTTTCCTATTCACATCTTATATTGATCTTCCAAAATGATGATGATGATGATACTTCTTTTTGAAGAGGCAGTACCACAAATGGTATGAAATTCAAAAGTTATACAAGAAAATGTGGTGCAATATAACCTTGTATACTTCTATCTAGCCACCCAATAATGGCCCCAGTTTCTTAAGTAATTTTCAAAGGTGTTCTATGCATATATAAGTATAAACATCTATATATTTTATGGACAACATATATAGAATAATAATTTTAAAAATTTGGGGGGATAGTGCTGGGAATTGAACCCAGGACCTCACACATGCTAGACAAGTGCTATACCACTGAGCTACCTCCCCAGCCTTTTTTCATTTTGACACAGAGTCTTTCTAAATTGCTCAGACTGGACTTAAATTTGTGATCCTGCTGCCTCAGCCTCCTGAGTAGCTAGGATTACAGCTGTGCACCACCATGCCAAGCATCAAATATTTTTTCCTTTGAGCCATAAAAAGGGAGGAGCTTTCTCTTTCATTCCATTGATGTAGCTGTCTGTGCACCAGGACGAGAATGCAGAGACGCTGTAACTATCTGTGCTCATGAGACCATTTGTGCTGCTCATCACTATTCTGATTCAATATTTTTCCTGATTATTCCTGCCCTTAGTTCTCCATGTAACTTCAAAACCAGCTTCTCGGAGCATGTGGACCTTTTTTCCATTATATCCGGGCACTGATGGCAGCTTTTATGTATAAAGGTTATTGATTTTTCTATCTAGCTGCACTATTCAGTTCTCCTGTTTATTACTGTTGGCACTGATATTTAATTTTGAGGTTTTTCAGGCTCTGAATTATATGGTCTGCAAATGTAATTATTTTGCCTCTTTTTCCATTTGCACATCTATTTTTCTTACCTAAAAAGTTGGCCAGTACCTCAAGATCAATGTTGTGTAATGTGGAGAGTAGCATCCTTTCCCTAATTTAATGTGAGTTTTCTACTATTTATCCATGAACAGGAGCCAATTTTTGAAACAAGACAAATATATTTATTAAGGCACTATAAATTTAGTTATTTTATGATGTTTTTCATAATCAATTATTTTCATAATAGATATTTTCAGCAACCGTGGGTGTGAGCATATGTTCTTGCAGTTTTGATCTGTTAATAAGGTAAACTTCATTAATAAATTTCATACTATTAAATTATTCTTCCTTTTCTGAAATAAATCTCACTTGCTCCTATTATTTTTTTACTGTCACCTTGGAATTTGTTGCTAGTATTTTACTGAAGATTTTTGCACTGATGGTTGCAAGAGACATTCTTTTGTGTTATTTATATTGCTCCAGACTTCGGCACCAATATAATTTACACCTCTTAAAATGAAATTACAGAATTTTCTTTTTCTAGAAGTTTAAAAATCATTGGGTTGACTGGTTCATTAAAGTTAAAAGAACTCACCCAAGAAAGTATGTGTACATAATAGTTTGGGAAGAAAACAGCCTTTTGATATCTTTTTTATTTTCCTCTTGTATTTGATTTTGTTTTAGATTTTCCAACTTTTCTGCAGCCAGGCTTAGAATCTTATCTTTTCTTAAAACTACATATTTTATCCAGGTTTTTAAGTTTATTTTCACATTGGTGAATAAATAAATCTCCTATAACCTTTACTCCATACTTCTGATTATTTCTATGTTACTTCTTGTTTCATTTCTGCTTTGTCCCTTTGAAAAATAAATGAGCACATACCTGTAATCCTAGCACTCTAGAGGGTAGGGCTGAGGCAGGTGACTTACAAGTATAAGCCCAGCCCAGGCAACTTAGTGAGTTACCAAGACCTCCCTCCCATCTATATAAATGAATGAATGAGTGTGTAACTCAGTGCAGAAGTCCTGAGTTTAATACTCACTAGTACCACCTTCCCCACAAAACTTGCTCTATTATTTAAAATAGTCAAAAAGAGAAGCAACCCCAGTGTCCAAAAACAGATGAACAGACAAATATAACATCGTGCTGTAGTCAGAGGTTTGAAGGGGAACAATTTAATTCAGAACACATAATTTATATAATTATTTTATAATAGTCACCCAAAGAGTCATATACAAAGACAGTGCAGGAAGTCTGTCCACACACTAAAGATCAAAGAACCCAGCTGAGGGCCTGGATCCCACGGCAATGTCCTGCATGACTCCAACTGGAGACCTAGAGCCCTTAACAATGTCCCCTATGAGTCCAGTTGAATGCCAAAAACTCATGACATCTCATGCAGGATTGTTTCACGGATCTGCACTGGGAAGATCCAAAGGTCAGTGGTGGAAACTAGAAAGTCTGTACCAGTGGGATGAAGGATCTGTGCTAGCAGGCTGAGGGGTCTTCACTGGAGCCAGGAAGCAAGGCTCAAAGTAAGAACCAGTGCTCCCCACAAAAGTAGCACAGCCATCCTCAGCAACAGTGAGGTCCCGAGCTCCTCCAATGATGAGAACAGCCAAGTCTCCATCAGGAAAGCTAATGCAGCAACCTTCTCTAGGAGACTGGCAGTGCATCATCTTCCCCTCCAGGGTTAGGAAGCGATGCTCAAAGTGAGGACCAGAGCTCCCCCAAAGTGAACCGCAGCCATTCCCAGCAACAAGGTCTTGAGCCTCTTCCATGATGAGAACAGCCAAGTTCATCAGGAAAACCAGCATGACAAGCTCCTCCAAGAGAACCAACAGCCCCAAGAGAACCAACAGCTCCAGGAGAAAACAACAGCTGCCAAGAGCTTCTCGTCTTCCTCTCCCGTTCTATCTCTTAGAAGATAGAACCTCCCACACCCAGCACCATGCTGGTTCAGTTCAGCTGGGTGTTGCAAGATGACCACCAGTTGTCATTCCACCACACATGCTGTAGATACAAACAATTATTCACACTTAAGAAAAAGCGATGTTCTGATGTGTACTGTAACACAGAGGAGCTTTGAAAACACTGTGCTAAGTGAAGGAAGTCAGACACATAAAAACAAATATTGTGTGAGTCCACTTATAAGAAATAAGAAGACAGCAGTATGCTAGGTATTCCTGAAAGGGCAGAGATTCTCTTTCGGGTGAGGAAAACCCTTGTAAACAGACAATGGATGAAAAATGTCCCCCAAGGACCTTGTCTTGGTTACTTTTCTCTTGTTGCTGAGACAAAATACCTGACATCCAAAAGTAAGGAAGGAAAGGTTTATTTAGCTCACAATTTGTGGAGGTTTCAGCCCATAATCAGTTGGCTCCAAGGCAGGAGGGGGGCAGGGCACAGGGGCAACAATTCAAGGTGGCAGATGACAGCAAAAATCCCTTATATTGTAAGCAGGCGATCCCCACCCTGGGGCATGTTGTACTCCTGCCATCTCCATGCCCTCCTCTTGCACAGGATGAGGACGTTTACAAAGTGAGGACCCTGGCCCCCTACAGAGTTGCTTAGTTAAACCTCTAAACTTCTCAAATCAACACAGTGTATCAGGCCTCATGTGCTCTGAAAGGTTCTCCAACACTGATGTACTGTCCCTGTGACCGCTCATAGCCCCACCTATGAGTACACAAGACCTTCGAGGATCAGGTGGGAATGGCTGGACCACATTGTACTTGTAATTCATGCCACCCTTTTGTACTCTTAAAAATGGGTAAATAGCAATTTTACATTATGCATTTCTAATAGAATAAAATGATCATTTGAAAAAATAGTGTAGTAGTTTTATGTAATGATTTTTCAGACACAACTCAGAGTTAGCCATTTTTATGGCCTTATGTTTTGTCTCCCTCTGTGTCCCCTTGTTATCGTCTCTGAGTTCCCAAGCACTCTGATTCGAGCCTCCTTGCTGTGTCATTTAAGTCCTGTGAGTTCATAATGATGATCAGCATCCCTGTTCCACCCTGCTCCACCAAGAGACAGACCAAAGGTAGCTTTTCCATGTTTCCACTCAGCTCCGCTTCCCCAACTTGCCGTTGAGATCAAATGGGATCCAGAGACACTGCGGCACCCCCAGATGTGTGTGCTATTCCTGTATCCCAAAGAAGAGGTGGCTGCTTCTGCTCTCCCTCGGGGTGCCACTTAAGGAAGTTGCTCCCACCAGCTGAGCTACATGCCTACGTGAGTTCCCTCTCAGAGTCTTTCTGTGCCCATATGTGATTCTTAGTACACTGGGAGCCTCTCCAAGATATTATCTTTTAGTGTCTTTGAGTTTTGTCAAAGGTAAAATTCAGATATCCCATTTTCCCACCCTCATCCTGCTTCTCTTTTTCTGGAAGCTTCTGAGGAGAAAGGTAAAAGAAATATACCTTTAGTCTGTCCTTTTAAATGGAATCCCAGCATTTAAAAGGGGTGAAATGTATTTCAAGGTAAACATTAAGGAGAGCCTTAAAAGGGAAATACCTTGTCAGGGAACATCTATCCCGAGAGTTCCTCATGGAAAAGGTGGAATAATTACTTCCTGCCCCCGTGGTTGGTGATTAGAGTGTGTAGACTATGTGCCACCTACGTCATGCTTGTCCCTCCCCTGCGCTACCTGGCTTTCCCCCAGTCTCCTGTTTCACCTCACTCTCGCCTTTCAGAACCCCTTGGGACTTACCAATGGCCCAGCCTCTGCCATGTGGGAATTTGTGAGGGATGCAGAATCTCAGGCCCCTCTCAGGCCCAGAATAGGAATCTGCATTTTCACAAGATCCCCAGATGATTCATATGCACAGAAAATTTGAGAAGCATCACTGTGGATCTCAGCCCAAGCCCCATTTCCCCTCACTGTAAAATCACATCAAATTCTCCGGCTGTATCTTTTCATAAAACATTCCCCTGAGCACTCTAATTATGCACTTATCAGGACAATTCTTTTCTATTCATGCATCTCTCCCCTACTAAAATCATGCCAGGAAGTATGGTTACCCCATACCCAATCGATAAACATATGTTAACTGTGCAAATGAATGTGTAAAATAGTATATTTGTGTCTCAGGGCACTTTCAGTTGAACATAGTCCTTCCCCAGTCACCCACCAGAGGACCCATCCATTCCCGAATCAGGCTGGATCCTCTCAACCTAGCTTCTCCACAGGCCCAACTTCCTGGAGCAGGCCCTGCCCAAAGAAGGGAAGGAGTCAATAAGGGAATGCTGACATCACAAAAATGCAAGAAATTTCATCAATCACCAGTTCCCCCACATCTCACATACCTGCACAATGGCTCAAAGAGATTGTTTCCTGAGTGCTACTCTGGAAAATATGAACACAATTTCTGGCATGGGAAGGGAAGACATGCCCCACAGACACTGGCTCAGACACGTCATCCCACAACCCCAGCCCCCGGATGGCAGGATGCAGGAGGAGGGGCCAGCCCAGGCTGGGGCCCATGCTGAAGTCTGCTTCACCAGTCTCTTGTGCCCCTGCACAATTTCTCCCTGCAGTTGCCCTCAGCAGGTGTACCTGAAATTGCCTCTCAGTGGGGGAAGGAGAAGGGATACTGTTTTGATGAGCTAAGAATGAAAGGTGACGGTTTAAAACTAGTTCCCTACTTGGATAATTAAACCTTCACTATATATAGCAGGTTTAAAATGAATGTTCACAACATTGAAACAGAGCATGCTAATTCTAAAAATACAGACTTCCTTGCTGTCAAAGTCCTCTTGGGGAAAACAGACACTGAATTAAAGCAATGATTTCATCTTCCTGCCTGTGAACCAATGTGTCCCAAGCATGGGCCCACCAAGCAGCAGGGAGAAGCCACAGCTGTGACTTCACACCCCATGAAATTCTCTGAGACTCCTTGCAGAAAGTCAAGGAAAGAGACGTCACAGGCTGGACTGTGCTCCGTATGGTGTCCCACCTCATACCAGATCAAACCAAGGAGGACTTCTTAAGTTAACCAAAATACTATGTAAAATTCAAGTTAGGAAATGAAGGAATTTTCAATAGGTCACTTTTAACTGTAGTCCCTGCTATATTTTATTAGAAATGAAAGATACATCCAACACAGAAAAATTATAAATGTTTGAGGGGATAGATATGATATTCACCCTGAGCTGATCATTACAGATGGTATACATGTATTTCACTATCATACTGTAATCCACAAGTATGTAACTATGTACAACTTCAATTTTTTAAAAATAACTTTTAATAAAAGGAATGAAAGTCATTCAAGTGAAAGAAACTGGTTTCTTTTGAAGTGTAAACTTACTAGGAAGTCATTTTTATGATGATTACATCACAAATAACTTTCACTCTCTATAGGCTGATAATTCCTAATTCAAAAATCTGAAATTCAGAAAGCTCCAAAATCAAAAACTTTTTATGCATCATCATGAGGTCACAAGTGGAAATTTCATACCGACCTTATGTGACAAGTCACAGTCAAAGTATAGGCACACCAAAAATCGGGTATACCCAAGTTATAACATATACACAAATATTCCAAAATCTGAAATCCTGAACATTTCTGGTCCCAAGTATTTCATGTAAGGGATCTTGAACTTGTGTAGCCTCAAAAATAATTATACCTGATTCTCAAACAAAGCTGTTCCCTTCCTATAAAAGTCTACTTTGCAATTCACTTGGTGTAAAAACAACCAACCAACAAGTCTGTTTTAAAAAGTTGTCTTCACTTGGTGAGTCCAGTTCTCTCCCTGTTCACTTTGGACTCAGCCAGACCACAGAATTTGTATCAAGGTCATAGACTCCTTCGTGGAGCTCAACACAGTACCAGCCTCTCATGACTTCCTTAAAACTCTTTTTAACTTTTCATTCCTTTCACTTTAAACTCGTCCCTTCCTTCTTGGTTCTCTTCTTCCTCATGAGGATGAACTTTGCTAGAACAGCAATTCAGAATTTGCTTTTGTGAGACCTCACCTCCAGCGTCCCTGTGTCCTATTTTCAAAAGACTTGAACTTTTCAATTATCTTTATAATAGAACTGTGTATGTGGATATGACAGAACAGCAGCCTCTTTTTTCCCGAGATGATATGTGCACCTTCCATCCTTCATGCAGGCAAGATCTCTTTTCCGCTGTCTTCTAAAAATAGTAATTAGTTCTGAGGCATGTGTGGCTGTAAAATAGCCTGTGAAGCGTTTTCACTTGTATTTTCTTCTGTAGAAATTATAGCCCAATTCTTGGCTTTTGAAGAACTTAAGAAGATCATGACCATGTGAAGGGAGACATCAGCAATGTGCTTCTAAGGCTCTTTGGCTGAAAGAACCATAGGAACCCCCTTACCAGGTCTCCTAGGACATTTTTCCTGTCCACAGCCTAATACTCCAAGATTTCAGGGGAATTTCTCCATCTTCTGGCTAAGGGTTATCATGGGATAATGAATCAATCCTGCCATGCTGAATCATTCAGATCTCTATTTTGGGTCCCTCATTAAACTTCTAAGTGGCAGGAAGATATGTACAAATTTTACCTACAACTAAGCATAGGACAGTGACTTCCTGGTACCATATTAATATGTGCCTGATTTCTGAGTTTTAAAACTGTCAAGTCTTCAAGATGGGCCTAACTCAAAACCCTTGGTTCTAGATGGTGAAACAAAAGCCCGTAAAGGTAAGTGATTTTCGCAGGGCCTCAGAGTGCCCACGGCAACATCAGGACTCCCTTGTGTCCCTACCTCCTACTGCTATGTGCCCTGAGCTTTCCAGAGTTTTATCTTCTGCTGGAGGAATGTGTTGCCGTGAGCCCCTTTTGTTGTACTCTTGGTCTCGGTGTTGGCATGACATCGCTAGATGATTCTTAAACATTGTGGCTCCTGTTTTGTATCTGATTGATTGGTCTGTTTATCTGCACTGCTACCAACAAGAATCCATTCATTACCAAGTCTCAGAAAAGTATCTGTAGCATATTTAGAGTTCCTCATTTACATCTAAAGGAGAAAGGCCAAGTTTTGGAGTAGTGGCTTGAACACCAATGTTATTTTGTACCATTTTCCCTGGGAAAGTTGACATTCACTGGTTTCTGTACCATCAAACATTCACAGTGTCAACCAAGATCGACTGACTCTGGGTTTGAACTACAGGTCTAATTCTCTTCTGGGGAGTCCTCAAGATTTCTGATTTCATTTTCTTCTGAAGAAGATTTAGATATTTATTCCAAGTTCTGATCTTCAGATTTTTCTTTAATAGGCTAACAATCTCCATGAGCTTCATCTTATCAGTTTCCTCTGCATTTAAGTCTGAAGATTTTTATATGAACAATCATAGAGATTTCTTGGCTACTAAACCCATCTTTTACATAAATCTTTTCTAATGGGGAAGCCAACACTGAAGATGATCAGAAACAATATTTCCATTTCCTTCCAATTCTTTGGATCTAAACATATCTCTTTCACTCCCACAAAATATGACTGAAAACTAATTCTTTTGCAGTATTTGAGCTGAATGTCCCATCATGGACACTCTCATTGTATGGAACTTTTATCAATATCATTAATACTTTATAGATTTAATGTATAAGTTAGTTGGATTGTGCCACCTTCCTCAAAGGTAAATGCCAGACTTTTCCCCTTGCATTCACTGACCTACCATAGCATTGTCAGTCAATAAATATTTCTTGTGTTTTATTACTGACTTTTCTCTAATTTTTCTTGAATTTAGTCTTCTGGCCCAAAAGGAAGCATGAAATAGTCCTCTACTAGCCTCCATAGCATTCCATTGTATTTGTACAATAAATAAAATGAGAAAGTAAGATCTATTTATCTATTTATCTATCTTTTGAAACAAATTTAATTAGTATGGATTTGTTCCATAACTGACAGGTATATAAAATTTCATGTCTCTAACTTTTCCAAAATTAATTCCAACAGAACCTTCTTCAGCTATAGTTGATAAGAAATCCAATCTTAATCGTTTTTAGGCCACTGCCACCCTCTACTCCACCTACCAAAAGAAAAATACTTCTTGTGAAATGAAATCCATTTGGGGCTATGCCATATCTCTAGTCTGGTCTTGGTTTATTACAGTCTCAGAACTTAGAAATATATTGCCCAAGGCGAGTGGCTTATTCCATAGTGCATGACTGCCATTCACAGAATAACTGACTCCACCGGAATCTTTGCCCCTTCCTTGAAAACCACAGTGTCACATGTTCAGTCCCAGCCACCGCCATCAAGGGTCTCAGCTCTGACACCCTCCAAGTCTCAACTTCTCCCCTGCGACATTCTAGTCTTTCCTCAATGTCAGTGAAGTGCACAGACCCTTGTAGCAAAAGCCTCTTTTTCAACCCTATTCCTGGGCAAGGAAACTCAGCCTTCTACACAAAATCCTTCAGCTCCCCTTAACTGGTATGCATAGGAAGGCAGAAGAAAATACTCAGAAAAAGAATTATTTTTCAAGAAGTTCGTGCCCTCACGAAACAAGCTATTTTCACTGCTTACCACATACATGCCTAAAGACTTGTTAAATACAACTATGAAATTATTCCAGAGAAAAATGTAGGAAGGTTTTTTTTTTTTCTTTTGTAAAGAATTAGCAACAAGTAATGAGGGAGATGTGGAGCTGGGAGAGATCTATTTCAGTGGTATGAAAAGCTGATCTGCTTCTCCCACTCTACAATTCCTAAAATAACAAACTATCATCTTCTTTCAAATGGGAAACAGTCACAGTTCACCAGAAGCCCACTTTATTTCCTCCTGTTTCCATATTAGTGACTTTCATGTCCTTCTCATTGGCATACTCAGACCAGATTGACAGAGAGAAACGTGAATGATTTTCCTATTCTAAAAGTCTATCTGCACAGTATATAAGATTTTTCAGATAAACTTCTTAAGAAGTTAGACTTTGAGAGGAGACTCTGGTCATCTCCAGAAGCCTTTCACCTTTGTACCTAAATTCTTGCACCTGCCAATTGCTCTGTTGTCATTTTCAAGTGACTAACTCATTTGGAATCTTCAAGTTTATATAACCTAGCAATTTTTTTTATCATACATTACATAAAACAGATTCTTACCTCTAAAATTTAGTGGGAGTTTTCTGTGGTTTAATTTTTCCAAAGGAGCCAGGAAAGCAATATAGCAGTCTGACACTTTTATGAGATGTACTTGTTCTATATTCTGAATCTTATTCAAACATACAATGTTCAAAAGAAAATGCTTAAAAGGGTATGGTTAGAAGGTATATTGATTCCACAAGTAATGAAATTTTTAATTGCATGGAATGTATCATATATCATATATCTAGCAAATGCATAACTTACAATTGCTAGAATTTAATTATTTAAACTTTTACATGGGTGACTATTTTAGAATCACTATTAATAGGTGAAAAAGGACTTAAAAATACTATTTGTGGTTCTGAACCACAGTATGTTCCACTGTATGCCCCTTCACAAGCAAAACATCTGCTCTATGTTTACTGTCTTAAGGGAGGGGTAAATTGAGGCAGAAAAGTACAGCAGGCCTAGGGGATTTCCTGGCATTAATTGGGGGTGGGGGGAAGGGGTTAGGTAAAGAACCAAACCTTAAGGCTAACAAAAATGTACTGAGGGCTTTAAAAATATCTGAGACAAACAAGGAAAATAATGTCCTACCTCACCCTGCCACCACCCCAGAAGACAGAAAAATTTCCCTGTGCCAGACCAGAGCAGAAATGGCAGGAAGGGGAAAGAGTGACTGCATCTAGCATCCTGGCAGGAGAATCTATACAAGGACTCTGGGTTCCCTAGCACTTCCAAAAAAAAAAAAGGGGGGGAAGTATGCAGCTCCCCCAAGCGGGCACAGACATAATGGAAAGGGCCACTGAGGGAAATGTGCCTTACAGATGGGAACCTGGAGTGGCTCAGCAGCAGCATACCACACTGCAGGATCCAAGACCAGACGGGAGACTACCACCTCACAAACACCGCACCTGCACAGGACGAGGTGGGTCATGCCGGTGGGTCATGCCCCTGAGTTTGCTAGAGCTAGATGCAGGGTGTAAAATGAGAGAAAAGGTGGAGGCAAGCCTGACTGAGATGATTTCTACTGTTCTAAATGAATGGAGGTTCATAATAGAAATTATGGTAGATTATAGGGAAAACAACAATTCTGTGTGCTGAGATGCATTCCCACTATGAAGGAAATACTGAATTGCCACAGTATGTTTGTCAAACTAAGCAGAGAAGCAGTTGTGGAATTTATTCACTCATTTTGTCTATTTGTATTGAATCAAAAACCGATGCATTGCTGGATGTGGTGGCACAGACCTGTAATCCCAGCATTAAGGAGGCTGAGGAAAGAGGATGGTCCAGAGTTCGAGGCCAGCCTGGGCTACATAGTGAGATCAAGGCCAGCCTGAATTACATAGCAAGACCTTGTCTCAAAAAAAAAAACAAAAATAAAAGCAAAAACAAAAAAAAACAAAAAAAAAACCATCACCAATAACAACAACAAAAAACCCAGTGCATTGTGAATATCCTTTAAAACTGCTGTTTAAGGGGCTGGGGATTTATCTCAGCGGCACAGCGCCTGCCTGGCAAGCACAAGGCCGTGAGTTCAATTCCTGGTACCAGAAAAAAAAAAAAAAAAAAGAAAGAAGAAAGAAAAAAAACTGCTGTTTATGCAATCCCAATGGCCACAGGTTGAGGAGGGGAAGTTTGTTATTCTGTACCTAAACATACTAAAACATTTAAAAATCAAGGCATATTTCTACATAATGAAGCAGTTGGCAACAGTCTTGGGGATTTTCCAGTGTTTTAATGGACCTTATATGGTCCTCAGATCATTTTCTAGCCACCATGCTAGTGAAGCGTATCATCAAGGCCAAAATAACTGTTATCTAACTAAAGGGCATAGAGAAGTCCAGAGACCTTTGCTTGGAGCCAGTCTCTTCTTACGCTGCTTTCAGCAAGGGTTGAGCACTGCCTTTCCCTGCAGGAGGAAATGACATGGCCTGCGTAGGGTCCAGCCAACCACTGCATAGACAACCCCAAAGTGGCCGTGCTTGGGAATAAATGTCCCAAATATGAACTTAGTCTCACAATACCTGACCTCCACACCAAAGGAAGGAGCTTTTCTTACTGCTTCCAGCGTGTGTTCCTCTTGACCCCTCTGCCATGGCCACAGGGATATGTGGGACTTGCAGAGATCTTGCACTGCCCAAACTTTCACCATAACTCCAGAAGCTGGGCTTACCCTGAGCATCACTCAGGCAGGCAGACTCTTTGCTGCACTGGGGCCCTGAAACCTAGTGGCTTGTTCCAACAGCTTTCACCAGCAACCCAAGGAGAAATTCCTGCTGGGAAGCCATGATCTATCTACAGGATATAGCAAACTTCTCTGAATATAACGGACTGAACCTGTAGTGGACTGATAACTGGTGATCAACTAATAACCCCCAGCTGAGTAAGCATGATGCTGGGTGTGGGAGGACCAGCTGGGGATTGTTGCCAGCAGCATAAGAGGTAGAACTGGAGAGGGAGAAGTTAGGCTGCTGGGAGCAGACAAAAGGCTGTTGGGAGCTGACAGAGGCTGTTGGGAGCCGATAAAAGCTGTAAGAAGCTGTTGGAGGATTTGGAGGAACTCATCATGCTGGTTTTCCTGATGAACTTGGCTGTTTTCATCCTGCAAGGAGCACAGGACCTCGTTGGCACTGAGAATAGCTTCGGTTCACTTTCGGGGAGCTCTGGTCCTCACTTTGAGCATCGCTTCCTGGCTCTGGAGGGGAAGATGGTGCACTGCCAGTCTCCTGAGAAGCTTGCTGCATTGGCTTCCCTAATGGAAACTTGGCCATCTTGATCATCGGAGGAGCTTGGGACCTCACTGTTGCTGAGGATGGCTGGGGTACCTTTTGGGGGAACTCTGGCTCTTCTGAGCATTGCTTCCTGGCTCCAGTGCAGAACCCTCAGCTTGCTAGCACAGATCCTTCATCCTGTTGGCACAGACTTCCTAGATTCCACCACTGACCTTTGGGCCTTCCCAGAGCAGATCTATGAAACAGGCCTGCATAAGACGTTGTGGGCTCTGGGCTTCTACTTGGATTAGTGGGAGGCATTGTTATGCGCTCTAGGTATTCAGCTGGACTCCTGCAGGACTTTTCCATGGGATCCAGGCCCTCAGCTGCATTCCTTGGTCTTAGTGTGTGAACAGATTTCCAGCACTGTCTTGTATATCATTCTTTGGGTAACTATTATAAATAATCTTATAAAATATGTGTCCTGTACTATATTGTTCCCCTTGCAAAAATAAGCCCCAAACTGACACAGAACCAAAGTTCTCTGAGTTCTTTTTTTTTTTTTTTTGGTTTTTCTCCGGTACCGGGAACCGAACTCACGACCTTGCGCTTGCCAGGCAGGCGCTTTGCCGCTGAGCTAAATCCCCAGCCCCTAAAGTTCTCTGAGTTCTAAATCTAAGCCATGCGGCATAAGAGCCTCTTCCAAATTAGTTCTTCATTGGTAACTACTCTCTACATTTGCTATTCCTGTATTCTTTAGAGTTCTCTCTTGCTCCCTCTTTATAGTTAATCAGCTTTCCTTCATCTCTTTATATTACATTTTTTCTGGTCTTATTATAGAAGTGGTTTCCAGCTCCTGTCTGATAAAGAACTGATATCTCTTCGACATGGGATTTTGGAATCTAGCTAGTGCTCTGGGACTTGAGCAAGTCAGGGTTCTCCAGAGAAAGATAACCAACAGGATATGTACTTGTACATGTACTTAATGTGTGTATTATGTAAATATAAAGGGAGTTAAGTAATTGGGTCATAAAGTTGTGGGGGTGGGGCTTGGCAAGTTTGAAGCAGCTCAGTGGGCTGGCAACTCAGACAAGTGTTGAAGCCACATTTTGAGTCTGAATGACTACCCAGAGCACAGGTGGGCAACACAGGTGAGTTAGTCAAGTCCTTCAATTGATCCATGAGTCTCATCCACATCATCAAGAGTCATCTCCTTTACTGAAAATCAGCTGAAGGTAGATGCTAAACACATCTGCATTATACCTCCATGGCAATGCCTAGATTATTGTTTGACTAAATCACTGGGCCTGGTAGCCTAGAAAGCTGACAGTGAAAATTAACCATCACAGAATACTAGTAATCCATGTCAGGCATTGGTATCACAATCAAGCTACCAGTTGTGGTTGGCTATGATGGATTTCATAATGCAGGAAGTGTCTTGGGAGCTCAAGTGGCCACTGCACTTGACCCTTGCAGCTGTAATAAAGATTCCAAAGAGTATGGAACTAGATGAATGCACATGTGTCTTGCAGTACCAACAGAAAGAAAAGGATAAGCTCATATCCTTTAGTGCTTATCTAGATACAGTCTGAAAACCAGACTATTTCCCCAAAGTCCTAAAGAATCTCTTATTTATAGGAGCCACAGAGCTTATATTAAATCTAAGGCCAAATTTAATAATGTGGGTGACTAAATTTTCAACAACAGTTTACTTTGCAGTCTCTCAAAGATCCTCACATGAAAATGAAGACTCTAGGTAAGAGAGTGTTCAATGGGCCTAGGACTAAACTTGAGGAATAGCTGATGTAGCCAGCTGAGGATACAACAACTCCTGTAAATGTTTGTCTCTTTCTTTGGTGGGTACAGAGGAGACATCTACCTTTCAGTGAAGAATAGAATTGTCTCTGTGTTGTAGAAAAGTTGAAATGTGTGTGAAGGAAAGAACCTGGAAGTGAAGTACAAAGGAGGTGACTATGTCAGCAATCAATGCACTGCTTTCAGATCCACACTCAGAGAAGTGTTAAAGCAAGTCTTGAGTCTGAAATCTGAGTCTGAATGACTCTCCACAGTGTAGGTGAGAAGCACAGGTGATTTGAAGTCCAGTCCTTCAACTGATTGATGAGTCCCATCCATCCTTCTCTGCTGTGATGCTAATATGTAGCCAGTGCCCTCTGGTGCAATGTTATGTTTTGTAGGTAACATGCAGGAGGGAGGCTGCAAGGTATCCATGAAAGGAGTGTTCCTTCTTGATTCTTCCTGTGTCTTCTAATTCCAGTGGCAGCTACAAGTGGTGAGTGGGTAGCACATACCTGCCAGTGACTTTCACCAGCACTTGAGGGTTTCCCAATGAGTTGTGCTGCCACCTGAGAGGCAACTTGAGGGAGACCTGATGGTAGCCACCTTCCAGCTGGCCTGTGGCACGTCAAAGAACTTCATGATCCAATCAGCCACGGCCCACCTCTCTGTCTCTTGCAAGGTCTTAAACCTCAGCCTTGAAGGGAGGGCACATTTTCCATTTTGGTTCCTTGCTTCAGATTCTCCATGAGGGTACTTGCTCCACCAAATATACACTATTTCTGTGTTCTTACCTTTTCTTCTTCTTTTTTTTTTTTTCCATTTTTTTATTGTTCATAGTATTTTTTAAATTATTTATTGAGAGAAACTATTCTGTACCCCACACATTCAGCTTTCATAGTTCAGGAACATAGGTAGGTGACAAACACCTGTGGAACTCCAAGAAATTCTTTATATTCATCCAGGTTGTTAGATAACCAGCCAGCTATGAGCTGAAACCTCTACAAACTGTGAGCTAAATAAACCTTTCCCTCTTTAATTTGGGTATCAGGTAGTTTGTCTCAGCAACAAGAGAAAAGTAACTAGGACACAAACCTCTATAAAACTTTATCTGTTCACATTCTACAAAAATTTAACTTCTAAAAAGACAAGGTAAGAAACAATAGTTCCTTTGTGGGTCATGTTAAATATTTAAACTGTGCTCCTGGGTATTTAACAACTGAGGTTTACAAATCAGGGCTAAAAAAATAACTGGGCTAAGAAGAGAACCAATATTTTGGCTCTAGATCTCCAAGGTTAACACAGACCCAAGAAATGAGGGGCCATTTTCTATAAGATTCTACAACATTAGTGAGTCATCCAACCTCCTGAGAAGAGAGATTGTGGTACCCAGAAGATAAGAGTCAACCAATGTAAAGTGGACCTAAAAAAGAGGGCCACCAAAGAGAAAAATGCCTCCCATGCTTCCATTAGAAACCATATGATCAAGCAAGACCACAACCCATTCTAGTGGTTAACATGGATAAAAGAATTAAGAGGTTCTAGACACGGTTCCAGAAATAACCCCTAATGTTCCTTAACTAACTTTAACAGATAACGAAAGGTTAATTTTAATTAACACAGGTCTCACTGTAACTCGGCCTTAAACACCTAACAAAAAAATATAACCAAAAGACGTATAAATACCATAATAATAAAGGCTACATATAAAAAGGAGGCTGCCATCACTGACCCCTGCTGTCAGCTTCCAGCTACACATGTAGCTGGCCACTGTTAGGATACAATAGGGCTAAAAAAAACGACAGGGAAAGCTAAAAGATCGCAGCAAAACTCTTAAAACTCCTTAGCTGAAATTGTCCTTCAAAACCACAAAACTCTCCCTCTTCCTACACCTAAAACTGGAGAGATTTGTACACTAATAAGTAAAATTTGTTGTCGTTAGATAAATAATTTACATCTGGTAAAAAAAAAAAAAAGGTTTTAAAAAATCAGACTTATAAAGCAATGTCTAGATGGGGCTCCTTTCCCAAACTGTCTGTCCATTCTAATACTCATATGGTTGATCACAATGTGCTTTCATTTCTTAGAAAAAGTTGTTTATTCTCATCTAGAAGCTGCCAAACTCCAAATAATCACACAGATATAACCGACAACAAATATACCAGTCTCCTTTTATCAGGGTCCTCCAGATTAACCTTGTTAAGGGAGTTTATAACTACTAAACTACAGTGTGACTTCTATCCCTATTGAGGGAGACCTGATGGTAGCCACCTTCCAGCTGGCCATGGCACCTCAAAGAACTTCATGATCCAATCAGCCACAGCCCCCCTCTCTGTCTCTTTTGTAGAATGCAAACAGATAAAGTTTTATAGAGGTTTGCGTCCTACTTTTCTCTTGTTGCTGAGACAAACTACCTGATACTCAAATTAAAGAGGGAATAGGTATATCCCTATTCTATCTAAACTACAGTGTGACTTCTAAATCAAGTTAAAGCCCTTTAAATAAGCTCTCTAGGAAAGGCCCACGTGCCATCTCCCCTAAACTGACTCTTCTCAGCTCAAAACGGCTTGATTAAAACTTTGCTGATTCTCCCTTAACCACAGTTATAGGTAGCTCTTCGGTGGGGGATTATTATGGGCTGCTAGGTTAAATTAAAATTAATATATAGTCAGGGAGGGACTGGGCTTTCTAAAAAAGTAAAAAAATAAAGACATCAAAATTGTGGCTAAAGGCACATTAAAAAAAAAAAAAAAGAAAAAAAAAAGACTCAAGATAAAGATACAACGGCCAGGCCTACATGCCTCCTTAAGAGATAAGCAGTAACTTACAATTATACTATAATTAACACCACATGGTCCAAAAAAGTCCAGCTAGTTATCAGTTACCCAGATGGGTGACCAGAACATCCAGACCTATCCCTCCCAAACGTATCTTTGTTCTTTCCATGTACCCATATACATGACCTGCTCTCCTATTAGTTCACTATTAGCTAAACAGCTGTACTTGTAATCCTACAGGTTGATTATAGTTTGACTCATGTTGGACCCACATTGTGACTTTGCTGTATAAATTACCCCTGACAAAGGGCCTCAGTGGCACCCACTCAGAAGCCCTCCTGTCTCTCAAGAGCTGTCTCTCAGGAAACCTTTCCTACTCTTAACCTTCATTGTTCCTTAAAATTCATTCTTCGATTTCAAGGTACATAAACTCAGCACATCTAACACTTAACAGGTTGGGGGTTATATTTCTTCTATATCAGTTTCTGCCCTTAGCACCAACAGCATTTCTGGCTGATAGCGAAATCTATTTCTATGTGTTTAGTATTTAAGTTACCTCTTTTGCAGTTAATCAGACTTTACTAGTTAATAATTCTTCCTGTTCAGATTACTGATGTGATTTATTTCCTTAATAGACATTGAATGATACAGGCCCCTTTGGGAAAGAATTAGCATTAGAAAAGTTCTAATTTTTTCCACAAGTGAATTGATAACTTTAACAAAGGATAGCCCCTTAAGTAGGATCTTTTACAACACAGATGCTCAACAAATAATCTGTTGAATCTTTACCAATTATTGTCATAAAATTTGCATTTTACAAGTTCAAGGAAAAATCAGAACCCTTATATATGGCTGCTGAGGTTGGAAAAGTCCAAGAGTTCCTCAAAATGAAAACCACAGAGTTACCCTGCTCCAACAATTCTACTTCCACATACTTATCCAAGAGAAATAAAAATATAAACCACACAAGAACTCATTCACAACTGTTCAGAGAAGGATTACTCATAACAGCAAAAATGTGGCAACCATCCAAATAGTCCAGAAATGACTGGATAAATAAAATGTAGTTAATAGGCATACATGGAATGATACTCAGTCATAAAAAAGGAAAGACATACATTCTTCATCCTAGCTGAATCCTGAAAGCCTTATGTTAAGTGAAAGAAGCCAGAGGCACTCCCCCAAAAAACACATGACATGTTCCATTTATAGCAACTGTCAAGAACACAGATCTACAGAGACAGAAATCATCTATTGATTGCCTAAGCCTGGAGCTTAGAGGATTGCAGATGGGGAAAGGGGACAAGGTAAGAGTGGGGACTGCTGCTAATTGATAGTGTTTCTTTTGGGATGCGTAATATGTTCTCTAATTAGAGTGCAGTAATGTTTGGAATATACTACATCAAGTGAACTGTCTACTTTAAACATCTTAAATGTATGTGAATTATATTTCTATAAAGCTGGTCTTTTTTTAAAAAAAAAAATGCCTTTTAAAAGTAGTTTTAGTTCTGCCTCTATAGTTCATGAAATGCATCCAAGTGATGCTAAAATAAAACCAAGATTTCAACCCAATGAGTCATAAAAATCTTTATTTTCAAAAGCTTATCTGACTATTCTTGCTTCATTTTACTTGCCTTTAATAGAAAATTGTTTTGAGAACTAGCTGAGAGGATAGTGGACAATTTTTTGCAGATATGCTATAATAGGCTGTTATATTAGACTATCCACAGGGTGTGCCTTGTTGGGTGTAACTTAATGTGCAGGAATTCTAAATCAAGTTAAAGCCAAACTCACCAGAGCTAAGAAGAAAAGGGTGCTGGGGAAGGCCAAGGATCGCCCTGTGTGTTCTGAGTCTACAAACGGGGCGCAGAGCTTTGGAAGACACCTGCAGCTCCCTCAGCTCTATCCTCAACGGTAAAAGGAGGGTGTTGAAGCAGATGGTCTCTGAGGATCTTTGTAACTCTAAATTCTGTGAGCCTGAGATTCTGTTATGCAAGTATTAAAGTTATTTTACCAACTGCAGGGTAAAAGTAAGAATGAGCAAAGTCTCAGCACATTTTACAAATGGGAGTATGTGTTTGACAGTGAATAGTAAGGAATGACTTCTTGGTAATCGTATATGCCCAGGAGCACAGTTGCTCCAAGGTCACCAGTGCCATTGTTCTTTAGGGGACTGGGCAAGCAGCCAAGCAGAGGCCAGATGGAAGTCAAACACAGCTGACTTCTCAGCCTTAGGATCTTTGAGTAAGGTGATGAAATTATTTTCACAGTTATTAACTATATTTATTGCCATCTTTCCCCAAAACAGTAAAAACTCTTTGTCTTAAGAAAAGCTTCTGTGGTTTTTCTGGGTTGAAGGAAAACAGGCAATTTTGAAATAATTAAATCCTTTACACAGTTTTCATCTATTCTTTCTGTCCCTGAGGATCTTACAAAGCACTGCACCTCAGGAAAAATGCAGAAAAAGGCATCTCTGTTTTCATTCTTGTATTTCTTTGGGAGTGCAAGAAAAGTCTCCATAGGAGTTTCCATCGTTACTCCAAATATACAAGCTAAATCTAATTCTAATTGCTACATACATGAATCTCACATTTAAATAATGGTGATGACAGCTTATCGAGGTTTTAAAAACTGCTTAAGCAATTTCTGTATACTGAAATGAATTGTAAGCTAGATATTGCTTAAAGATTTTTTAAAACATTTCTATTCTCTCAATATTCACCTCATTTATGTTACTAGGTATGTGAAATGGTCACATTTTCAGTGCATTAAAATCTTCTGCCCACAAAATAACATGCCAACCAGAGATTTAGCCTTTATCTTCATAATGTGAAATATATATAAAATGAATAAACTAACAAATGTATTTATGTCATAGGAAATTAATATAAAAACAGATATAGGCTATTTGATGCAGTTATACCATATTAAATACAATTATATACAAACATAATATTAGATGCAAAGTGCATATTTAAAATGAAAATATTGAAACAAAATACAAACTTTCAAAAAATGATAAAGATTATAATGATTAAAAATCTAGGAAAGATAAAATATTTTGTTAATTAGCTGCTTGACACATTCTAGAATACTTTATCCCTACAGTTTCAGCTGAATATTCTTTGGTTGCCTTGTCATATGACAATGACTTTTGCTTTTGCAAAAGATCTAATTAAGAAGGATGTCTTTTGTCCACTGTGTATTGTTTGATTGTCAGCAAATACTATGGGGTCATGATTCATTTTTAAAAAGTCATTAACATCATTGAATGAAATAAAGCTCATCATAGCAGTCAACACAGAAGATGACAGTACTTTTCAAAATAAATAATTTTGTTGAAAAACAGCCATTGTTGACCTTACACTTCTGTTGACTGTACAAACTGTATTTCTTCATTGTCATTTCATTTTTCTTCTGCTTTTTCATGTCCTAATAGATTTGGTTCTCATAAAAATGTCTTTTGTCTTCAATTTTATACTATATTTATTGGTTATCTCCATTCTTTTCTTTATAATTTTCAACATCGACTGTTAGCTTATATTGGAATACAATAAGCTGTGCTATTTCCTTCTGCTAGCCCGTATTGTTTCTACCTGTTGGTAGAAAGATGCAGTTATGAACACTGTGGGGGGTGTTTGAATATTTGTTTTCAATCTGCTTGGGTGTACAAAATGCAATCAAACATATGGTAAAAGGAAGTGAAAGAACTCTACAATGAAAAGTACATCACTCTGAAAGAGGAAGTTGAGGAGGACGTCAGAAAATAAGAGATATCCCTCTTCCCTGGATAGACAGAACCAATATAATCAAAAGAGCTATACTTCCAAAATTGGTACAGATTTAATGCAGTCCCAATCACAATACCAATGGCTTTTCTCACAGATCTAGAGAAATCATTTCTAAAATTCATATGCAACAAGAGACCCAGAATGACAAAGCAAATCCTGGGAACCAAAGCAAAGCAGGTGGCATCACAATCCTAGACTTGAAGTTATAAAGCTACAGTAATTAAAACAGCATGATATTGGTGCAAAAATTGAAAGAACACCAGGCATACACAGCTATTTAATCTTTGAAAAAGGGGTCAAAAACATACACTTCAGGAAAGGTAGCCTCTTTAATAAATGATGCCAGGAAAATTGAATATCCGTGCATGCAGAAGATTGAGTCTAGACCCACACCATATACTAATTTAAAATGAAAGTGAATCAAAGATCTAAATGTTAAAGCAGAAGCACTTAATCTCCTGAAAGATAAAATTGGGGAAGTGCTTAAAGATATAGTTGTGAGCAAGGACTTTTTGAACAGAACCTTAATGGCACAAGAAGTAATACTGAGAATCAACAAATGGGAGCACATCAAATTAAACATCTTCTGCACAGCAAAAGAAATGAACGGAATGAAGAGACAACCTACAAAATAGGGGGAAAGACTGCCAGCTATTCCTCAGACAGAGGACTAGACCTAGAATATATAAAGAACTCAAAAAATCAGAGCTCCAAAATAAAAGACCCCAAAATAGATAAACAAAATGAACAGACACTTCTCAGAAGTACAAATGGCCAAAAATATGTGAAACAAATGTTCACCATCATTGTCTGATAGAGAAATGCACATTAAAACTACTTTGAGATACCATCTTAGCCCAGAAAGAATGACTATCATCAAAAAATCTAATAAATGATGGTGAGGATGTGGGGAACAAAAAACTCTTACACTGTTGGTGAGAATGTGAACTAGCACAACCACTATGGAAATCACTATGGAAATTCCTCAGAAAAACGACAAACAGAAACTCTATTTGACCCAGCTATCTTCCTTCTAGGTATCTTCCCAAGAGTTAAAAGTAGCATATTGCAGGGATACACAGCACAATTTGCAGTAGCTGGATCTTGGAAACCGATATGATCATGGAGAAGGAAAATGTGGTATTTATATACAATCGAATACTATTCTGCCATAAAGAAAGATAAATCTGAGTCACTTGTAGGTAAGTGGATGAAACTTAAGAACATAATACTAAGTGAAATAAGTGAGGCACACAAGATTAAAATCACATAGTTTCTATTACTTAAGAAACTTAATACACACACAAAGAGCAAAATAGTAGATAGATGAATAGGAAGCAGAGGGAAATTAAAATTATCCCCCAAATTACCCACTCTTTTTTTTCAAAAAATTTAATATAAATGCTAATTTGTTTCATTTATACTACTAGTTTCCTTTAGTTCATTGAAAAGTAAGCTTTGTGTTATGACCTGTTTCTTCTTTGTAAGACAATCTTTTGTCTATCTTGTACTGAGTAGCTATTCTAAAAATAATGATACACATTGCATTAACTACAGTTATTCTAATATTGTGAAATTTCATTTTTTCTTTAAAATATGGTGAATATTTAAATTTTAAAAATTATATTAAAAGATACACAATGTCATTAGTTCCCTTCAAAACACTCCCTTCATTTCAAACACTCTTGTCCCACCATTCTAGCCACTTTTTTGTTTTTCTTCCGGTACAGGAATCAAACTCACAACCTTACGCTTGCCAGGCAGGCACTTTTGCCCCTGAGCTAAATCCCCAGCCCCTCCACCCACTTTCTGTAGCAGTCATGGAAGTCCTTTTTTATGTCTCTATTTGCACTGCCATACCTTCCTTGCTGTTCTGAACTGATTCAAAGTGTTTACCTTCCATGGTTATTGTGACTTAAGGGAAGAGGTACAAGTCCCACAGTGCCAGATCTGATAAGTAAGGTGAGTGAGGACACATTGTAATGTTTTACGAGGCTGCCTTTGCAGTGGATGAATGGAGATGCAGCCAGCATTCTTGCATTTTTTTTTTAAAATCAGACTTCATAGGGACACTGAAGAAAGGTCTTCCAGAACTGCTTTAGAAAGATGACAAGAACAATGGGCTCAGTGTGTCGCAAGTAGGGGGAGTACTTTGATGGCAATTAATGACAATGTGTCTTTCACTGTAACAACTTTTTATTTGAACCTTCACCATATATTTCAACCACACTTCATATAACTGGGAGTGAAACTGCTGGTTTGCACGCCAATTCTATGTTTAACTTGTTAAGAATCTCCCAAAGGTTTTTGTTGTTGAAGCCATATCTCGAAGTGCAGAACTAAAAGCAATTTCTTCCAACACGGTCATGTGGGGTACAGTTATTTTAGGAAGAGGCTGCTCAAGAAAATGATAAAGCAGAAAACAAAATATCTAGTCTCTTTCCACTGTAACTGCACATTACAATCACCTGAGCAATTTTTCTTCCAGATGATAATAAAACACTTGGAGAAAACCTGATGGTGGCTGTCAGAAGCAGGTTACTAAGCATCTTCCTCATATCCCCCAAAATATATGTGAAGATGCACCAACCAGCTAAAGCCCTTGCAATTGGGGTACCAGGGAAAATTCAACCCTCTTCTATGTGTGGTATCTCCTCTGGCTTAGAGAAGATTGTAGATGAGACAAGTCCTGAAGAAAAGTGCCTCAAAGTTCTCAGAACCATTTGAATTATTCACTCAGGTGAAAATACCATGAATCTTTTGAAGCAAAACAATAGTTCTACTTCCTCAAAAAATGTAATTTCTTGTTGTGCCCTAAACAAGACACAACAGTGTTAAAATACAGTGATTTATCAAAGTTTTGTGGGTTAGAAGAATACTACATTTGATCACCCATAGAATATAGATGCATCTTAATTTTTAAAAATTAAAAATGCAACCTCTTAGACTTCAGGATATAAAATCAAACTTTCTCATGGCCTTTGCTAGAACAGTGGAAAAGTGAATCCTAAAGAAGACACACAGTTAAATCCAAAGTCAGGAAACTTCCATGGGGTGAAGCAGTAAAATACACACTTGTGGCTGTTCTGTAAATGCTGTAAATTTCTGTAAATTCAGAAATTAGTTTTTGCTGGGTATGGTGGCACACACCTATAAGTCCAGCACTAGGGAGGCTGAGGCAGGAGGATCACCAGGAGTTCAAGGCCAGCATGGACTACATAGTTCAAGACCAGTGAGGACAACACAATGAGACTCTATCTCAAAAAACTTTTAAAAAATTAGTTTTCCACCCAAATTACTGTGTGGGACATTAAGTTAGCTAAGTTTTCTACCTTGAACCCCAGGAAAGAAGAGAAAAATAATAGCAATAGCTGCTATCATTAAACACTGCTTGACACCATACGAAGCATTTTCATTACCTTAGCTCATTTAGTCCTCCCAATAACTCTTTTGTATTTTAATAAAGAATCTGAAGCCAAACAACAATAAATAATCCCCAGATGTTTACAAAGCTAGAAATATGCTGTTATATAATTCACAGGTTCAAGAAATCACTATACTGTCCTTAGAGTACATTTCAAAGTAACTTACAGTAACAATTCACATCAGCATTCACTGAAGGCTACTAAAGCTATGCTAAGAGGAAAACATATAACATTGTACGCATATATTTGAAAAGCCAAAATTCTGGTAAACACTGATCTCACAAAGCTCAAAGAAAAATAACATCTTAAGGTAAAGGAAAACAGAATGAAGAAAATAAAGACAGAAAAATAAAGTTTTTTTAAAACTGGAAAATATATTTGCAATAAAGAGATCAACAAAGCCTGAGACTGGTTCTTCACAGCGGGTAACTTGGCTAAACGACAGAACTCAGATACAAAGCCCCAAGTTGTTTGTCTTCCTAACCTAAGTTTGTAGGCATCAGTCTAAAGAACTACACATAATTTCACCAGGTCCTAAAGCCCCAGAACTCCATGTTAAGCAACTCAGACCATTTATCGAAGTGATGACCTAAAACAGAGGCAAAGCTTGCTTTTACAAATGAATTTCAACAGTAATTCATTCTTGTTATTGCAACATATTTGCAACTGCTTTTGAAGTCCACATTTTTCTATTTTAAGATAATTCTTTCCTAAATTATGGGGGGAAAATCTGCAAAAGTAGTAGCTGTCTATGTAAAATAATCATTTTTATATTCAACAATAAACTCTTAGATGCATATTTTATACAAAAGAAGAATTTTGTTGAATAACATTCTCAATGAGATTATTACCATTACTTAGAAAGCAAAGACACTGTCTTGTAATTACTATTAAGGTTCTAAGGGGCTGGGGATACAGCTCAGTGCTAGAGTATTTACCTCTTTAGCATGTGTGAGGCCCTGGATTCAATCCCCAGAAACACACACACACACACACACACTCTCAGTGACAAGAGTTATACACACCTACTTGAAATATTCCCCAAACACCTCACATAATACTACACACCCTGTGATATTTGACAAATATTAATTTAACACTGTACTGCCCTAGTTTGTCCATTTTCTCGAGGATGTTCACATACTCACTTGAGGACAGCTCCCTGAGACACAGAGGGTCTCAGAAGTCCTAATTCCAGCAGCACCCCATCTCTTGGGAATTGTTCAAGTTGCAAATCTTCAGGCTCTATCCCAGACTCACTGAATGGGCTCTCTTGAGAAACAGCTCAAGGACTTAACCCACCCTCCCAGTGATCCTGATGCAGACCCAAGTCTGACAGCCCCAAGCTAATTTGTTAAGACCTTGGAAGCATCTCAAAGTTTCACCTGCAGCAGGAGCAATAGGAAACTCCCGTAGCTCAGGCTCAGCACCTCCATGAGTGTTGGCAGCTTATAGAGTTCTTCAAGGTTTCAGCTAAAGCAGGAGACTAATTATCAAAGGAGGAACTTCTGGGACTCTCACAGAAGAGAAGTTCTACATTGCAAAAATGGGCCGTAATCAGCACTTCCCAGCATACCGCAAGAAATGACAAGAAATTTAATGAGCTTACAACACCAAGATATACTTGCCTGTGCACTTGATCATTCTCCAGGGTAGACCTGCCCTGCCCCTGAGAAAGGATATTAACAGGAAAATGGAAGTGAAGGCACAAGCAGCAAGCCACTGTTTCAAGGACATCCAATTAGAAAATGGCTTGACAGAATGAAAATAAGATGCACGCACTTTATCGCCAATTATCCCAAGGTAACGAGGACTGTATTTTTCATCTCTGTTTTCCCTTGCCTCGTTCCTGCTACTATGTTGAAAGGAAAATAAAGACAAACGTTTCCTCTGAGTTTTCCGAAGCTCACTCTAGAACAGTGGGGTCAACAACCAGAAGTCCCACGGGAGTTTAGCAGCCTCCAGACCTTCACGAAGTAGAGCCAGAGCACCTGCCTGCCCATATTTGTTTTGTTCTTGCCTCATTTTTTAAAAGTCGTATCTTTGTAAATCAAATATAAGGTTAATAATGGAATTAGTTTGAATATTCACATATTTATAAATTAAAATCAGTCTCATTACTGCTTCCATGAGACTGGGCATAACAGGACCTCCTGGTGGCCACAGGAATACTGTGCAATGTGAAAAGAATATACTTTCAAATTCATAATTACTTTAAGGCTAGCAAATACAGCCATTTGTTCTGCCTAAAATTGTATTCTCTACACTTCAAAAATAACAAAATAATGTTGTCCTGCTAGACCAGCATAAAAATATTTTCTCCCACCACCACCCTCCTACACACACATAATGAAGACTGAACCCAAGGCCTTCACACTGAGCTTACACCCAGCCTTTTTTAGTTTTTATTTTGAGACAGAGTCTTGATAACTTGTCCAGGCTGGGATCAGACTCTAGATTCTCCTGCCTCAGGCTCCCAGAGTGCTGCATCTACAGGTGTCTGCCACCACACCCAGCTAAAAACAAATAGCTTGAAATACATTTTTATGACCTTTAGAAGAAGCAAAGGTTTGCATTTTGGTTTTTTCTTTTTTTTTGTTTTTTAGTTTGTCATGCATGTAATACTCCCATCTGTTTGTAAGTTTCTAGCACATAGTAGTATTGAACACAAATTTTTCATTTTAGTTCTATGCTATAAACTGGGATTAATTTTTTTCCCTTTTGTGATCTTCTTTGGGGGGTAAGGCACCACTTTACTGTAGTATTTTATATACTATACTACCTACTCATTGAAATGTACAATTCAATGGGGTTTTTTGTGTTTGTAGCATTTTCAGTTATTCAATAATCAAAACTAATTTGGAAGCACTGAATAAAAGAAAAAGAGACCAAAGAGGCATTCCCTTCTCAAGCTGTCCATGAAACTTACCATGATTGTTTTGCCTGACACAGTATGTATAGCTTTAGAAGTGGAAAATCCATTCACCCTACAGTGAGATGGCAGGAGTGGAGAGGGAAAAAAGGCAAATTTATTTAGGGTCATGGTTCTAATCTTCCCAACAAGCCTCTCTACTCTGCCTGTCAGTAAGTTAGGATTTGTCCATTAACAAAATTTAAATACCTGGGTACTTCCTTATCTGATCAAATCGAGATTGATACTTGATTTAAAAATCAGTTAAAGGGAGGAATTATACTATATATATATATATATATATATATATATAAACACTACCATGATCATTTCCATTTAAATAGTATGTACAAGTGTTTAAGAAAAGGAGCTCTTTTGCATTAAGATGATGTAAGATCTTCTACAACATACTTATTCCACTTTTTCATTATTATAACAATGTTGCTAATTGATTCAGTTTGTGTTTAATATATGATCAAATGGCCTTATTTCTGAATTTGATGGTCATTTTTTCTTTTCCAAATTCATATCAATCCTTTTCATTTAGAGTACATATAATTTCTGCATTATTCATCATTTTTATTTCAGTAAATTATCAAACTAAATATTCCATTATTTTATGTCTTGCTATAAATTATTAATGACTTCAGTTGTCCAGGAGTGTGCAATAAACTATACTTGTGATTAAATTTAAAATTCTCTGTAGCAAGAGCTCACAAAAATTTTTCCATAGAGGGCTGGACTATAAATATTTTAGGACTTGAGGGCCATATGAACAGAGTCATAACTACTCAATTCTGCACTGCTACTGCAAAAAACAGCCACAGACAAGACATAATCAATGTGTGTGTGTGCTCCAATAAAACTTGATTACAAGTCCATCTGGCCCATGGGCCATAGTTTGCCAGTTCTTGTATAGTATCATCTGCTCTGGGTCATCATTTCCTTCAAGTTTTACTACATGGCATCCTGGACTTTCATTTGTCAAAGTACAATTTTCAAAAAGTCAAAGTTTGACTCTCACACAAATATAAAGTAAGCATATATGAAAGATTTACGTGATTTATTAGTGTGAGGACCAGTTAGAAGAATGCTGAAATAAGAGCGCCAAGACAGACGTAAAGCTGGCTGATGTCCTACACGAACTGTGACTTCTGGAGCTTTCTATTGGACAGAATTTCCAAGATCATAATCAGCTTTATGTAAGTCACCATCTACCTCTAAAGTTATCATATACCAACTAATAGCACCCAGTGAGTTAAGTGAAAATTAATAGTCCTAGAGAATTAATAATCCATAGATGGATCTTTTACACATTTCTCCAAATATGGCTATTTCCAAGTTTGGGATTTCTCACATCTCACTTCACAACACATCTCATTTCACTACTGCACTGTGATCAGTGACTTGTTAGTGAAAAATTTTCTCAGTTTTGTAAAACTAGTGTCCTTTTATTCCATCTTTCAAAAATGAACTTAAACACTTTTTCATTATATCCATGGTAAAACTACTGGTCTCCATCCTTAAACCTCACGCAATTTGGAAGCAAGATCATCCTTAGTGTGCATAAGCACACACAAGCATAGATTGCATATTCCAAGATAGCTACAATGTTATTTCCCATGCCTATTTACATTGTGACTTGGATACTCCCTTCCCATTAAAAGTTAGGGTATATAGTACCTCCTCTTGAATCTGAGCAAGTTTGTGCCTACAAAGGAAGTAAAACTATGTGACTTCAAAAGTTAGGTGCTGAACCTTCTTCTGGTTCTCTTCATAATAATTATACCTGGAAGGCAATTTCTATGCTTCAGGGAAGCCCCAACCAACACAGACATTGAGACCACAAGGAAAGGCCATGTGTGAGTTTCTGTAGCACAGCTGAGATTCCAAAGTTACAGTCAGGACCAACTACCACGCCATCTGAATAGATTCCTCCAGATGACTACAACCTCCCCGCCGCTGACTCACTGGAAGCCTGCAAGTCTTCAAAGATGAGGCCCCAGACTAGGTGAAAAAACAACTAGCCACAGCTACCCTGTGTTCAAACTCCTCACCCACAGAAGCAGGAGAGATAATACTACCTATTGATCATCATGATTTAGTTTTAAGGTGATTTGTTAATTGGCAATAGAAAGCTGATATAGGTACAATGATTTGAGTGGGGCTCCCCCCTCACCATGTGTCATTATACACAAAAACGTCAGGATCCATTGAAATTGATTTGGGAAAAATTATTTCTAAAATCTCTATAATTTGTTGATTTACAAAAGGTAACAAAAAGCTATTTTTTATGCTGGTTACATCACTATAGGTATTACTGTGGCTTTCAAAAAAATTGTTTCTTGGGTTGTGTCCATCTTGGAGGTAACTGATCACTTCCTGGAAAAGTTGCATAGTTGGTGGCTGTCACGCCCAGGCTGGAAGGAACTGTGCTCCCTGTGGAGGCAGAAGGGCCAAGTCCAAGCTGTGGCCAGGACAGTAGGAGCCCCTGGCCTGGCCTCTGCTGCTGCAGAATTTGTAGGCCGTCAGTGGGTTTGAACCCGAAGTGACCAAGAGGAGCAACATTAATACTAGGTGTGCACCCCACTGCCAATAAAAATAAGAGATGTCACTGACCAGTTATGCTCTTAAATTACTCAAAAGAAGATCGCTTTTATAGCAGCCAAAATCAATGAAGCTAAAGATTTACTAGGTTAAGCTAAAAAACAAAGTAAACATATGATAATTTTTTGGTTCCTATTAATTTATGCATATGAGGACCAGCTTTTCGTAATATAATGCCTCATGGCTAGTTTTTTTAAAAAATTATTATGTTCTTTATATAGTTTTTTGTAGATAATATGATGTAGTACTGGAAGCTCTTTCTTCAATCAAATATAACCTCTCATAAACTGACACTAACTCTCATTATGTTTTAGAACAGCAATAGAATTCTCCCTAATAGTCTTTAGTACATGAGTGTCATGCTAGGATAAACTTTTTTCTTTCTTGCTGTTGTTCAGTCTTAGTTACTTTCTCATTGCTGGTACAAAATACCTGATATCCACAAGTTAAAGGAAGAAAGATTTATTTCAGCTCACAGTTTGTACAAGCTTCAGTCCACAGTTAGTTGGCTCCAAGACAGGGTGGCATGTTAGAGGGGCATGGCAGAGGTAAAAAGTCTGTGGCATGGCAGGAAGGAAGCAGTAGCAGTAAGCAGCATCAGACAGTCTTCTTTTTGTCCCTTTGTATTCTATCCAGGCTACAATCCTACTGATTGGTGCAACCCACATGCATGGTAGTGCTTCCATTATCCACATCCAGAACTATGCTAAACCAATTTAGTTATCATACCCCTTAATCCCAGTATCACCCACCCTAATCTAGTGTCACACACCTATGATCCAGCCACCTCCCAAAAGCCCCACCTTTGAGTGCATGAGGCTTGTGGGGGTACATTAGATAGAAGCCAAAACACTTTCCTCTCTCCAGCCAGCTGTTGGTCTGAAACTTTTGCACCACTACTTAAGTTTTTCAAAGTGGAATAAGGAGTTCATGTCATTTACAAAGTTTTTTGGTTGCAGAATTCTTCCACATTTTTATGAAATATCTTTAATTTCTTAGCTGTCCTACCATCATCTAATACAACAGATTTTTGCACTCATTTTTAGAAAGTTTTTTTCAAAGCACTGGTTTAGTTTTCATAGCAAAATTTTTGCAATATTTTTGCATTCATATTTTGTGGTTTTTACAATATATGATTCAATTTTATGGAACAATAAGGCATAATTCACACAGTAGCCACTGTCTAAGATGATACGAAGACCTTTGACCTCTTCTGCACTGAATAGGGTTAATTTGTGTAACCAACAGAATATTGCAGACATGATAGAATGATTTCTTAGGCTGACATAAGAGCACTGTGGCTCTTGTCCTGCTCTCTCTAGGATCACTCACTTTTGGACAAGCCAACTGTCATGTGAAGGGCACCCAGCCAGTTTATGGAGATCTTTCCAAGATAAGAAACTAGGGCCTCCTGCTAACAGCCACCATGAGCTTGGCAACCACGTGAATGAGTCATTTTTGAACCACTTCCTTCAGTCCTAGTCAAGCCTTCCAAGGACTGTAGACCCGGCCAGTAATTTGTGTGCAATGGCTGAGGCACCCTCAAGTCAAAACTACCCAGATTATGCTGATCAGAACTCCAGACCTACAGAAACTATGCTATAACAAACATTCACTATTATTAGTGCTGTTTAAAAATCCTAAATTTTCAGGTATTTTATTATGAAATAAAAACCTAATGCATGTAGTATAAATAGGTTTAGGAATGGATACGTAATACAACTAATTTAAACAAATTTGGGTATAAATAAATTACTAAATGGTGTGGAAGACAGTATACTAGATCCCAATGACCTATGACACACCACCACAGAGTGGGCATGAATCTCATACGGGTTTATAGGGAATCCCCAGGGAATTGGTAATCCAAAAACTCTGTTAATTGGTAGTCCATTAAGATAGTGTCAGCTCCCAGTGTATCTGTTGGATGATGATCTTTGCAAATGAAAGCCTTGTGCCTTACTACCTCCTAGCTCCAAATTCAACCTATACGACAGTCTCTGTGATAATGTGCAGAACTCCTTTAAGCACTGCTGCTCTGTGGTATGGGGGACGCTGCAGAAGGAGAGGACTCTCCTAACTACTGCACAGCGGTGCCATGTTGTGTGTGAGGATCCAGGTGCTGTTCATCCCAGTCCGGGGTCCAGAAAGTGCTGTCCCTTGGCCACCTCCTTTGATTAGACCCAAACTAGTACTCTGCTGTTTCAGAGTTCTTTCCCTAACCCCGTCTTCCTCCCAAAGACAGCATACGAGGCAGCTTGCTTTATGCCCTTTGGAAGAAGGGTGTGTAAGAGAAGCAAGACACAGGATCAAGAGATGTTCTCTGGATCACCATTGCAGTGTACAGCAAGAAGGTATCTTGGTCCCCTCTCTCTGAACTGGTTGCAATGTGTAAATTGGTCACACTTAGTTTCTAGTAGAAAATGCTATCTAGTAAAAATGTGACCTTGGCCTCTGCTTTTAAAGACTCCTTGCTTTAATTTCATTTCTCTGATCAGACCTTTTCTGATCCACCAGACCTCAGAGTATCTCTGAAACTATGGGAAATCTCCAGGAATGGAAAAAAATCAGAAAGCATGGCTTTAATCTTGATCCTTCTAGCCTTTTGTCACTCATTGTTCTCTTACTATATGGGTTATGGCCATACAGTAAAGGCAGAAGCTAAAGGCGGAAGCTGGCCTAGAACTAGGGTATTTTTCCACTCTCAGGCTTTGGCAGAAGATCAGACTACTACTTGCACAGCTTTCCTGATGTTTCTATACTGTCTCCATTTGAGCCAGGGCCCTGAGAAGTGGGGAAATAAGAACCGTAAAGAAAAACAGAATCCCTTATCCCACTGGACAAGAAGAGAAGGGCCACTGTTTGCTGTAATTCAATCCCTGCTTCCTTGAGGGACTGAACCTTCTAGATTCTGAAAGAAATTCTACAAATTTTTTCTTTTATTAAGTTCCTGAGCTTTACAGAAATTTAAGAGAATCCTTCCTTCTCTTGACAAAGTCCAATTTTCCACACTGCCAGCACTGATAAAAACCCCTACAAGGGGTAATAAAAAGCTGAACACTGACCGTTTTCTTTTTCTTTTCTATTGAAGTTATAACAGACTAAACCCACTCTTATGCCACAGCTTCCCATTCCCTCACCCCTTGCTACGAAAAGATGCCTTGGTCTGATCAAGCATAAAGTCATACAAAACAATTCCAAAGGGAAGAGTATGTATCATATTTCAAAAACATTTACCTTCCATTAAAAACATAACTCCCTACAGTGCCTGCCTGGCAAGCACAAGGCCCTGAGTTCAATTCCCAGCACCAAATAAATAAATAAAAACGTAACTCTCACTAATTAAAAAGGCTGAATAAATAAATGTGAAAGACAAGTTTGCCTAGGAAAGGATTAGGACCGGAAAGAAGATCAGGGAATAAAAAGGAAATCTTACTCACTGCAGAAACAAAGTCGCTGACCCCATAAAACACCTTCCATTATCTGTCCTTAGAAAATAAAAATAAAATGCTGCACTTTATAAAATGTAGGACATCATGAACTTTTGTATCACCAAAAAAAGAAGAAATGCTACCAAAACTGCAACACATTCTCAGGTGAAAGATAAACCCTATTTTCAGAGATGCTCCAATAGGGAGGACAAGTGTATGTCTCGGAAATAATCAAATATGAAAGTGGGGATGAGTAAGTCCTAAAAACAAAATGACTGATTTTTTTCAATCATTTTAGATATAGAAAAAACTTTAAAATATTGAAATAAGAGCTTCCAGTATTAATTTTATATACAATATAAAAACATATAATTTCTAACTTTCAGAATTTACTGTAGAAAAATGTCACAAAGTTGTGAAGTTTTGAAGCAAATATTTAACGTTCCCCAAATGTCACAATAGTTAAGTGGTACAGTTAAAAAATAAAAAAGTATATATAACTGGCATCATGGAAATGTCACTAATATCTGAAAAGGTTGCCAAATAATCCACATCATTAGCAGTAGGAAAGTCCTGGACTCTATTATACATCAGAACAACTAGTTCCAGGGTCCTTAGAAGCACACTGAGTTATTTCTGAAACCTGCTTTCTGAGAAACTTCCACGAACTATAAGAAGGTTGAGAATCTCTAACTTCAGTTTGCTTTTACCTAAAGAAGAGCAACCTAAGTCCTGCCAAGTACAGCAGTCCTTACTATCTACAAACTAATGCTGCATTTTATAAAATATTCCTAGAGACAGGAAAAAAAATTCAAGCACTTTAAAATATCAATGAGGCATAAAGGTAGGAATTTTAAAATTCCATCATTATGGACTGCTAAACTGAGTTATCAAAAAGCAACAGTATCTACATATGATCAGTATTAACCACTTATACGAGTTTATAAAGTTGGACAGCTCATGCTAATGGAAATAGTTTACATCTTTCAGTGCACAACAGAGCTACCAAATCAGGAACATTTTAATAAAGTGGGAACACTGTAGAGATGCCTAATATTATTTTACATTGAGCCACTTAAGGGGAAAAACTCTCAGAAAGCCATGGGGTTGAGTTAATGACAATGAGATGAGTCATTTGATCTAATGGGACAACTTATATCTATGCCAGCTCTAATATCCAGCTTTAGTTTTCCAAGCTCCTGAAAATTACCATGAACATTAATAATGATACAAAAAGGAGTCTGTTTTATATAAATGCAAGTCAATACAAATGGGGAAAGGACCATTCATTGTGATAGACGTGTTCACTGAACGCAAAAAGCAAATAACTGAAAATACAATGAAGGAGCAAAAGCTATATATATCCAGAATCCTTGCAGTAAAAGATTAACCACATGGAAATTAAAGAAAAGCTAAAGGAAAAGGCTGAGTTCACATGTGGAGAAAATATTAAAAGCATCTCACTGCAGGCAACAAGATTAAGGCAAAGCATCCGAAGTGCTAGTTCTAACGTTCATTAAGTATTATAAAATGGAACAGTATAAACCCAGCGGTGAGGAATATCAGGCTATCAATGGAAAAACAAATAGAAACTGACAAAAAAGGATACCTCTTTGTGAATAAAACACAGGCAAGGTTCACCAACCAGCAATGTACTGCAACCACTGCAAGCACATCTGTGTAACTGAATGTAGGCACACTCTCTAAAAGCCTGGAGAAAGAAACTGTGATGGAGCCACAACCTAAAAAGGATCCATGAATGAATCTCAAAGAGCACTAGGACTGGGACAGAGTGGGCTGCAATGTGCAAAAGAAGGTGCCGGCTTGGAGACACTATTAGAGAGATGTCAAGCAAGTTCTCAATAACTCCTTTGCCTGCCATGCCACAGTTTATGAAGTCCCTATATCACCCACTCTTTTACCTGTAAAATTTTCTATCAAAGTATTAGTATTACTCGACAATGTGGAATGGCATATCACTTCTAGTTGTCACCAGAGCCTTACTACCTGCCATTCCCTCTGAGAAGATGCCTTTGCCCTGCCTTCTTTGATGGTTCAGGGCTCAGCTTAAATATTAGCTCCTCAGTGATAAATTCTATATCCCTCCAGTTGACCTGGAAAAATTACCTTACATTCCTGTCTCTGCCCTGCAAACCCCACAGCAGTCTATGGCACTGCTTTGTCTGTGGTTACATGGAGACACACATTTGCCTCCCTCAGTGAACTAAGGCACCTGCAGTTAGAGCTGTCCTTCTTCCTCCATCAGCATAAATAAGGATCTGCAACAAATCCAGTGGCTACTGGGAGACCTAACTGGCCTTCAGGAAGAAATTTCCTGCAGCACATAGAGTAAGTTCTGTTGAAGATGAAGGTCTACATCACAGCTTGAAGCTGAAGTGAGAAAGTAATCCCACTGGGGCTCTTCACCAGCTCCTAAAAGTGTCTTGAACAAAACTGATTCTCAAGAAGTGCATAAGCACAACTGAGGAGGAGAGGGGGGAAAAAAAATGACAGAAATGAGAGAAGGGAAATGGGGGGGGTTACAGGGAAACAAAAGTGAGTCTTCTCTGATGAAGATTTGCTTGAATGAATCCTGTACTTCATCTGTCAGTGACAAATTTAGTGCGATAAGTGAGAAGAAAAGGCCAGAGTTGAAGTTTGTCATCTGGCCCTGGGTACATGTGTGAATCTCATGTGACATCTATATGTCTACCCACCTCTGCCTATAGGATAATTTTTCAGCATTTTGCCCACCTTCAACATGGCTGTAAGGTCTGCAAACTCCATTTCTCCACTAGCCCCTCTGTTCTCAACTAATATCTTCTTGGTCCTGGAAAACATTTTGAGGTGGTAACCTCCATACTCCAGTTCCTTCACTTCACTGAGGAAAAAGCCAAAACTCAAGGCTGTGACCCACTTAAAGTCCCTTGTCCAAATGCTTACTGGAAGTGCTACAAATTAAAATTCAGTTGTTCTGCTCCAACCAGTGTAAGCGCTACAAATTTTACTGCGAAAGACCTGTGGAAAACAATTTAGGTGGAAAGAAGGGATCAGGAGTCTTTCCCTGAACTTGTCTTGGCAAAGCAAATAGCAGTACTTGTACTTATATAAGGTGGGGGAGAGAAAATACCTCAAGCTCCACTGTAACATAGAAACTAATACTGGCATGTCTTTCCTTCTGTGTTATTCTTCTCAAACTAAAGTTTGAAGATTTTTTTTTCACTTAAAAAAATCTAATAATAGCCAGGGATATAGCTCAGCAGCACAAGTGCCTGCCTAGCAAGCACAAGGTCCTGAGTTCAATCCCTGGTACAAAAAAAAAAAAAAAAAATCTACTAATAAATTTATCCCAAACTATCTGCTGCCATATTTAAGTAACTGTTCATTTCTACCATTTATAACCCACTTTTTGAGAGCATGTAATAAGCAACAGAGCCATCTGGGGTTTTGAAGGGGAAATATGGTTAATGGAGGAACTAAAATATTACCCACAGTTACTTTGATTGTAATAAACATGAGCAATTTTTGTTTTGTTTTTCCACAAATAACGACTTACTGACCAAGATGTATTGGACTTTTAAAGAAAATCCCAGGTTTTTCTAGTGTGGTGAAGCAGTTACCAGGACAAGACTGACCTCTACTGGGCACATCGATGCTTGTTGGGTGGATCATGACTCATGAATAATTCAAAATGCTAAACCAGATACTTTCTAGGGCTTAATACATCATCAAATCAATTCTCTGTGAAAAACTAAAAGTGAAGAACTTTCTGAAATCAAAAACTTCATAATCTTTCAGCAGTAATTATGTCTAATTATATTGGCATTTTGATAAGTAGAAAGTAGAAATTAGAAACAGTGCCAGTATGTTTTAAATGTTATTGCTCCAGATGATTACTAAAGCATCTAGAATGCTGGAACAGTTTAATCCAATCAGATTTGACCATTCTGTACATTTTATTTGAAACATCTTAAATTTTTTTCTCTGAGTATCAAAAAGCCTTTAAAAGTTTGAATTCTTTAGAACAAATTTGCATGTAGACAAAAACTAAAGTTTAATTTTAAATAGTCATACAGAATTAGTAAAACGGTTAATGTCATATTTCCTCCGTGTTTCTCAACATGGTTTAGGATTCCATTACCAGACACATGCTCTAATCTGTAGAACATTTCTACCATCTTTTGATTATTATTATTTAATAGTTTCTAAACCTAAAACACATGAATTTAAAACATAAATACAGGGGTGTCAGTAACCACAGATACACTGAAATCATGGGATCTGGGAAATCAGAGATTGCATCTTATCTTGCATAACTATTTTTAGCAGCAAACAGTTCTGCTATCTTGGTAAATTATCATTGAAATGTTTGTTGCTAGAACACTTCCAAGGTCAGGAGTTCTCAGTGGAAACAATGAGTGAAAGTCCTCTACATTCCCATGTTGGATTAGACTACAGCAATCAAAATAAAAGTCTTCAAAATAAATTTCAATTATACAGTTTACTTATTTCTCATGAAAATAATCTTTAGGCCTTTTTTAAAAAAATAAACTTTGTTTTTCTAAACACAGAGAGCAATCTATTACATACCACTCAAGGGAACTTGTTACTATTTGAGAATGCTGGCAGCAATCTGTAAAACTTGAGGCAACTGAAAAAAAAGCTTTTTTTACATTCTCTAGAAAGGATGCTAGATACTACACATCTTCTCAGTTGGGACAGAACAGTTCCAAGGAGGTACAATAAATGAGTAGAGCTGACAAAATACATGCATTATTTATTGTTTTGGAAGTAGGCATAGTTAAGACATTTTATAGAGAACACAATTTGCTATAGATCCTCAGTGAAATAATTCACTCGACAATTCTCCAAAGTAAAGTTTGCAAAAACTGTTAGAAACTTTAAACAAAATCTTAGCTCCACTAGAAATCTATGAAATTTTGGCAGCAACATAAATATAGAATGAAAACTGACATTTTTATTGGGTTAGCACACTGCCTCATTATCATTCCCATTTGACTCCTCCAAATTGAAAGATAAAATGTTAAGGTTAACTAGACACTGAAACATAAAAATTCCATCAGAAGGTATTCATTGTACTGTTTCATTAATGAATACACCTATCCCAGGAAGGATACAGTATCTGTTCTACAAAATTAAGCAATGAATACATTCCCAAGTTGACCCAGATTAGCAAACTGTTTATTAGTGTGGGCACAAAGGTCAAACACTTGGGTACCTATATAAGCAAATATATTTATAGTCCAGTAGTCTTTATTTGTTTCACAGTAAATTATTTCCCTAGAAGACCTAATATGCAGTGACATCAAGGTAGCATACTTTCTGCAAGTATGTTATCTTAAGCAAAGAAATGCAAAAATGACTGCAAATGTCATAAAATTAGAAATGCCCCATCTCATTCTGAAGTGAGTTGGCTTAGTATCTTTCTCATCCCTGAGAAAGAATACCGCCCAATACCCCCAACTTATTTTGGCTCAGTGTTTAGAAGATTCAGTCCATAGTAGGCTGCCTCCGGGGCAGGAAGGGCATGCTGGAGGGGTCTGTGGAGTAAAGCTCAGAAATCATGTGAGGAGCAGAGACAGTGAGGAGCCAGGGAGTCAGAGACATGCTTTTAGGTCCTGTCCTCAGTGATTGGCTCCTTCTGACCAGAGCCCACCTCCTAACAACACATTGGGTTCTGAACTCTTCAGTGGACTGATGGGTACAGCTCCCCCATCATACCACCACTGAATACATGAGCATTTGGAGGAACATTCCTGATCTAAGCCATAGGATGAGTACTTCAAAATGTTATCACAATGGAGCTAAACAGAATCTCTCCTTAATACTAACTTTAAAAGGTCATAATACTCTTACTTTCCTCTAGGTCCTTAACATTTATAAGTTTTTATTCTTAAGGATAAAAATAAACATATGATTTACTACAGTAACACTCACACAGTAAACAGCCATTTTAACTGACTCTTGTTTTAAACATAGTAAACAATTTTGGTGACATTCCAAATACTGTGTAAGGAATGTTTAGTTCCCTTGTTCTATTCATAATACAGGGTCTTTTGAAATTATACATTTCTTATAAAAACTGTGCAGAGATCAGTCATGCGAAATCAAAGTCAAGCTGCTGCATAACACAAATGCTAAGTCATGACCCACCTATCTATTAAATTTGCCAGAATCCCACACTTTCCTGAAGGCTGATGCAAAAACACAAAAATGTGTAAAAAAATCACAATAACAAACACCTCCATACTATCACCCTGTTCATATACAGTGTCTCCAGCCTTGAAAATTTGCTATTGCAGTCTTTTTTTTTTTGTACAGGAATCGAACTCAGGACCTTGTACTTGCCAGGGAGGTGCTTGTGCCACTGAAGTATATCCTTCCCCTACAGCAGTCTCTTAAATTTTTCTCTATGAAACATTCACTTGATAAATTCCTTACCAGAGTTTCTCAGACCAATAATCCCTGTGATACTTACTACTGAGTCTACCTAAAAATAAAACCAACTATACATAAGAATAAAAAATAATTTAAAACTCATACCTAAAAATGAAGCCAATACATCCTTGTATCTATAGAGCTTCAAAGAAAGTCTGTTTTCATCATTGCTGCAGTAGAGGAAGCACTCAGTGAAAATTCTTCAGCATACATTTGTAGAAAGGGACAAGAAGAAATTGGAAATAAATCTGGCAAATCTAGTTAGGGCAGTAAAAACCAAGCAAATCAAAAATATGAGATCTTAAGGCTTTAAAAGTACAAGCTAAAACATAACATGTCTAAATATCCAAAATGGGATAAAATACTGATTTATGGGAGAAAATACAAATCTATATATGCTGTGAACTCACTTCAGGCTGCTATAACAAAGTACCATAGGTTGGGTGGCTTACAAAGTACAGAAATTTATTCTTCATACACCTAAAGGCCAGAAATCTTAGGTCAAATTACCAGCAGAGTCCATTGGTAAGAACAGCCCTCTTCTGAGTTGCCATCAACCAATTTTTCATTGTATCCTTACATGGCAAAGAGGGCAAGAGAACCATCTGTAGTCCCTTTTGTAATAGCGTTAATCTCATTCACAAGGGCCCCATCTTCATGGCTTAATGCCTCCTCAAAGACCCGCATCCTATTCCCATCACATCAGAGATTAGGATTTCAACATATGATTTGTGGGAATATTTAGCCCATGTGAAAATATCTTTAAAGAATGAGGGCAAAAAATGAGGTTATTCTTTACACTGAGTTATACAACACTTAAAATGACTAGGATGACAAATTTTATATGTTTCAATACAACTTTTGAAAATTAATTATGGACCAAAAATCATTAAAATATAAACTTTAAGTGAGCTATATATGAACTATACCCCTATAAAGTTGCTTTAAAAAAACAACAGTAAGCAAAATTAAAAAAAAAAAGAATAGTTTTCAGACAAAGCCAAGCCAAGTCCTTACTAGGAATAAATTCTAAAAAATGTACTTTAAGAATAGAAAAAGTGATAAAACAAATGAATATAATAAATGAAGATGATATAAAATAGTAATGTATTATGAGGTATAAAAGCAATAAAATACATTACAATATATAATTGGGAGCGTTTCTCCATGTTTTAAGGCTCTGAGTTGTCTGGGAGAGTGAAAAGGTATTGACTAATTTTAAATTTTGCTGAGTATACAGGACATAATTTCTACAGAGCCCTACAGGAAGACTAGAAATCGAGTGTGATAGTTCCAATTTACTAGAAGATGAAACTGTTTTTAAAATCCAAGCAAAGGCAAGAAAGTAAAGACAATTCATTAAAAAGCATCAATGACAGAATTATACCCCAATACAGAGTAATTACATTAAATATAAATTGCCTGAATGTTACAGTGATTGCATAGCTAGCTTCTTTAAAAAGTCTGTTTATAAGAAAAACATCAAAAATATAAAAGTACAGAAAAAGTGAAGATAAATGCATTATTATTCATGCTTAAAAGGTTAGTCCACCACCATAAAAATAGAAATAATGAAGTTCACCATAAGTACCTGAGGGGAGGGAAGGGAAGGGAAGGGAAGGATAGTATAAGGATTGGAAAGTATATTGTTTCTACCAGTTCATTATAAAGTACCCTACAATTAAGTAGCTTAAAAAAAAAAAACACAAACATTTTTATCTCATTCTATGCTTTAAGAATCCAGGAAGAGCTTAACTGACTCCTCTGGCCCAGAATTTCACAAAAGGTTGCAATCAAAGTGCGAACTACAATTGGAGCTACCTCAAAGATCAACCAGTGACCACGTCAAGATCACTCACACAGCTGTTCACAGGGATCACACAATCACCTATCACTGGCCAGAGATATTAGCTCCTTGCTGATGGTCCCTCCACAGGGCAGCCCACATCACAGTTGGCTGTCCTCAGAGCAGGTCAGAAGACAAGCAAGATGGAAGCCAGGGTCTCTTTGGAAGCTAATACCACAATTGATATCCCATCACCTTTGCCATATTCTGTTTTATACAAGCATCACTAGGCCCAGCCCACATTGAAGGTAAAAGGACTATACAGGGCATTAAATATCTAACAGGAGGGCTATGAGGAACTTTCAGATGCTATCTACCATGGAAAGAAAAAACAAAAATTGTCATCATTTGATGACATATAGCAAATGTAGGGGCAAAAGCATACTCAGTGTTTAGAATTAACAGGAAAGTCTAGCAAGGTTACTGGACACTAAGTCAAAATTGGTTTCATAGTATATACAAACAATAAATTCTTAAACAACATTTACAATAGGAACAAATATCAAGGCATTTATCAACTGAATCATAACTACTGAGGCTAAAGGATGGGCACTATTATAGATAGATGATAGATAATGTTTGAAAGTATATTTTTCTGCCCCTGGCAATGGGCAAAGAAACACCTCATTGGTGGTGGTATTCCTGTATCAGTCAGGGGTAGAGTAGACAGCAGTCCTTCTTTCATCCTAGCTTGATGCCTGCTTGGTGGCCAGAGCTGTCTCATGCCTAGGACACATTAAAAACAAAAAAACAAAAAAACAAAAAAAGAAAGTATAATTTTTTTTAACATTTGTAAACCTTTACAGAAAAATTTAGAGTTTTTCTCATTTATTCTATGTAAGTGGAGGGATTAATCATGTTCATAAACCGATAGGTTTAGTATTGTAAAGATAGCAATTCTTCCCATATTGATTTATAGAATCAATGCAACCTACATCAAAAATCTCGACAGTGTGTGTGTGTGTGTGTGTGTGCATGTGTGTAGCTGACAAGCTATTAAAATATGTACAAAAGTAAAAAAGTCCACATGGAAAAAGTGTTCACCCAGATTAATAAAACTAAAGTAAAATCATAATCAGACACCTTATATAAAAACACATGGACAAAACTTCAAACTCTGGCAATAGCTAGTTTTCGTGAGTATGTTAAATAAAAGAAACTCATGCACTGATAATGGAGGTATTAATAGGTGCAATTATTTTGGGAAATTGCTGTCGCCTATTATCAGTTTCACACTAGAGAAGTGACTGCTTTTGACCTCCTTAGGACATACTTTTTCTAAAAAGTAAGAATAAAAATGAACAGAAGGAAAGAAAATATCTTCCCCTGTTACTCTTTCAAAGATGTAGCCATTGTCTTGCTCATCCACAGACCGGCAACAGGAGAGAAAATTCTGGAAAATAAACCCTACCCTGAGGACAAATAGGAACAAAAAGTACTTATTCTTTGCTCTAAACAGAACGCCAAAGTCTGAGAATAAGTCCTGAAACAGTAAAAATCACCATTTCATTACTTATTTGGAACTTAGAGTGGTGCTCAAACCAACAGGAATACTTTGATCCATTTTTAATTCCAGTGAGCAAAACCTGTCACTTGTAGATGGCATTCTGCTACAGCAGGGGCAGATCTGAAGTGCAAGGAAAACTCAGGGCACAGAGCACCACAAGCCAGCTCGGGGGTTGCTCTTGGGGTGTTAGGTAGCTGCTCTCAGAGGAAGCCTTCCAGGTGCTCCACAGCCCAACTGCTTCACTGTTTTGCAAAAAGACAAAGCAAAGAAAAAACCGGATAAAGTGCTTTTACTTTAAGCGTATACAAAAGTCCCAAATCTGACCTCTTTTTCTTACAGAAATACATGACGGATGTGAGAACATTGGCAAGGTCATCTGAAAATGCTTCTAACTGATCTAAATAAATGCCAAGAAAAGCAAAACACTAGGTATGATATATAAAAAAATATATAAACCATTTATTTACATTTTATTTACTTTCAAAGGAAAAATATTTATGAAACTAGTAGTCTCATTTTACTTAATCCATTTGTAATTTTTTTCACAAAAACAACAAATATTAACTTACAATTACAGGTCTCAAGGGACCCAAAGAATTTATCCAGTTCAATCTTCCATCTTTAGCTGAGATTGAAATTATACTATTGCAGGTAGATGAAAATCTACTCACAAATAAATGTGAACTAATATATAAGAGAGTCAACTTTAGTACATCCAACAAATCTGCAATAAAAGGCACAGCCACCACAAGATGTTTTTTATGCAACACAGAAAAATGGAATTTACAGCTGAGAAATCACTACTGGCTATTCAGTCAATAGCATCACAGTTAACAGAACCCAGTGCCTCTCTTATTTAAGTACTCATACTATTGTTAAGACTCAGATATAACAAAGACATCAATAACTAGGATAGACACACAATTATTTTATAAACATCATCAAAAACAATAAAAAAATATTTAAAAAATATTTTACATCCTTAGTTTTTTTTAACAATTCAAACCTGTAAGCATTACTACTATGTATTTGACTCAATTTATTATTGATCTATACAACTTTAAAAATCACAGTTTTAGAAAAATACTGACAATGGCTCAATATTTTAAAAAGTCAGGTCATCTGTATCTATATTTCAGTGGTCTGTATTTTATGCTTTCCTTTCTTCCATCACTATTCACTCAAAACAACCATCACCACAGAGGTCTCTAAACTCTGTTGCTGTAGAAGTCTCACATCCGAAAACTTCGAGTTCTTTGAAATGGCTGGAAAGGGTTTTTTAGTACCCATGTGAACAGCTGTGGTTTGGGCTTGGGTTTTTCAGAAAACAGAAGAGCTTCACTTTCTGGTGTTGGAAATCGTTCTTGGTAAACTTCGGGATAGGATTTCTGAAACTAAGCAACAAATCCAACAAAAGTCAAAAAGATATATAAGAACCAAGAAAATGGTGGAGTCAAATTTTGTTAGTTTTTTCTGGAACTAGGGCTTAAACCCAGAGCTTCTGCATTGAGCTACACTCCCAGTTCAGTTTTGTTTTTTATTTTAAGACAGGATTTTATTAAGTTACTAAATTATCCACACTGGGCTTGAATTTGTGATCCTCCTGCCTCAACCCCCAAGGTGGTGGGATTGTGGTGCAATGTAGCACCACATACAAGTAAGTCATCCAGATTTTAATGTAGAATTGATGACCCCATACTTCCCTGTCTTTGCTTATTCTTGCTACAACATTTGCTTCCAATATCTATAGATCTAATTTATCTTTTAATCCAATCTTCAAATAAAGTTCCTTTTAAAAATCATAGTTCTTAAAATTATCCCCACTGCCAACTATATAGATCACACTTTAAAAATATTCACAAGTGACTCTGGTGTAAAAATAACTTATGTTCTATACAATTAGAGAAACTTTGGCCCAACTATATTTTACCGTCTCCCTGATTCTCCAACTCAGCCTTGCCAACTTCTTCCCAAATGAAAGACAGAACGTTTTGATATATATATATTACTTTACAGAAAGCTTAAAGGGAGGCAATATATTCTTTCTTTGCACTTTACCAATGAACTCTTCTCCAAAATTACTGAAAGAAAATATGAACAGAGGGGCTTGGGATTTAGCTCAGCGGCACAGCGCCTGCCTGGCAAGTGCAAGGTCATGATTTTGATTCCTGGTACTGGGGAAAAACTAAAAAAAAAAAAATATGAACAGAAGTCTAGAATCTCGGTGCTGTGTGTATAAATCTATATATGCTATATGACCAGGAATCAAGCTATGTAATAGGATTCAGTCTTTAAGAATAAATATTATTCACCTGATCGTGTAACAGTCTTTAATAACGGTCACAGTACACCTATTCTGAGTTTAAAACTAGTCTCTGAAACAAGCAGCTGTATTGCCTAGCATCACAGAACACAAAAATTTAGTAATGCCTGAAGTAAGAGACCAATTTGACACTGGCTATCCAGGCTATCCAACACTAATGATTTTTAAACGCTAAACATTTTACATTTTATGAATTGAATGTAATTTAACTTTTTTAAAAATCAAAAGAAATCTGCCCTCACTATTTGCTTCTTTGAAGTAACTGCTCTTCTGATTCACTTCATGCTACATATTAAAATGAAGGAAAACACTAGAGAATGGCGCTATAACGAGGGCTCAATAATGAAAAAGAACTACATTAGAAAACAGAGATCCAGGAAACTAACCAGAATTATGTAAATCAAAACTTATGGAACATAGGAACTGAATAATATACTTCCTAAACTTCTGCATCTCAGAAGAATTATATGAAATTTATTAAAATAGAAAATAAAAAGAAGAAACAACATAAGAACAATAGGGAGGAGGATAAATGATTTATAAAGAAATTTCTAATTACCTGCTTCAGTTTTTTCTTCTTGTCTTTACTGGAGAGTTTGGTATCTGTTATAACTTCCTCCAACAAAGCTGCCAGAGGCTCCTGAGAGCCATACGTTGTTTGGTATTCAAATTCCTCAGGACTGATTTGACGGCAAAATGAAGGAGCAGATAAAGTGATATCCATATCAGCTCCTGGGTATTTTATCTGAGGACAAAGGACAAATATAGGTTTAGATCGATTATGGTGGGTCTCCTAGTCAGAACAGCATGTCATTCTTCAATTTGACTGTGAAAAATTCTATCCTGAAAAGTAAAAGTGTTTCCACAATTTCTAAGGAATATCATTTTAAACTAGTTTTAAATATGATATTTTTTACCGTTTTAATCCAAGATGTTAATATGCCAACAAATAAAAAATCTCATGCCCCTTAAAGAGCAGAAAATAAACATAACCACATTTTTATAGTAAAATAAAACTCAAAACAAGTACAATGTTGAATCGTATACTACGAATCACGCAGGCTCCTCCCACATCGGGAGAGTCTGATTCTCCCTCCCTCGGCTAGGAACAGACACGGGCTCAGGTCTATGCGCACAGTTACACAGTGAGGAACCATGTGCATCCCCATGGCACATGTTCCTAGTGACAATCAAGTGGAAAAAAACTGCACTGGGCAAAATGCAAAAGGAAGAAATGAGGAAAAAGAAAACCAAGTACTGTGGATAAATGAACATTCCTAAAAATACTTCATTTCAAGCTAGGCATGGTAGCACATGCCTGTAATCGCAGAATGGGGAGGCTGAGGCAGGAGGACTGAGAATTTGAGGGCAGCCCAGACAATCTCATGAGGGTTGGTCTCAAATCAAACAGAAACTATTACTTAATTTCAGAGTCCAGCATTTTTCTCAAAAACACAGCACCCTATTGCTCTGCAGTAGGTAAAATTCCCACTACTGCACTTACTATTTCAAGAACCCCCAACCCAGGAGCCATAGCTAAAAAAGAATTCTGCTGTCAAGAGAGGTGATTACATGAAGCACTTTCTATGCCTCAATGTCATTTTCAGCAGATCAATTAGAGACAACTTAAAAACAGATCGGAATCACAGGGAAAGGGTCCCACTCACTTCTTGTTGTGTCTTGAAGAAAGGCAGGAAAAACTGAAAGGGGCCAGGATAAAGAGGTCTAGGTAGGGTACAACAGCCAGAAGACTAGGGCATGAGAAAAACACCAGACACATCGGCTTGAAGGGCTTAAGAAGAGGGTTGCAGACAAGGTCATTAAAAGGTTGGGCTCAAAAAATATTGCCTACTTCACAATTTACCCCAGGATCAGCTTTTAAAGTGCCTCCAAATGATTTGCTGGAATAATCCAGGCAATGTGACATTTTCAGAGAAGCACCATTCAGCTCTGATACTATGTGGGGCTCAGGGGCCTCATCACGAGAATAGAGATCTTTAGGTTCTGAGAGCTAAAATGAACAACTGCGCAGCTATTCTTCCAAGTATTTCCGAAAGAGTAATGGGACAACTGAGTAGTCACCAAATTTATTCAGGGCACACTGCAGTGCCTCTTCACAAGATCATGTTCATCTTCAGTTAACTTAATCATTCTGGCTCAGCCTTCTAATCTTCAATTGATAGCAAAGGGCTCACAGGGCTCTGGTGCAGCATTGCACACCTGAGCTATGCATGTGAGTGCACAAACCTAACTGGAAGACAGCAGCATTGCTGAACTGGCTTCTTGTGGATATCCAGGAGAATTCTTCTCTTCATTTTTACTTTTTAAAAGTTTGGCTCAGAAAAATATTGGGGAAAAAAAGATTAAACTAAAGCATCAGTAAGATTGAGGTATGTATGTATTTTGGTAATCTTCAAAGGCAAAGCTGAAAGGAAATGAATACTCACTTTCTTATAACACTGACCCAAATGTAGATTGAAACAATCAAATTAAAAGAAAGCTTGCTGATATGCTATCAATATTTAAATGTCAACCAGAGGATATCACTTAGATAAGTTGTGCTATACCCCTATTATGGACTACTACATTGTCAGTAATGACAGTAATGACATAACAAAGCTAGTAATAGCAGCAGCTACTTTACATGTTCTAAGCCATCTGATCTCCACAACAATCCTATGGGCTAAGTTTTTGCTATAATTCCCATTTTACAGAGAAGGAAAAAGAGTTTGGGGCAGAGGTTGAAGCAGAGTGACACTATATATAACATGCCTAAGGTTAAACAGCTAATAAAGGACACATCATGAATCCAAACACCTTTTAGCTACAGTCTGCTCTTGGTCAATCTAGTATCCACCAGGAATATTTAAAGATGTGGGAAATTTTTTCATGTATGGTTAAATGAGAGAAGTTACAAGAAAAAAGAGAAAAAGAAAGAGAAAGGAAGGAAAGAAGGAAGGAGAGAGAGGTGGAGAGAGAGAAAGAAAAGAAGGGAAAAGGAGAAAAGGGAAGGAGGAAAGAAAAAAAAAACAAAAAAAATCCTAATGGGCTATAATACTACGAACATTTTGGTGTAATGCTGAGATATTTTAGCACGTATAATCTACATTTTACACATTCCATCAACTTATTAGACTGGTAGACACACAGCATTGATCAAATATGCATTCCACAAGATTTTCTATGATAACAGCCAACACCTGTAGTTCTCACTGTGTGCCAACAACTGTTACATGCACTTTGTACATAATTAACTCAATCCTCATAACATAAAGTCCCCCAAAGCCTAGCAAACTTACATGACTTTCCACTGCCAATTTATAGTATTGATAATATCCCCTCCGTTACCTGCACTCTTCGTAGATGAGCCACACGCTCTTCTATAGAAGTCTGCAAGGCCAAAGGGACTTTCAAAATCTCCTGGTAATTGTCCATCAAAAATGTCACCAACCTAGCGGCTAATAACTCATCCAGGTCTACTTCATCCTTGGAACACAAGATGCAATGGGAAAATGTCTGAACCATCTAAACAAGGGCAAAGGGGTAAATACAGATAAGTTATTGGGTTTGTTTTGGTTTGTTTTTTCCCCTTCTTCCGAGCTGAATGCATTCTAGTTTGCAAAAAGTAAAAGTCAATAGTCAGTGAGCAATGGCCTAAGTCACAGGGTGCATATTCTCCCAGGTACCTGGCCATGTTAGATGGACTGATGGTCTCAAAACAAGCAAGAACAAAATGTGTACTTCTTGATTAAGATACTAATAGAAAGATGTTTTCCTGGGGAATTTTTTAACACGTACACACAAATTCTGAAAATTACTATCACCATGACTTGGTTCACGCCGCACTTTCCTCCCGTCCCTCCCTTTGGCAGTACTGGGGATGGAACACAGAGGCTTCACATTAATCTATATCTCCAGCCTATATATTATTTTTTAAAATCTGAGACCGGGTCTTGCTAAGTTGCCTGGGCTGGGATCAAGGAACTTCTGATTCTCCTGCCTCAGCCTCCTAGGACGCTGCACTTATAGGTGAGTAACACCACCAAACCTTCATGCAGCGCTTTTAAATTTAATGTATTTTGGGGGCTGGGGATTTAGCTCAGCGGCAAAGCACCTGCCTGGCAAGCGTAAGGTCGTGAGTTCAGTTCCCGGTACTGGAGAAAAAAACAAAAAAAAACAAAAACAAACAAACAAACAAAAAATTAATGTATTTTATAGATATCTGGTTATATTATATGTTAATTTCATTATTGACTTTTTTAAAAACCTGGTAACAGTCTGTGGGCCCCAATTATTACATCTTTTCCTAGTTAACCATGTTCTACAGGTTTTTGGATATATATTTCATAGGCACCTTTAAACAAACCACTTCACATGAAATGCATTAGGTGACCGGACTCTCTTTGCACTAACCAGAAATACAAAATGCGTAATTAACATAATTTCCATAGAATTCATATTAACCAAGCCATTCCGTGTATTATCCTCTAGAAAGACTCCTCTCTTTTTCTAATTTTACTGCTATCTCACTTCACAGTTTGTAAGCATGAAATCATGTAATTCTGTTTAATAAGACTGGTGCTACGATTCAGCTCTGAAATGTCCCCGATGTGCTCAGAGGTGCCAGGATCACAGGGGCCGTATGCTTATCAGTGGATCAGTCCATCGAGTACCTAGCTGAAAGGCCATCAGGAAATGGGGCCCATGGAGGAGGGAGGGCACTGGGGTGAGGCACTGGAGAATACGTCTCTTGCTCAGACTCTCCCCTCTCTCTGAGTCCAGTGCCATGGGTTGAGCAGCTTTTCTCTGCCAGGTCCTTCTGCTATGCTGTGCCATGGAGCAGAGGGCCACAGGCTGAAACCTCTGCAACTTGTGTCCGGCATGTTGTCCCAGCACCAAGAAGGCTGACTAACACAATTGGATTCCATCAGCACACTGCAAATACTTTATCTTCACTCACATTTACACATACAAAGACATATAGGCAGAGGATTTTTGTGTAGAAACCATGAATCCTAAGGGATATGTGAAGGCCTTGTAATCACACACTTGCACATGTATGCCTATGGGGAGCATGGGTGATGTTTTCTTCAACTGCTCCAAAAGGCCCATCAGATATGCACCCATCCACACACCCAAAAGAGGTCAAGAATCACCCCTCTGGGCATGGAGTGCTCCTCAGATCTTACCCCAGGTTCTCTAAGGCTGGGCCAGGGGATCTCCCAGCAGTACCCAGCGGCTTATGGGGGTAAGCAACTATTTTACTCTAAGACGTTTTTTGAGGAAAATGAAGAGATTTTGTATGTAAATTTTAAATATAAGTTATTTTAAAATGCATTCAGATAGAAGTAGAATCTAACAGGTGCTTACCACTGGCTCGAAGGGGGAAAAGGGGAAAGGGGTGCTGTTGATCAAAGGATAGAAAATTCCAGTTAGACAAGAAGAATAAATTTTAGAGAGCTATTGTACAGCATACCAATCATACTTAATAATTTAATGTATTTTTCAAAGTTGCTAAAAGAGTAAACTTTTTAAGCAGCTCACCACAAAAACAGGTGTGGCGATGGACGAGTTGATTAGCTTAATTTAATCTTTAGACCAGAAATACTAAAATATCACATTGTATCCCCTCACGCACACAACTGTTTGTCAATGAAAACAATAAAAATTGTAAGTCAGCAGGAAAAAAACCATATGCTGACATTAGAAAGTGTAATTCAAAAATTACCAGGTGTTTTTAAACACAACTACAAAATGTTCTCATTCACTGAGCCTCAGACCACACTGAGAGATGCAGGTTCCCTCTCTCCTCCCTCGTTGTCCAGTCCATCTGCGTATTTTACTTCTTCCCTTTTTAATCCAGAGTATACGCTACATCTCTCTTGCTGGCTATTCCAAAAACTTTACAATGCTTTCTGTGTGGAGTGGGAAAGAGTTTGTTTTTTTGATAGATCATTTTCTTTCTGCTCGCCCTTCACTTTCTTGGTATTGACAGGAAGGATGAGTTGCACGAAGCAGAAAGGCAGGATGCAGCAGATACCCCCCCACTCACAGCTGTTCTGGCCCACTCTTTAGTTTCCATTATGTTCTTAAGACCCCGAGGCTGGAAGCATATTGCCAGTCCGGTTGGAGAGCTGGACGTAACTCTTCACACTGGCCTGCCTCACCCCTTCTGCTGATCACTATAACTACAACACCCGACTCAGTCCAATTTCATTCCAAAATTTCAGGAGATGTTAAGGGTAGATGCTAACAATCAACAGAAGGTGTTAACAATCAACCTACCAGTGTCCGAGTGCCAAAACCATCACACAGTGGTGGCATCTCTTTGTTTAAGCAGATCCTTGCCATCATCCTCATGAGCAGCTGTAACTTTCTCCTGTTCTCAGGAGGCAGGAGGAGGCAACAAATCTGAAATGCTTCAACTGCCACTTTCTCTTTCTGCAACAAACCTGATTCAAAAAAGAATTTTCATTTTTTAAAACCTTTAATCTACTGGATCTGTATGTTCACAGGTTTATAAAATACATTCAACTATACCTTGCCAGTTCAATACAGATCCAATGCCTCTCACAAATCAGCACAGAAAGTGCAAATCATCAACCAGAAGTAATGCAACAAGAAATGTAACCATTTTCCCTCCCAGACACTATGCAGGTAGAACCAAATGTTCAAGGTATTTGCCCACTCACCTCACCCTCAACACTCACACTGTTTAGGTCCAAGGTAACATGAGCAAGAACATGACCCCCCGCGGCTGCCCTGCATGCTCATGGGTACTCTTTCCTTGTGACCAGCAGGCTTGCCAACTCACTGACTCTCACAGACTAAATAAAAGAACAGGGTGAATGCTCCCAGTCAGTGGGCCGCCAAATGGCTCTGCTTCTTCCTACTAACACCCGCCAAATGACGCTTCCTTCCACATTCACTGTGTTTCAGAGTTAAACATAACACAATTCAGTCATCATTATCCACTCATATACCAGTCATCCTCACCTCAAATGTGATTTTGTTAAGAATCTGGGATATTTAAAGCCAGGAATGGTGGCACACACCCTGTAATCGCTGTGGGAAACTAAGGCAGGAGGATCACAAGTTTGAGCCCAGCCTGGGCAACTCAGTGAGACCCTGTCTCAAAGATAAATAATGGACTGGGGCTGTAGGTCAGTGGGAGGGCCCTGCATTCAATCTCTAGTACCTCCAAAAAAAAAAGATATTTTAATATTGACTTTTTTAAACCATATTTGCCCCTGAATACGCAAACCTAAAGCCTTTAATAAAGTGCTACTTCTTCGACTATTTCAAGTTCCCATTAGTTTTGTTTTTGTTTTTTTTGTGTGTGGTTTTTCTCCGGTACCGGGAACCGAACTCACGACCTTGCGCTTGCTAGGCAGGCGCTTTTGCCACTGAGCTAAATCCCCAGCCCCTCCCATTAGTTTTGACTTCAAGTCAAAAACCATCTTACACTGCATAAATATGTGCTGCCATCTGTGACATCAATCCTGGAAACTGCAATAGGTCCTAGAAATGCTGGTGCCTTCCTGTGCAGGGCCATTAAAGAGCAGACCCCAAACCAGTAAATGACATGTGAGAGGCCACCACAAGAGATCACCAGGGGCACACTCGGGAAGTTGCCAGTCATTCCGTAACCCTGCAGTCCAGGCAATAAGGGCAATGGCTTAGAAGAAGTGAATTTAGAAAAGTCAGCAGACTGGGAGGCTGAGGCAGGAAAATTTTAAGTTCAAGCCCAGCCTGGGAAACTTAGTGACTTAGTGAGACCCTATCTTTAAAAAAGGGGAGAGGGCTGGGAATACAGCTCAGTATAAAGGTCGTGGGACCAATCCCCAGTACCACGCCCCCCCAAAAAAAAACGTCAGCAGAAAAGTCTTGCAGGATTGTGAATACCAGACTAAACAGCTTGGGCTTAAGGCCAAACTGATGGATGCAAACTGACTGTATATGGAAGGAAAAGGGGAGCAAAGGGGGAGTTTGTTTTGTTTGTTTGCCATGCTGAGGATCAAACCTGAAGCTTCTAGAGCCTTGGGCATGCTAGGCAAATCCTCTGCAACTGCGCTCTATCCCAACCCAAGAGCTATAAGCAAAGGTTTGATCCTAGATGGGCACAGCAGCTGCTCCTGCCGATTATCATCATTACCAGCTATGCAGACCTGCTTTCAATTCTGTGAAATCAAATCCATGGAAGGAAAAAGGCCTCTATGTTTTCATTCATTCATTCATTTACCCCACAAGTATCTTTTAAACCTTGCCTATATTCCAGGCATTATTTCAGGAGTAACATACAGTGAAAGTAAATCAGGATCTCTGTCTGGATCCTGGGCTTGCTCTCCATGGGTGATAAAACAAAAGAGGCAGACACATGATGGCAAGGGGAAAGACACTGGAGAGGAAATGCAAAGCAGGAAAGGAGCTGGGGGCTGAGGGGAGATGTTACACAAGATTCCATCCTTTCAGAAAAGACCTCCTCTGAGGAGGTGGTTCTCAAGCAGAGACCAGAAGGGAATGAGCGTCAGCCAGGGAAATGTGGGAGACACACTGGCGGGGTGGGGGTGGGGGGGACAGCAATGACAGAACTGGCGACAGGAGAGCGTGCTCGGAGTATCGGAAGGCAGAGCGAAGCCAGTGTGAAGACAGGCAAGTGTGGAAGGAAAGGACCCGGCCAGAGATAGGAGGAGAGATGAGAGCCAGGCCACGCAAACCCTTGCAGGTGACTATGAAGGACTTCAGGTTTTACCGAGAGTTAAATTCTGCTTCTATTTCTAAGTGTTTTACTTTCTCCCTAAAGCTTTCTATCATATTAGTCTACAAATTCTTTTCTTTTGCACACTTATAAACACCTTCGGAGAGTCAGGTTTCATCTTATTGTGTTTCTGGTACATTCAGTATATTGCTTTATGAATGAGATGACAAGCTAATGGAAAGCACGATGCATTTCCTTTGGCAAGCCAAGTTTCCTAGCGGAACACAAGACATAAAGATAAACTCAGGTCCTGCTCATCAATAGAGTATTACGTAGCTATTAAAAGCAATAATTTTTGAAGTTATAAAGTAATAATCATAGTACAATATTTAAGGAAATAATTGCAATAATAAATTATAAGTATACTGTTTATAAAAACTTTATTAAGATAATATATTTTAACAAATTTTAATTTTATCTTAAAAAGGAATATATAGAGTTGTAAAATAATCAAACGTTTTTTCTTTGATAAACTTATTTTATAAGAGACTGTTAGACAAATATGTAAAATTACAAATATAATGCTTTAATTTTTTTAATACTAAACTCTACATTTCTAGTTGCTTCCATGAAAAATGTCAAACATGGAATATGCCATGACTTCAGGTTTCAGGAACATTAAAGAAGGCACAGGTAAACCCACCTCTGGAATATATCTAAATAAATCTACCTACTAGGTAAGGAAGGCCATACTTAACTTACAAACATCCCAATAATGCACTGGTCCTCCTGCGCTACAGACTCCCTTTCCTCTTTTCTGCCACTAATCCCACCTGTAACCCCTACGCAATTCTTCCTGTCAACCTTCCCACTTCCTGTGAGAAAAGAAGAAAGGCTAATAATCTCTTCCTCGGTTACATCCCTAATTCTCCCAGACTAAGCAGCAGTCCAGTAACCTGGATGGAAGAAAGCCTCTGTTGTCCAATATTGGATAATGAGGGTAGAGGGGTAGACTGGTTACCCCAAAACCTAAATAGCAGCAGGAAAATATGAGGTTCATGACACCCTCATTTTACCTGGAATGGGAGAAAATTGCTTAAGTTTGTTACGGCGTGTATCTAGATGTCCCCTCAAAGCTTCACGTGCTCATAGGCAGGGCTTTTCAGAGGTGGCTGGATCTAGGGTGTGTGAATATAGATTAAGTGTGTATGATAAGTAAATTGGTTTAGCACAGTTCTGGGGTGGATAATGGGTAGGTCCAACCTGGGTGTGGTATAGTGTAGATGGCATTTAATGGTAGGTTTGCTGTTGCTGCAGCTGCTGCTTCCTGCCTCCTACTTGCCCTGCCATGGACTGTTTATCCTCTGCTGTGCTCCCCTGCCATGCTACTTTTCCTTGGAGCCAGCTAACTATGACTAAAACCTCTACAAACTGTGATCCAAAATAAACCTATCCTCCTTTATCTTGTGGGTGTCAGGTACTTTGTCTCAGCAATAAGTAATAGATCTATAACAGATCTACTAGCTTTGAAAATAGTTAAGCTACACAGTAAATTAAGAAGGACTCATAAATTGATATTACAATATAATCACCCTTTACAGCATTGATTCTTGAACTAGTAGGAAGAGAGGTAAAGAGAAGAATACTGTTTAGAGCTACCAACCTAGAAAAGGTTTAGCATACTACCTTGATAACTTATCAGAAAAATGTGAAAGATTAATTCCTTTCTTCATCCCAAAAAGTTTGAAATTATACTCCCACTGCCCTTAACTGCTCCCTTTTTTTTTTTTTTTTTTTCCCTCACCTTACTACAGAATTCACCCTCCATCTCACTGGAATATAAGCTCCATGAGGATAGAGATTCTTTTCAGCTTTGTTTATTTATATACCCTCCAACCAGTGGCTAGAAGAGCAGATAATATAGGTCCCAATAAAATATTTTGTGAATTAATGACTGTATGAATAATGGAAAGAATAAAAATCAGCCACCCCTGCTGAGAGTGGAACAAGAGTATCTGAGTCAAACCTTAGCTCTCATGGACTGCTTCCTTGGGCAAGTCACTAAACCTCCACAAATCTCTAAAACACGGAGAACAGTTGTAAAACCAAATCACTACACAACACTAGGGGGCTCATGGCCTGCAAGGGAAGCCCAAGTGAATTAAATGCTTCAATCACTTCAACAATTATAGCTTTATTACATTAAAACAGTAAAACTAACATCAGAAATATGCCATGAGCCAAAAGTAACTTTAAAGTCTGGTTAAGAAATATACTGTGCACTGATACACAGAAGCAAATTTGATTCTGAGCCTCTATAATGAGAAGGCAAGTAGAATTCCACAATGTTCCAACGTTGTTGTATCACTGATATAGCATTTAAATCTGCACTTCCAAACTCTAACTCCATAAACAGTGGCATAACCATATCACATAGTAGAAAAGACAATATAAAACCTATATAAACATTATCCACCTATAATGTTTGTTATAAAATTTACCATGCATAATGAAGAAAGCCTTTCTCACAATTATCTGTGGTTCACTCAGTTTCACTGCTGTATTATAATTATGTGACAAAAGACTCCCTGATGTTAGAAAGTCCTATAACAACTCAAACTTTGCTTCATATTTTAGTGTAAAGAATTTGGATCCTTTGTCAGCACCAGCAAGATAGAACTAGCACAGTAACTGATATTTCATAGCTGGCCTTTTGTTAAGCTAAAAATCATAGAAGTCTTTCTTTGAATTGCCTATTTGCATATAACATACAATGACATTTTCTTAAAACCTAGGTACAAATAATATTGTTGTCAATCGTATTTTCCATTGAGACACCACTGAGATAAAAATTTTGCCAAGGGCTGGTGATGTAGTTCAATGGCAAAGCACTTCCCTAGCACATGGGAGGCCCTGGGCTCAATCCCCAGCACGGCAAAAATATATTAATAAATTAATAAATAAATTTGCTATGTGCATCCAGTATTTAGAATATAGAACATCTGCTCTGGTGTATGAATGTGCGAAGGGTCTAATGGGCAGGCTGGCATAACAGTTAAGACCATCTGGAGACTCCAGTACCAGGGTTCCTATACAAGTTTTGCAACTTAACTGTAAGATCTGTAAGCACTAATCTCAGCTCCTACAAAATGGAGAAAATAATTAAAAATTATCAAAATTAAAGGGGATAATTTATCACAATGCTTACAGCAGAGTCTGACCTACAATAAATACTAAATTCTGAAAGTTATACTAATAAACAATACTTTGGCAGTTTTCATTTTAGGTAAAAGCATTACATTTAATAACTTTTGCCTGCTCACTAAAAAGTAACTGCTTGGCAAATACAAGATTTTCAAGGACGAAACAGAATTGTTGCCCTGTTTTTATTTCTTGCTCCAATATGACTGACTCAAACAGATAAAAAGTTCACTAGGACAAACAAAAAGAATTATGCAATGTTCATAAATGACAAAGGCTAGGAGTATGAACTCACTCTACATATCAAGAATTGTCACAAAGCTATAGAAATTAAGAACAAGAACAGACAAAACACCAATGTGAAAAAAGAGAAAGTCTAGAAACAAGCCTATATAACATATATATACTTCATATATAACAGAGCTGTCATTATAAATCAGTAAGTGTCTTAGTTACTTTTCTCTTGGTGCTGAGACAAAATATCCGACATCCAAAATTAAGGAAGGAAAGGTTTATTTAGCTCACAGTTTGTGGAGGTTTCAGTCCATACTCAGCTGCCTCCAAGGCAGGGTGGCATGGCACAGGGGCAATAGTTCAAGGCAGGAAAAGACAGCAAAAGCAGCAAGAGCAAAAGGAAGGGAGAGCAAGCCTCTTATTATGCTGGCTATCTGCCCATACCATCTCTGTGCCCTCCTCTTCCAGGAGCTCAGGATGTTTACCAAGTGGGAATCCGGGCCCCTGCTGAGTTACTTCTAAGCTTACCTCTAAACTTCTCAATTCTCAAGTTAACACAAAGTGTCAACCATTACAGTAAGATAGGATGATCTGTTCAAAAAATGATGCTGAAACAATTTGATAACTATATGTTATCAAAAATTAACAAAAAATTAAAATTAAATGGTAATGTCTTATTTTGTTTTCACAAGAGTTAATTTTGTTTCCAAGATGGAATAACAAGAACTAGACTCTCTCCAAAATCAACTAGAAAACTGGACAAATTTTATGGAACAATATCTTCAAAACAAGGGATATTACAGGACTAGGATCCTGAGAAATGGAACAAACTAAATGAGCACTAATATCACCCTAGCACATTCCAACCTCTGGGTCAGACTTGGGGGTCTCAAATATAGCATGGACATCTTCCTGAGCAGAAGGACTTTTGCAGTGGGATCAAACTATCCCTCCAGTAAAGGCTAACCAACCCTGCCCTAACAATATCTTTAAAACTCAGATACATATGGGCAAGCAGAAACTCAAGTAAATCAACAGCCTAACAGAACAAACACTAACTCACAGTAAAGAAAGACAACAAAACTCAGCATTTGGCAATGAAAAATTCAGTGTTCAAGATACACCTTAGTGACTTTTCCATACTGAGACAAAATACCTGACATACACAATTTGAAGCAGGAAAGTTTATTTTAGACCACAGTTTCAGAGATAAAACTGAAATGTTCATGGTCAGCTGGCTCCAAGGAGAAGATACATAATTGTATAACGGCCTGGTAGAGGGAGGTTGCTCACCTCATGGCAGCTACAAACCAGAGTGGGTTGGAAAGAACCAGAGAGAAGATATGTGCTCCAAAGGCTTATCTCCAGTGACCTACTTCCTCCAACTGACGCTACTTTTTTTTTTTTTTTAGCTTTTGTTTATTTTTTTGTTTTGTTTTTAGGTTTTTTTGGTGTTTTGTTTTGTTTGAGACAGGTCTCACTATGTCGCCCAGGCTGGCCTCAAATTCAGGGCAATTCTCCTGCTTCAGCCTCCTGAGTGCTGGGATTACAGGTGCGCGCCACCACACCCAGCTTGGCCCTACTTCTAATAGCCCATTTGGTGAAGGGCTCATCAATAGACTGAGCCACTGATGAGGTTAATAATTTCATGACCCAATCATCTTCCAAGAGTCCCATCTCTGAACCCGTAAGATGTATGGAACATTTTAGACCTAAACAATAAAAATATATACTTAAAATTACTAAGCATGCAAAGAAGTACACAAATGTGACCCACAGCCATGAATATATTAATAGAAAGTTAACAGAAACAGCTTCAGAAATGATAGAGATAAAGGAATTAGCAGAAAAAAAATTACAAAGGGTATTCTGTGATCACATATGTAAAAGAAATATGAACATAGGAGAGAAATATAAAATTAAAAGACAGTTAAATAGAACTCCTAGAGAGTAAATATGCTAAGCTCCAAATAAAATATTTATCAGATGAGAATTTCAGCAATTTTTTTTAAAAATCAAGAAAAATCCATAAAACTTGAATATATAGTAATACACTAGTAAATTACTCAGAGAAGCAAAGAGAAAGTAAAAGGTGGGGAAAAAACTAAACAGAGCTGCAGCCACTTACGGGAAATATCTAAGTGATGTGATATATAAGTAATTAGAAAAAGGGAAGGAGGTACAAAAAAATTTGAAAAAGTAATGGTGAAAAAAAAATTTGTGAAGTTTATTAATTACAAGGTCAAAGAAACCCAATAAATCAGGGCAATAAACACAAAGAAACCCACATAAGAACACATTACAATCACATGCCTAAAACTGAGTGATGAAGAAAATCTCAAATGCAATCAGATATTAAAAGACATATGTACAATGAAACAGAAATTAAAATAACTGCAGATGTTTTATCAGAAACTAGTCAAGCCAAAAAAAGCACTTGAAAGTACTAAAAGAATTCTAAATTTAGAATTCTATACCCAGTTAAAATCTTTCAAAATTTAAGAAAAACATTTCAGATTCCCACTGACCAAGACATAAATAAGTAGAATTTGTTGCCAATTGTTTACCAGAAACATTAAAGGATGTTTTGCAAGTGGAAGAAAGGTAAGACCAGCTGGAAACCTGGTCTACACAAAGGAATGAAGAGTACAGAAAAGAATATGTAGTAGATAAACATTGCCTCTCAATTTATTTAAGAGAAATTAGTCTTCTTAAAGAACAAATAGGAATAGACAGTTGACTTTATAATATCAACAAAGCCACATGTGTTCCCAAGTGGAGCTTTTGGGAGTGAGTAGAGATCATGAGTGTGTGATACTGAAAAATGAGTGTGTGATAACTGGATCAGTCCACTGATCAAATTAGCACAGTTCTGGGTATGGCTGAATGGATTTACTGTAAATAGAAGCCCCACACTAGATGTGAGTGGCACCAACCAATAGGCTTATAGCCTAAATAGACTAAAAAGAGTAAGGGAGGCTTGCTGCAGCTGCTTTCTTTTTTTTTTCTTTCCTGTCTGCCCTGCCATGGACTATATCCTCTCTGCCATGCCCCTCTGCCATGGCACCCTGCTTTGGAGTCAGACAACTATGGACTGAAACCTTTACAAATTGTGAGCTAAAATAAACCTTTCCTCCTTTAACTTCTGGGTCAGGTATTTTGTCCCTACAACAAGAAAGTAACAAAGTCAACTATATTTAAAAGTTAAATATATGACAATAGCACAAAGCTCAGGAGTGAGAAAAATAGATATTGTATCATATGTAAAACAGTAAAATATTTTTTAGAAGCTTTCTTGAGATACAAAAAGCATAGATCAAAATGTAAAACAAGGGGCTAGGGATATAGCTCAGTGGCACAGTGCCTGCCTGGCAAGAATGAGGTTGTGAGTTTGATTCCCAGTACCAAAAAAAAAAAAAACAAAAACCAAGAAATCTAAAACATCTGCTTTTCAAAAGTTATTTCATAACATGAAAAAGAAGAGCATAACCAGGAGAAAATATTTGTTTCAAAATACTTCTCAACTGGGGCTGGGGATTTAGCTCAGCAGCAAAGCGCCTGCCTGGCAAGCGCAAGGTCGTGAGGTCGGTTCCCGGTACCGGAGAAAAACCAAAAACCAAAAAAACAAACAAGCAAAATACTTCTCAACTGATTTATGGAGAAAATATAAATAACTCCTATAAATCACTAATGAAACAAACTAGCTAATTAAAAAATAGGCAGAAGATTCAAGCAAACATCTTACAAAAGAAAATTTATGAATAACCATTAAGAAAATATAGGATAACTAACATTATAAGTAATCAGAAAAATGCAAATTAAAACCATAATGCTATGCCACTACAGTTTCACTAGAGTGGCTAACATGTTAAAAAAAACAAACAAATAACTAATAACATCAAGTTTTAACAAGAATCCTGAGCAACTGGAACTCACTCACATCAGTAGTGGGGCATAAAATGGCAAAACTACTTTGGAGAACAGTTTGTTACTTTCATATAAAAATAAACATACAAGTACCATATAGCTCTACTCTTAGCTATTTATCCAAAGGAAGTGAAGATACATGCTCACATAAAACCTTGCACATGAATATTCACAGAAGTTTTATTCACAATACTCTACACCTAGCAACAACCAGTACAGTATGTCCCTCAACAGGTGAATGGTTAAACAAATTATGGTGTACATCCATGTGATAAACAATTTAGCAAGAAAATGATACAGGATACTGTTGTATGCACCAGAATGGATGAGTGGCAAAAACATTATGCTGAGCAAAAAGAAGACAGTTATAAAATACACACTGTATTGTATAATTTTCCTTCCATTACACTCTAAAAAAGAAAATCTAGCATACAGAAAATTTCTATTTCGTTATCTGGGGCCAGTGACTCGGGATGGGGACTGAACAAGAAAAAGCACAAGAGAAACATTAGGAGTAATGCACAAGATCTATATATTAACTGTAATAGTAATTATATTCGTATATTGGTTAAAACTCACTGAAGTATACTTAAAATGAGTGCATTTAATTGCTTCACTAAAGGTAAACTTAAAAAAGTTAAAAGAAATTAGAAAGCTCAAGATGAAAAAGCAGAAAAAGCATATAACTTTTTGTGATAGACAAAGATTTTTAAAATAAATTAATTTGAATAAAATAAAACATAAAAATTATTTATCTTTTGATTAAAACTAAAAGACAAGCCATAGTCCAGGAAATGCTATTCATAAGACATAACATACAAAGGATTAGTATGCAAAATATATTTTTAGAATGACAAGAAAGAAAATCCAAAAGAATCAAATGGCTAAATGCAGAGGAGGGGCAAAATGGCAGAGTGGTAAGCAGCAGAGAGGGAGCCTCTCGAGTGCTGCCATCCAGACACTGCAATATAGCAATGTGGGGAAGACAAGGAGGGAAGTGGGTCCCCTGGGCCCAGGAAGGAACTGAGGCGCTAACTGAAGTGTGTGGAGAGAGTAAAGAGAGAAACTGCAATGAAGAAGAAAGGACCCAATGGCACCTTCTTCCTGAGACAGGACACATTGCATAATAGGAGTGGATCAAACCTGCAGACACACCACAAGTGCTGGTGACCCCAAAGGCCTCCACAGAGAGATGTAGCAGTACAGGGGAACAGCAGACGTGAAGGACTACACTAGCTGGTGGTGAGCGTTGAGGGCTCAGTTGTCCCGTGTGAGAGAGCCATTGGCCGGGAACAATTTTGGAGAAGGGCTGGCTGAACTCAGAATTCAGAGCTGCTGGATCCATCTAGCAGTTCCCAACTGGGCTCAGGCTCACAGAAGGCACGATGAATGCTGCAGGCTGCCAGAGGTTCTAGCTGAGATTATTCACCATGCCTCCAAAAAGCTACTGCTGACTTGCTGGTATAAATCAACACAGATCAGGACTGTCTCCACATGTTGTCTACCAGTGACAACAGAGACAAACCTGAAAGTGGACTTACTTACTTTCTTTCTTTCTTTCTTTCTTTTTCTTCTTTCTTTCTTTCTTTCTTTCTTTCTTTCTTTCTTTTCTTCCTTCCTTCCCTCCTTCCCTCCTTCCTTTCTCTCTCTCTCTCTCTCTCTCTCTCTCTCTCTCTCTCTCTCTCTATTTTTGTTATAGTTTTGGTATTTTTGTTTGCTTGTTTTTTTCTCCTTCATTGTTTCAACTTGTTTGTGAATGTGGTGTCCAGCTTCTTTGTGGCTGTGGTCCTATTCTGGTCTTTTTAGCTCTTCCTTCTCTCTTTCCCTCCAGACTTCTGCACCAGTTTCCCAAAGTTAGCATGATCTCCCTTTGTCCTCCAGCCTCACTTCTAATCTCTTTCTCTTCTTCTACTTCTCTATTTTCTCCCTAGGACATTTTAAATTTTAACCTCTGAGGGCAAAATTGCCATACTAAGGACATGTACACTGCATACAATTTTCTGGTTTCTTTTAAATTTTGTTATATAGCAACAAATCTAGTTCATACAGTTAAAGATGGCAAGTTAATGGTTACTTCAGTTTGTCATTAGGTAGGCTGTGTTTTATGCTATTGTCATTGATACCACTACAGCCAAAACTGACATAATTGTTCTAAACATCTGTTCTTCCTTGTATTCCAAGATTGAGATTGACTAAGGGTCACAGGAAATACTGTGGCACAGTGCCAAAGAACCAGGGGATGGGCCAAATAGGCAGCAACTTCTTATCCTCAACAAATTGAAGAGATAGGATCTTACAGGAGAATGAAAAATCAAAAACCACCTTATACCTGGAAGATAAGTAGGAAAAGTAGTCAGTTCCAAAAGGTTCCAAACACTAGCAATAAAGCAACCCACCGATGACAATTTACAAACATCACCCCAGGAATTAAGCTAAAAGAAAAAAGAAAAGAAAAGAAAAAAGACACTTAAACAAGATGCAACTCCATATCCAGTTCACCAAAAGCAAACCCAGGGGGCAATGAGGTGGGATAATGCAAAAACCACCCACCTGTCCTCTCTGAAATGGTAAAAACAAAGCAAATGCACGAGACTCTGGAAAAAAATTAAATCACAAATAATTTCTCAGATAACTACAGAGATGGTGTTGAAAACCATGCTTTTTGATTCTAGACCAGATACAGACAATAAAAAATAGAGGAATAAGAAAAATATGGAAGCCATGAATGCTCAGCATAGGAAAGAAATGGAAACCATAAGGCAGATTCAAGCAGATATCTAGGAGAAAAAAAAATTCCATTGAAAGCATTTGCAAGAGATTAAACCAATGTGAGGACAGGATCTCGGATATGCAAGACAGGCTTGCAGTTAGCAATCACGAAAACAAAGATTTCTTAAAAATAACAAGGGACCATGAGAAATCAGTACAGCAGCTACTAGATGATACTAGATAATAACTTAGGATTGATTAGAGTCAATGAAAAAGAAGGAGATAGCACAAATGATATAAAAAAAAAACTGTTCACAGACATCATGGCAGAAAACTTCCCTGGTAGAGAAAAAGAATGTGACATACAGTAAGTAAAGCATGTAGAACTCCAATTAGTCACAATCAAAAAAAATCTACAGCCAGGCATATCATAGTCAAGATTCCAGAAATTCAACACAAGAATAGAATCTTAAAAGCTATTAGGGAAAAGAAACAAATCACATATAAAGGAAAGCCCATCAGAATCATAGCTGATTTCTCAGCACAAGCCCTCAAGTCAAGGAGAGTTCAGAGTGAAGTATTTTAAGCTTTAAAAGAAAACAACCTTTAACCCAGATGGATGTACCCTGCAAAACTATTTTTCAAAACCAATGGAGAAATAAGATACTTCCATAACAAAGAACATCTGAGGAAATTTATGACCACCAAAACAGCACTCCAAAATGTTTTGAAGGATATTCTAAAAACAGACA